>NC_140024.1:34135256-34302568 GCF_964263955.1 Coregonus lavaretus
TTACCACTGATCCTGAGAGGAAAAAGAAGAAACCGCTATTATCACTGTTCTCTAGTATCACTGCTCTCTAGTATCACTGCTCTCTAGTATCACTGCTCTCTAGTATCACTGCTCTCTAGTATCACTGCTCTCTAGTATCACTGCTCTCTAGTATCACTGTTCTCTAGTATCACTGCTCTAGCTAGTATCACTGCTCTCTAGTATCACTGCTCTCTAGTATCACTGCTCTCTAGTATCACTGCTCTCTAGTATCACTGCTCTCTAGTATCACTGTTCTCTAGTATCACTGCTCTAGCTAGTATCACTGCTCTCTAGTATCACTGCTCTCTAGTATCACTGTTCTCTAGTATCACTGCTCTCTAGTATCACTGCTCTAGCTAGTATCACTGCTCTCTAGTATCACTGCTCTCTAGTATCACTGCTCTAGCTAGTATCACTGCTCTCTAGTATCACTGCTCTCTAGTATCACTGCTCTCTAGTATCACTGTTCTCTAGTATCACTGCTCTAGCTAGTATCACTGCTCTCTAGTATCACTGCTCTCTTGTATCACTGCTCTCTAGTATCACTGCTCTCTAGTATCACTGCTCTCTAGTATCACTGCTCTCTAGTATCACTGCTCTCTAGTATCACTGTTCTCTAGTATCACTGCTCTCTAGTATCACTGCTCTCTAGTATCACTGCTCTCTAGTATCACTGCTCTCTAGTATCACTGCTCTCTAGTATCACTGCTC
The DNA here is from genome assembly GCF_964263955.1 of Coregonus lavaretus. Lineage (NCBI taxonomy): Eukaryota > Metazoa > Chordata > Actinopteri > Salmoniformes > Salmonidae > Coregonus > Coregonus lavaretus. The sequence goes on from NC_140024.1 coordinate 34,135,989, forward strand.
TCTAGTATCACTGCTCTCTAGTATCACTGCTCTCTAGTATCACTGCTCTAGCTAGTATCACTGCTCTCTAGTATCACTGCTCTCTAGTATCACTGCTCTAGCTAGTATCACTGCTCTCTAGTATCACTGCTCTAGCTAGTATCACTGCTCTCTAGTATCACTGCTCTCTAGTATCACTGCTCTCTAGTATCACTGTTCTCTAGTATCACTGCTCTCTAGTATCACTGCTCTCTAGTATCACTGATCTCTAGTATCACTGCTCTCTAGTATCACTGCTCTAGCTAGTATCACTGCTCTCTAGTATCACTGCTCTCTAGTATTACTGCTCTCTAGTATCACTGCTCCCTAGTATCACTGCTCTAGCTAGTATCACTGCTCTCTAGTATCACTGTTCTCTAGTATCACTGCTCTCTAGTATCACTGCTCTCTAGTATCACTGCTCTCTAGTATCACTGCTCTAGCTAGTATCACTGCTCTCTAGTATCACTGTTCTCTAGTATCACTGTTCTCTAGCATCACTGCTCTCTAGTATCACTGCTCTCTAGTATCACTGCTCTAGCTAGTATCACTGTTCTCTAGTATCACTGCTCTCTAGTATCACTGCTCTCTAGTATCACTGCTCTAGCTAGTATCACTGTTCTCTAGTATCACTGCTCTAGCTAGTGCTATCTAGTATCACTGCTCTCTAGTATCACTGCTCTCTAGTATCACTGCTCTCTAGTATCACTGTTCTCTAGCTAGAATCACTGCTCTCTAGTATCACTGCTCTAGCTAGTATCACTGTTCTCTAGTATCACTGCTCTCTAGTATCACTGCTCTCTAGTATCACTGTTCTCTAGTATCACTGCTCTCTAGTATCACTGTTCTCTAGTATCACTGCTCTAGCTAGTATCACTGTTCTCTAGTATCACTGCTCTAGCTAGTATCACTGCTATCTAGTATCACTGCTCTCTAGTATCACTGCTCTCTAGTATCACTGCTCTCTAGTATCACTGTTCTCTAGCTAGAATCACTGCTCTCTAGTATCACTGCTCTAGCTAGTATCACTGTTCTCTAGTATCACTGCTCTCTAGTATCACTGCTCTCTAGTATCACTGTTCTCTGGTATCACTGCTCTCTAGTATCACTGTTCTCTAGTATCACTGCTCTAGCTAGTATCACTGCTCTCTAGTATCACTGCTCTCTAGTATCACTGCTCTCTAGTATCACTGCTCTCTAGTATCACTGCTCTCTAGTATCACTGCTCTCTAGTATCACTGCTCTCTAGTATCACTGCTCTCTAGTATCACTGCTCTCTAGTATCACTGCTCTCTAGTATCACTGCTCTCTAGTATCACTGTCTCTAGTATCACTGCTCTAGCTAGTATCACTGCTCTCTAGTATCACTGCTCTCTAGTATCACTGCTCTCTAGTATCACTGCTCTCTAGTATCTCTAGTATCACTGCTCTCTAGTATCACTGCTCTCTAGTATCACTGCTCTCTAGTATCACTGCTCTCTAGTATCACTGCTCTCTAGTATCACTGCTCTCTAGTATCACTGCTCTCTAGTATCACTGCTCTCTAGTATCACTGCTCTAGCTAGTATCACTGCTCTCTAGTATCACTGCTCTCTAGTATCACTGCTCTCTAGTATCACTGCTCTCTAGTATCACTGCTCTCTAGTATCACTGCTCTCTAGTATCACTGCTCTCTAGTATCACTGCTCTCTAGTATCACTGTTCTCTAGTATCACTGCTCTCTAGTATCACTGCTCTCTAGTATCACTGCTCTAGCTAGTATCACTGCTCTAGCTAGTATCACTGCTCTAGCTAGTATCACTGCTCTCTAGTATCACTGCTCTCTAGTATCACTGCTCTCTAGTATCACTGCTCTCTAGTATCACTGCTCTAGCTAGTATCACTGCTCTCTAGTATCACTGCTCTAGCTAGTATCACTGCTCTAGCTAGTATCACTGCTCTCTAGTATCACTGCTCTCTAGTATTATCACTGCTTTAGCTAGTATCACTGCTCTAGCTAGTATCACTGCTCTCTAGTATCACTGCTCTCTAGTATCACTGCTCTCTAGTATCACTGCTCTAGCTAGTATCACTACTCTCTAGTATCACTGCTCTCTAGTATCACTGCTCTAGCTAGTATCACTACTCTCTAGTATCACTGCTCTCTAGTATCACTGTTCTCTAGTATCACTGTCTCTAGCATCACTGCTCTCTATTATAACTGCTCTCTAGTATCACTGCTCTAGCTAGTATCACTGTTCTCTAGTATCACTGCTCTCTAGTATCACTGCTCTCTAGTATCACTGCTCTCTAGTATCACTGCTCTCTAGTATCACTGCTCTCTAGTATCACTGTTCTCTAGTATCACTGTTCTCTAGTATCACTGCTCTCTAGTATCACTGCTCTCTAGTATCACTGCTCTCTAGTATCTCTAGTATCACTGCTCTCTAGTATCACTGCTCTCTAGTATCACTGCTCTCTAGTATCACTGCTCTCTAGTATCACTGCTCTCTAGTATCTCTAGTATCACTGCTCTCTAGTATCACTGCTCTCTAGTATCACTGCTCTCTAGTATCACTGCTCTCTAGTATCACTGTTCTCTAGTATCACTGCTCTCTAGTATCACTGCTCTCTAGTATCACTGCTCTCTAGTATCACTGCTCTAGCTAGTATCACTGTTCTCTAGTATCACTGCTCTCTAGTATCACTGCTCTCTAGTATCACTGCTCTCTAGTATCACTGCTCTCTAGTATCACTGTTCTCTAGTATCACTGCTCTCTAGTATCACTGCTCTCTAGTATCACTGCTCTCTAGTATCTCTAGTATCACTGCTCTAGCTAGTATCACTGCTCTCTAGTATCACTGCTCTCTAGTATCACTGCTCTCTAGTATCACTGCTCTCTAGTATCTCTAGTATCACTGCTCTCTAGTATCACTGCTCTCTAGTATCACTGCTCTCTAGTATCACTGCTCTCTAGTATCACTGTTCTCTAGTATCACTGCTCTCTAGTATCACTGCTCTCTAGTATCACTGCTCTCTAGTATCACTGCTCTAGCTAGTATCACTGCTCTCTAGTATCACTGCTCTCTAGTATCACTGCTCTCTAGTATCACTGCTCTCTAGTATCACTGCTCTCTAGTATCACTGCTCTCTAGTATCACTGCTCTCTAGTATCACTGTTCTCTAGTATCACTGCTCTCTAGTATCACTGCTCTCTAGTATCACTGCTCTCTAGTATCACTGCTCTCTAGTATCACTGCTCTAGCTAGTATCACTGCTCTCTAGTATCACTGCTCTCTAGTATCACTGTTCTCTAGTATCACTGTTCTCTAGTATCACTGCTCTCTAGTATCACTGCTCTCTAGTATCACTGCTCTCTAGTATCACTGCTCTCTAGTATCACTGCTCTAGCTAGTATCACTGCTCTCTAGTATCACTGCTCTCTAGTATCACTGTTCTCTAGTATCACTGTTCTCTAGTATCACTGTTCTCTAGTATCACTGTTCTCTAGTATCACTGTTCTCTAGTATCACTGCTCTCTAGTATCACTGCTCTCTAGTATCACTGTTCTCTAGTATCACTGTTCTCTAGTATCACTGCTCTCTAGTATCACTGTTCTCTAGTATCACTGCTCTAGCTAGTATCACTGTTCTCTAGTATCACTGCTCTCTAGTATCACTGCTCTCTAGTATCACTGCTCTACTAGTATCACTGCTCTCTAGTATCACTGCTCTCTAGTATCACTGCTCTCTAGTATCACTGTTCTCTAGTATCACTGCTCTAGCTAGTATCACTGTTCTCTAGTATCACTGCTCTCTAGTATCACTGCTCTCTAGTATCACTGTTCTCTAGTATCACTGCTCTCTAGTATCACTGCTCTCTAGTATCACTGCTCTCTAGTATCACTGCTCTCTAGTATCACTGCTCTCTAGTATCACTGCTCTCTAGTATCACTGTTCTCTAGTATCACTGCTCTAGCTAGTATCACTGCTCTCTAGTATCACTGCTCTCTAGTATCACTGCTCTCTAGTATCACTGCTCTCTAGTATCACTGCTCTCTAGTATCACTGCTCTAGCTAGTATCACTGCTCTAGCTAGTATCACTGCTCTCTAGTATCACTGCTCTCTAGTATCACTGCTCTCTAGTATCACTGCTCTCTAGTATCACTGCTCTCTAGTATCACTGCTCTAGCTAGTATCACTGCTCTCTAGTATCACTGCTCTAGCTAGTATCACTGCTCTAGCTAGTATCACTACTCTCTAGTATCACTGCTCTCTAGTATCACTGCTTTAGCTAGTATCACTGCTCTAGCTAGTATCACTGCTCTCTAGTATCACTGCTCTCTAGTATCACTGCTCTCTAGTATCACTGCTCTAGCTAGTATCACTACTCTCTAGTATCACTGCTCTCTAGTATCACTGCTCTAGCTAGTATCACTACTCTCTAGTATCACTGCTCTCTAGTATCACTGCTCTCTAGTATCACTGCTCTCTAGTATCACTGTTCTCTAGTATCACTGTTCTCTAGTATCACTGTTCTCTAGTATCACTGCTCTCTAGTATCACTGCTCTCTAGTATCACTGCTCTCTAGTATCTCTAGTATCACTGCTCTAGCTAGTATCACTGCTCTCTAGTATCACTGCTCTCCAGTATCACTGCTCTCTAGTATCACTGCTCTCTAGTATCCCTAGTATCACTGCTCTCTAGTATCACTGCTCTCTAGTATTACTGCTCTCTAGTATCACTGCTCTCTAGTATCACTGTTCTCTAGTATCACTGCTCTCTAGTATCACTGCTCTCTAGTATCCCTAGTATCACTGCTCTCTAGTATCACTGCTCTCTAGTATTACTGCTCTCTAGTATCACTGCTCTCTAGTATCACTGCTCTCTAGTATCACTGCTTTCTAGTATCACTGCTCTAGCTAGTATCACTGTTCTCTAGTATCACTGCTCTCTTGTATCACTGTTCTCCAGTATCACTGCTCTCTTGTATCACTGTTCTCTAGTATCACTGCTCTCTAGTATCACTGTTCTCTAGTATCACTGCTCTCTTGTATCACTGCTCTCTAGTATCACTGTTCTCTAGTATCACTGCTCTCTAGTATCACTGCTCTCTAGTATCACTGCTTTCTAGTATCACTGCTCTAGCTAGTATCACTGTTCTCTAGTATCACTGCTCTCTTGTATCACTGTTCTCTAGTATCACTGCTCTCTAGTATCACTGCTCTCTAGTATCACTGTTCTCTAGTATCACTGCTCTCTAGTATCACTGCTCTCTAGTATCACTGCTTTCTAGTATCACTGCTCTAGCTAGTATCACTGTTCTCTAGTATCACTGCTCTCTAGTATCACTGCTCTCTAGTATCACTGTTCTCTAGTATCACTGCTCTCTAGTATCACTGCTCTCTAGTATCACTGCTCTCTAGTATCACTGCTCTCTAGTATCACTGCTCTCTAGTATCACTGCTCTCTAGTATCACTGTTCTCTAGTATCACTGTTCTCTAGTATCACTGTTCTCTAGTATCACTGCGCTCTAGTATCACTGTTCTCTAGTATCACTGCTCTCTAGTATCACTGCTCTAGCTAGTATCACTGTTCTCTAGTATCACTGCTCTCTAGTATCACTGCTCTCTAGTATCACTTCTCTAGCTAGTATCACTGTTCTCTAGTATCAATGCTCTCTAGTATCACTGCTCTCTAGTATCACTGTTCTCTAGTATCACTGCTCTAGCTAGTATCACTGCTCTCTAGTATCACTGCTCTCTAGTATCACTGCTCTCTAGTATCACTGCTCTCTAGTATCACTGCTCTCTAGTATCACTGTTCTAGCTAGTATCACTGCTCTCTAGTATCACTGCTCTCTAGTATCACTGCTCTCTAGTATCACTGCTCTCTAGTATCACTGCTCTCTAGTATCACTGCTCTCTAGTATCACTGTTCTAGCTAGTATCACTGCTCTCTAGTATCACTGTTCTCTAGTATCACTGCTCTCTAGTATCACTGCTCTCTAGTATCACTGCTCTCTAGTATCACTGCTCTCTAGTATCACTGCTCTCTAGTATCACTGTTCTCTAGTATCACTGTTCTCTAGTATCACTGCTCTCTAGTATCACTGTTCTCTAGTATCACTGTTCTCTAGTATCACTGTTCTCTAGTATCACTGCGCTCTAGTATCACTGTTCTCTAGTATCACTGTTCTCTAGTATCACTGCTCTAGCTAGTATCACTGTTCTCTAGTATCACTGCTCTAGCTAGTATCACTGTTCTCTAGTATCACTGCTCTCTAGTATCACTGCTCTAGCTAGTATCACTGTTCTCTAGTATCACTGCTCTAGCTAGTATCACTGCTCTCTAGTATCACTGCTCTCTAGTATCACTGCTCTCTAGTATCACTGTTCTCTAGTATCACTGCTCTCTAGTATCACTGCTCTCTAGTATCACTGCTCTCTAGTATCACTGCTCTAGCTAGTATCACTGTTCTCTAGTATCACTGCTCTCTGTATCACTGCTCTCTAGTATCACTGCTCTCTAGTATCACTGTTCTCTAGTATCACTGCTCTCTAGTATCACTGCTCTCTAGTATCACTGCTCTCTAGTATCACTGCTCTCTAGTATCACTGCTCTAGCTAGTATCACTGTTCTCTAGTATCACTGCTCTCTAGTATCACTGCTCTCTAGTATCACTGCTCTAGCTAGTATCACTGTTCTCTAGTATCACTGCTCTCTAGTATCACTGCTCTCTAGTATCACTTCTCTAGCTAGTATCACTGTTCTCTAGTATCACTGCTCTCTAGTATCACTGCTCTCTAGTATCACTGTTCTAGCTAGTATCACTACTCTCTAGTATCACTGTTCTCTAGTATCACTGCTCTAGCTAGTATCACTGCTCTCTAGTATCACTGCTCTCTAGTATCACTGCTCTAGCTAGTATCACTGCTCTCTAGTATCACTGCTCTCTAGTATCACTGTTCTCTAGTATCACTGTTCTCTAGTATCACTACTCTCTAGTATCACTGCTCTCTAGTATCACTGCTCTCTAGTATCACTGCTCTCTAGTATCACTGTTCTCTAGTATCACTGTTCTCTAGTATCACTGTTCTCTAGTATCACTGCGCTCTAGTATCACTGTTCTCTAGTATCACTGTTCTCTAGTATCACTGCTCTCTAGTATCACTGCTCTAGCTAGTATCACTGTTCTCTAGTATCACTGCTCTAGCTAGTATCACTGTTCTCTAGTATCACTGCTCTCTAGTATCACTGCTCTAGCTAGTATCACTGTTCTCTAGTATCACTGCTCTAGCTAGTATCACTGCTCTCTAGTATCACTGCTCTCTAGTATCATTGCTCTCTAGTATCACTGCTCTTGTGGTGTCGAGACAACGATGCTGATATGCTTTGTAGACAAGAAATCCGCGGACACTGTACTTGATTATAAAGGTTTATTATATCAAAGGTTCCAGCGTCAATTTACAGATTTCTGCAGAAATCCGGAGAACAACTAACCCAATCTAAAAATGATTATTCTCCCCGTCCTTTGTTGAAACATGGTATTTATCCTATGTAACATAAGATGGGTGTTTTTTGATAGACCAATCCCTAGCCTCCACATATCTCCAAATGTCCTCTATTCCAAGGAGCCCCTGTAGTAATGCTTTCCAGATGTTTCAGCAAAGCAGAGTAAATCTTCATCTATCACACCATTTTTAAACGTCAGCCAAAATTATAAACTGTTCAGATACTACATATTTCCCCCCTTCGAGACTAATTAAGTCTCGAAAACCAAAAGAATAGGATTATGACAAATAACAATTTTTCTTCTTGAGTAACTTTAGCAATAAAACCACATTTATGGAGAATAAACACATTTTTATGTAGACAAATTTTTGTGGAGTGTAAACAAATTGTTATGGAGTGTAAGCACATTTTTATGGAGTGTGAGAGCGAAAAACCTGTCTGGCAGCTTTCATTCCAAATATCCATCAATCAATCAAGACAGGAAAATTCTCTCATGGCCCCTCTGCCCCAGGCGACCACCTAAGTACTCCAGATCAATTTATAAATCTTTATCAATGCATTTTAAGCTATGATGCAATTGAATACACATAAAAACCTCAGAAAATAAAATACAATCAAAATTGTCCACATTCAGGCTGGTCGACCCATCGGACCCTCCTGTGGATTCCCTCTGTCCCTGCCTAGACCCAATATCCCTAAGCATCCACGAAAAAAACAAAAACATCTAAGGTCCCCACATGTACCCAACAACAGAAAACATCAATCTTCAAAAAATTTATACAGAAAGAATATGACACAAATTATGTATTACACATACAAATATGTCTATATATCATTGCAGACACTGGAATGTAGTCCACTACACTGCATCTCCTCAGCAGTGTCGACTTTCAATGCAACGTCGATGATGGAATCTGAACATTTCCACACCTTCCTTGTTCCACTTCCTCCAGTCCATTCATATTGTCCATGTTTGAGTATTTGAATCCCACTCTACACATCCCCATATACTTCTGGAAGAAAAGAAAACACCAACCAGTATCTTTTGCAAAACAACACATGCAAATTAAAACATCAATATCAAAAATAATATAAAAATGATATATAACTGATATATAAATGAATCACATTCCATTTCCCCCCTTTGATTCATAAGAAAACACTAAATATCACAATAATATGCAAAGAAATGTGAAAAATTATCGCACAGTCAGATATTCAACATTTCCTAGAGTTACTTCAACCCTAGTTTTCATAATTTTTTTCCTGACTTTTTTCCCCAATTTTTTCAAAATCCATTTCACTGATTTATCCACCAAACTCTTTCCCACTATTTGAGGATATTCGATCGGGAAGTCCCCACCTGCTTATGACTTCTTTACACAAGAACTTTGCAACCGACTGAGCATCTTTTCGCTTGGTTGGACAGGCCTCCGGCCATCGTGAAAATCTATCTACAACCACCAACATGTATCTTTTCCCATCAACTGGTTTTATCATATCAACAAAGTCAATAACCAATTCACGCATAGGACCTCTCGGTGTAGGAATGTAACCAGGAAGAACAGTCACACCCCTGCGAACATTATTTTTCAGACAGATTGTGCACCTGCCTATGACATAGTCAACCTGTTCAAGCAAATATGGTGCCCAAAAACCATACTCCTTTGTGATCTTTCTCCTAACCTCCCCCCTTGCAACATGAGCTAACCCATGTGCTTCCTGAATCATCAGACCTAATAGGTCTAGAGGCGCTACTATCAACCCCTCATGGTTTCTCCAAAGACCAGCAGCATCTTTGACAGCCCCTCGGTCTAGCCATAACTGTTTGTCGATCATAGAAGCAGCTTCCTGCATCAAAATCACATCCTTAAGCGTAATTTTTCCTCCAAGTCCACTCCATGAGTGACCAGAAAAACTTTTCCCAATTTGTCCGCTCCTGTGACGGCTTTTGCAGCTTCATCAGCAGCTTTGTTCCCTTGTGTGACTTTTGACACATCTGTTTTATGAGCTGCACACTTAGCTATCGCTATCTCTTTAGGCTTCATCATAGCGTGCAACAGTTTCATTATTTGCGCATGATGTTGTATCGGAGAACCATCCGTTTTCTTAAACCCTCGACCTTTCCATACTGCTCCAAACAAATGACATACACTATGTGCATATGCTGAATCAGTGTATATCGTCACTCGCTTTCCTTCTGCTAACAAACATGCTTCTGTTAGCCCCACAAGTTCAGCAAGTTGTGCAGACGCAGGCTGTGGTATTACTTCAGCCTTTTCAACAACAAATCCAGTTCCTTGGGCTTTAACTACTGCATAGCCAGCACACAATTTATCTCCCACACGATAACAAGACCCATCAGTCCAATACTCCAGTGTCACGATCGTCGAAAGGAGTGGACCAAGGCGCAGCGTGATATGCGTACATCTTCTTTAATAGAGTACTAGCAACACAATAACACAACAAAACAACAAACGATACGTGAAGTCCTCGGTTAACAAACAAACCTACACGGAACAAGATCCCACGAATCACAATACACAAAAGGCTGCCTAAGTATGGTTCCCAATCAGAGACAACAAGCAACAGCTGATTCTCGTTGCCTCTGATTGAGAACCACCCCAGCCAACATAGAACCACATAACCTAGAATATGAACATAGAAAACGAAACATAGACACTACACAACGAAACTAACACCCTGGCTCAACATACAAGAGTCCCCAGAGCCAGGGCGTGACATCCAGGTCTGCCTCACGTAATGGAAAGGCTTGCAAATCTGATCTAAGCCTCGAGTATTTCTCTGCTTCTTGGACACAATCATGTGGCTCACCATCCTCTGAAGTTGGCAAATTCTCGGCTGGATTCACCGTATCACACCTCACTAGGGTGACATCTTCCTGCTCTAAGAGCCTATGATAGTCTCTGAGCCTAGGCATAGTCAATGTATATTTCCCATAGTTCAGAAGATGGGTAAGAATTGTTACTGGGTAACCCATCGTAACAGATGATGCTTTGTCATACATTGAATATACTCCCACCATTGCTCTGTAGCACAGTGGTAGCCCTAGTTCTACTTCTGAATAGGCAGTAGAGTAGTAGGAAATAGGCTGAGGATTCGTCCCTGTGCCTGTCGGCTGACAAAGAACTGCACATGCATATCTACCTCCAGTAGAAGTAGACACATACAGTGGGGAAAAAAAGTATTTAGTCAGCCACCAATTGTGCAAGTTCTCCCACTTAAAAAGATGAGAGAGGCCTGTAATTTTCATCATAGGTACACGTCAACTATGACAGACAAAATGAGAAAAAAATTCCAGAAAATCACATTGTAGGATTTTTAATGAATTTATTTGCAAATTATGGTGGAAAATAAGTATTTGGTCAATAACAAAAGTTTCTCAATACTTTGTTATATACCCTTTGTTGGCAATGACACAGGTCAAACGTTTTCTGTAAGTCTTCACAAGGTTTTCACACACTGTTGCTGGTATATTGGCCCATTCCTCCATGCAGATCTCCTCTAGAGCAGTGATGTTTTGGGGCTGTCGCTGGGCAACACGGACTTTCAACTCCCTCCAAAGATGTTCTATGGGGTTGAGATCTGGAGACTGGCTAGGCCACTCCAGGACCTTGAAATGCTTCTTACGAAGCCCCTCCTTCTTTTCCCGGGCTGTGTGTTTGGGATCATTGTCATGCTGAAAGACCCAGCCACGTTACATCTTCAATGCCCTTGCTGATGGAAGGAGGTTTTCACTCAAAATCTCACAATACATGGCCCCATTCATTCTTTCCTTTACACGGATCAGTCGTCCTGGTCCCTTTGCAGAAAAACAGCCCCAAAGCATGATGTTTCCACCCCCATGCTTCACAGTAGGTATGGTGTTCTTTGGATGCAACTCAGCATTCTTTGTCCTCCAAACACGACGAGTTGAGTTTTTACCAAAAAGTTCTATTTTGGTTTCATCTGACCATATGACATTCTCCCAATCCTCTTCTGGATCATCCAAATGCACTCTAGCAAACTTCAGACGGGCCTGGACATGTACTGGCTTAAGCAGGGAGACACGTCTGGCACTTCAGGATTTGAGTCCCTGGCGGCGTAGTGTGTTACTGATGGTAGGCTTTGTTACTTTGGTCCCAGCTCTCTGCAGGTCATCCACTAGGTCCCCTCGTGTGGTTCTGGGATTTTTGCTCACCGTTCTTGTGATCATTTTGACCCCACGGGGTGAGATCTTGCGTGGAGCCCCAGATTGAGGGAGATTATCAGTGGTCTTGTATGTCTTCCATTTCCTAATAATTGCTCCCACAGTTGATTTCTTCAAACCAAGCTGCTTACCTATTGCAGATTCAGTCTTCCCAGCCTGTTGCAGGTCTACAATTTTGTTTCTGGTGTCCTTTGACAGCTCTTTGGTCTTGGCCATAGTGGAGTTTGGAGTGTGACTGTTTGAGGTTGTGGACAGGTGTCTTTTATACTGATAACAAGTTCAAACAGGTGCCATTAATACAGGTAACGAGTGGAGGACAGAGGAGCCTCTTAAATAACAAGTTACAGGTCTGTGAGAGCCAGAAATCTTGCTTATTTGTAGGTGACCAAATACTTATTTTCCACCATAATTTGCAAATAAATTCATAAAAAATCCTACAATGTGATTTTCTGGATTTTTGTTTCTAATTTTGTCAGTCATAGTTGACGTGTACCTATGATGAAAATTACAGGCCTCTCGCATCTTTTTAAGTGGGAGAACTTGCACAATTGGTGGCTGACTAAATACTTTTTTCCCCCACTGTATAGCAAAAAGTTCTTAGAGTAGTCTGGTAGTGTAAGTGCAGGTGCCTCTTGCAACCTCTGTTTGATTGTTTCAAATGCCACATGGCCTTCCTGTGTCCGGGAAAGATTGCTATGGAGTTGACCATTTCCAGTATCCTTAACCATAGCTCTCAAAGGTCCCGTCAAACTAGTATAGCTCTCAACCCAAGCTGAAGAATAACCAGCAATACCAAGAAATGTCATCATCTCTCTGACAGTTCTAGGCTTCGGAGCCTTACGAATAGCTTCCAATTGACTGTCCGAAATGCTTCTGTGTCCATGCATTATTTTCTGACCCAAATAAACAACCTTCTCCTGGCAATATTGCAACTTTTTCTGTGAAACCTTATGCCCCTTTTCTGCCAATACCTGTAGCAATTTAATTGTGCCTTTATGACACGTTTCCTCATTCTGTGAGCAGATAATTATATCATCCACGTACTGAATGACAGTGCTTTGCAATATCTGATCTATCCCTACCAAATCATCCTTCAGTACTTTATTGAAAATGTGCGGGCTATGCTTGTACCCCTGTGGCAAACGACTGTACTCATAGAACTGTCCCTTATTATGTGAACCCAAATAAACCCTGACTTTCTATACTAAGTGGAACACTAAAAAATGCACCACATAAGTCTAACACTGTGAAATGTGTCGCATCAGGAGGAATTTGGGCTAACAAGGTATGCGGGTCTGGCACTTCTGCTGGAAAATCAGTTACCACTTCATTCACTGCTCTCAAATCATGAACCATACGATAAGTCTCATCGGGTTTCTTCAAAGGCAACAAAGGTGTGTTACTCTGAGGATTTTTTGTTGTCCTCAACACACCTGCTTTCGAAAGTCCTTCAATTTGTGGTTCGATCCCTTGGATTGCTTCATCTTTCAATGGATACTGATTCTTCCAAGGAGGTCTGGCTCCTGGTCGAAGTTCAACTTTCACCGGTTGGGCTGATTTCACAAGTCCAATATCGGTACTGTGTTGAGACAACAAACATTCTGGAACTTGTTGCAACATCTCCTCTTTCATAGGGTCTGAATCCATCTTCGCACTGCAAATAGATTCATGTGTCATCCGTACAGCTTGTGGCTGTCCTTGTCCTTGAGCCGAAATCATGATTTTGAGAAATTGCTGATCTTCACTCCTCCAAATCGCCAAATTCTCTTTCATCGGTACAAAAACAGCTTTCTCTGCTTCTGTCATCATTTCTCCTATTTGCTTCTGCTCATAGCCTTCAGAAACCAACAAGGTCACATGTGGCACACTCTTCTCAATCTCAAATTCTTTATCCAGATAATCGTCTGTGTTTATCTTCATAGCTGCTCCTTGTGGTCCTAAAATTATGCAACATGAGCTGAGTTGAACTTTCTTTGGTTGATGACTCAACCATTCCTCTGAGTTCGATTGGGCAGCATTCTTGAAATACTTGAGCGTACAATGAAATGGATATTCTGGAAGCCTCGCACCTGGCATGTTTGCCACAATGAATTTCTCCCATATCTTAGCCTGCTTCAAAAAATCTGCACTGAGATTTCCAATCCAAAATACTGAAGAAGAATCCATCTCTGTCGTCATCAACAATTGGTAAACCTTTTCTTTTGGCACTTCTACCAGACAGCCGTCTGGCGTACATTTTATTGTACAATTCAATCTACACAATGCATCTCTTCCCAACAATGCAATAGGTGTATGTTCTGATACCAGTATGGGTATTGTAATTTTCTGATTATTATAGCAGAGCTCAATTGGTTCCGCAAGAGGAATCAGCTGTTTCACTCCCTCAAATCCGATTGTCCTAATTAGTTGATTGGACATGGGGAGATGTGTAGCATCTTTAGGCCGAACACAGGTGAAAGCAGCTCCGCTATCCGCCATCACTTCCAATGGTTGTTTGTTTACTTTCACCTCAATTGTTGGATCCTTTTTCGGTCCTGACGCTACCAGCTGACACCCCCCTTTCGGATCTTCTGGGCACCTCTAGAATCCTTGCTCCGGGCCCCTATAAGGGTTCACCGGTCCTCCAGATGATCTTGACTGGCCCCTGTATCTTACTCTGAAATTTCCTCTGGTGTTTCCTCCTAACCCATTACACTCACGGGCAAAGTGACCAACCTGTCCACAATTATAACACACTTCTGAAGATTGCTGGTATGTAAGATTTAAGTATGGCTTAAATCTTCCTCCTCTTCCTCTTCCTAAGCCTTCTCGTCCTCTTCCTCTCCAATTCTGTGTCTGTCCAGAAACTGGCTGTGGATATGAAACAACTGGTCCCACTAGTGGTGGCTGGTACAATTGCGGTTGGACCTGGTTCAGTTGAAGCTGTGGCAGTGATTGTTTATTTGGTGAACACTGATTCTGCATAACCAAAGCCTGTTTCTTCTCCTTCTTATTCTCCACCAGTTGTATTTGATTGAGTTTTCTGAGAGTTTCTTGGTCCTGTTCTTTCTGGTTGTGTTCCTTTTTCCAGTACAGATCCACTTGATGGGCTATATGATCTGTAAAGACACCTTTTGTCATGCTTCCAAGTCCAACCACCTCTGCCAGTTTGCTCCTTACTGGTGAGGGCAGTCCCATCTGCAGTTTAGCTTGCAAAATTGACTGCTCTATTTGACTCACATCTGGATCATTTCCGGTAATATTTCTCCACACATAGGCTCTCGGATTTTCTTGTTGTCCTAGTGGGTCAATCAGAATGTTGTCAGGATGCACATTTGTTGGAAACGTATCTTTCAGTGCTCTCCACAGCCGATTTCTACTTGCAGCTAACAATTCAGGATCATTCACCGCAGTCCCCACATATTGATGAAGTCCAGCTCTCTGAAAAATGTCTTCCATACCTGGAATCCCAAGGAGGTTAGCCAAAATTATCTTAATGTCTCCTATGGCAGACTGTGTTCCCACCGTAATTTCTTCCAACTTTGAAATCCAAGGATATGCTCCATCTTGAAGAGTAGGCAGCTTCTCAAGTATATCTGACATATCGGTATTCTGCAAAGGCTTATACTCCAGGTTCTGTCCTCGAATTATCACTGGCATCATCTTCTTACTTGTGTTCCGTTTTCTTGGTCTCAATATGTATTTCCTCTCCAATTTTTGAGATTCTTTTTTCAGCAGTTTCTCCTTCTGTATCTTCAGCTTCTTGAGTTGTTCTTCCAGTTCTCTTACTTCTTCTAAATTATTCGCCTTATCCAAGCATGATATGCATCGGTCTATATCTCTTTCTATTTCTTCTGTGCTAGTCATTGTAGAATAAAATCCTCTTGAACATGAAGCACCTTTAATCTCCAAATCTTTATCGCTGTCTTCATCTTGACTTTCATCAGAGCTCGGATCTCTTGTATCCTTCTCCTTCCAACTTCCATCAACCCTTCTTTCCGCTCTGGCCAACCTCTGTCTGATCACAGGGTCATATCCACCCATGATCTCTTCTGAATCACTCTGATCATCATCATCATCATCTTCAAATTCCATCCTCCTGAACCTCATTCTACCCTTAGTTTCCAGACATGTCGTTTTCTTCTTACTTTTGGAGTTTGGATTCATCTTTATGGTCGTTTCTGCTTGTCCTCTCTCTATTATTCGTTCATCTTCATCTCTGATGCAATAATCACCCTCCTGAATGATCATTGGAGGATAGACGTCCTTAAACTCTACTTAAACTCTACCGTAAGGTGGGGGCCTCTTTGCTGAATCCGTATGTGAGTATTGACTTCTGCCATTAGTTTTTCTGTTACCTTCGCCTCTTTTGCCATTTTCTCTATACCTCTGTCTCTTTTATTTTTTGTATCTTTTATCAGTTTTTGTCCCTCATTTTCAAACAACTTAAGAACACTCTTTTCTTTACGTTGTTCCCCTTTTTACCCCTTCTTTTGATCTGCCTTATAAGTCGACACAAGCACTTTCATTATCTTGATGACGTCTGGGTAAAGAGTCCCTTCCACTGGCCATGGTTGTTCAATGTCAGGCCAACGTTTATTCCATTTTCCAGATAACCTTGCAATACCATTAACTAGAGGATTACTATTTTGTACTACATCAACAGGAGTAATTACTTTCATAGTTTTGATGTCCTTTTTCCCCATTGTAACCACTCTTTTATATTCCTTTATTGTGAATTATTTTATTATTATTATTATTTTAAATAATAAATTTGTATACCCCAAAAACTTTTAGCTGTTGTTTATCAATCCCTCCTATTTATTTTTATATTTTTAATTTTAATTTAAAAATAATTAATTAATATATTTATTTATCAATATATTTATTTATTTTTTATTTATTTATTAATTTATGTATTTATTTATTTTAATTTAATTTAATTTAATTTAATTTAACCAAATTATTGATTAGTGGCAATCTTACCACATCCGATCAGGAAAAGTAAAGGAAACTAGTCAACTTCAGAGCAATCCAAAAAAGAAAAACCTTTAATCCAGCAACACTACAGCACCCACAAACCAATTACTTAATAAGCACCCAATTACCTTAATTTTACAGAATAATGTCAGTGCTGGATTTCCAACACAACTCTAATCAAAACAACCCATACACAAAAAAAAAACTAATGTGCAATTCTCAATTACATCCATTGATCAGTCTGTTGCCAAGTCCCTGTAAAATTGTCACAACATGACACAATGTATCTATTATATCCTGTAAGGGAAAGTAAGTTTGTGGATAGAACAGTACTGGCCTTAATTGGACTGGATCCGGGGAAGCACACGCTGTCGCGTGACGCACTGGTCAGCACCTCCTCTCTCTCTGTCTCCTCCTTCTCGTTTCTCACATCACAGAAGAACAAAAGAAACAGACAAGAATTTAGTCTTTTATGCACTCACTGGGTTATTTCAACCATACAATACCCTTTTAGACATACCTATGTTCACATTCGCGCTAAGAAATAAGCAAACAGCTTAACTCAGGAATATTATAAATAGCGCAATAACATTTTATTTTATTTATTTCTTTAATTATTTTTTATTTTTAATCCGTCAACATATCTTCTCATTTATAAATTCAATGTATCTCAATCAAATAGTTTGATAGGTAAGCAACAGCCACTTATCAAACAGAACGTGTCACAGCAGCTCAGTGCAGGCAGGGGAGTGGCACACTTGCTCCGCTCAACTCTAAATTCCTAAAATCCCACACATGCGCAGCTCATTCACCAGTGCGATTTCATGGTGAGAGGAGCTCCCGCAAGCAACTTTCTCCAAACAGCAGACAGTAGACAGACCAGCTGTCCCTCCGTTTTTTCCAACACAGACAAACAGTAACACTGAACAAAACGCACAAACCAACACAAAACATAGAACACAAATCCTACTTAGAAGTTTCTTATCTTCACTTATTCTAATCTGCAGATTTATAGTTATTTTCTTATTCATTACAAATCATCTCTATGCAATCCTAACTCCTCCTTAGGGGCTCATATTTTTTTTCAAACAATTATGGAAACGTTCTCTCAAATGGAGACTCATAAGGTTTTAACCGTAAGTCCTCCCGGGGGGCTCATATATTTTTAACAATTATGGAAACGTTCTCTCAAATGGAGACTCATAAGGTTTTAACTGTAAATCCTCCCGAGGGGCTCATAGTTTTTAACAATTCTGGAAACGTTCTCTCAAATGGAGACTCATAAGGTTTTAACCTTAACTAACATATTTCCTTACAAAAAACTAAAACCCCTGTTCTCAACCAAAACATATATATGTATATATCTCTAACATAAATGTTATCATAGCATGAGTCGACACAGCTGGAACACAGCAGAGACCTCCCCATGTACACACACGCATAGGCTCTCTTTCACACACACACACACATATTCAAACAAGAATGCATCCGTTCATACAATACTCTAAAGCATGCTTACGTCGCTCCTTTTTTCCTTTATATTCCTTCCTAAATTTCTGCTACCTTGAGTTGCAGATATTCAATGAGAGGCTACATCGAACATATACTTCGTCAACTATATTCCGAGAGGTAACATACAATTGAATGTATATTCCACAATCTCCAGTTCCCAGAACTGACCCGAAAGTCAACCTAGTGACTTTCCTAGAATTTACGGCCCATCTTAATGATCGCCTCGTTTGAGGGCTTCCTTAAATCAGCGACATCCTAATAGTATACTTTTTTCCTTATTTCCTGGCCTTATTCCTTCATTCTATTCCTGGACACTCCTTTAAATTTATTCAAGCCAAATATCCCTGTGCCCAGTGTTATCAATTCCTATAGACACTCCCCCCTGTTTGCGTTGTTTTCAACGCAAACAAATTTAGAAATTTAGAACGGATTGTCATCACACAGCAAATAACAGCAAAGCGCACACACAAGTCCTTTGACGGTACATCCCCTCAACGCACACACACAGCACACGAACCGACCAGCGCCCAAAGTTGTGAGAAAGCTCACCTAATCTGCCGGCCTCTTGAGCGGGAGTCACTTCGTAGCCCATGAATGGAACGCTGAAGAGACGCAACACGTCCCAAAAATCCTCGTCGCCATTTAAAGTGGTGTCGAGACAACGATGCTGATATGCTGCGTAGACAAGAAATCCGCGGACACTGTACTTGATTATAAAGGTTTATTATATCAAAGGTTCCAGCGTCAATTTACAGATTTCTGCAGAAATCCGGAGAACAACTAACCCAATCTAAAAATGATTATTCTCCCCGTCCTTTGTTGAAACATGCTATTTATCCTATGTAACATAAGATGGGTGGTTTTTGATAGACCAATCCCTGGCCTCCACATATCTCCAAATGTCCTCTATTCCAAGGAGCCCCTGTAGTAATGCTTTCCAGATGTTTCAGCAAAGCAGAGTAAAGTTCATCTATCACACCATTTTTAAACGTCCGCCAAAATTATAAACTGTTCAGATACTACACTCTCTAGTATCACTGCTCTCTAGTATTACTGCTCTCTAGTATCACTGTTCTCTAGTATCACTGCTCTAGCTAGTATCACTGCTCTCTAGTATTACTGCTCTCTAGTATCACTGTTCTCTAGTATCACTGCTCTCTAGTATCACTGCTCTCTAGTATCACTGCTCTCTAGTATCACTGATCTCTAGTATCACTGTTCTCTAGTATCACTGCTCTCTAGTATCACTGATCTCTAGTATCACTGCTCTCTAGTATAACTGTTCTCTAGTATCACTGCTCTCTAGTATCACTGCTCTCTAGTATCACTGCTCTCTAGTATCACTGCTCTCTAGTATCACTGCTCTAGCTAGTATCACTGCTCTCTAGTATCACTGCTCTTTAGTATCACTGCTTTCTAGTATCACTGCTCTCTAGTATCACTGCTCTCTAGTATCACTGCTCTAGCTAGTATCACTGCTCTCTAGTATCACTGCTCTCTAGTATCACTGCTCTCTAGTATCACTGCTCTCTAGTATCACTGCTCTCTAGTATCACTGCTCTAGCTAGTATCACTGCTCTCTAGTATCACTGTTCTCTAGTATCACTGCTCTAGCTAGTATCACTGCTCTCTAGTATTACTGCTCTCTAGTATCACTGTTCTCTAGTATCACTGCTCTCTAGTATCACTGCTCTCTAGTATCACTGCTCTCTAGTATCACTGCTCTCTAGTATCACTGCTCTCTAGTATCACTGCTCTCTAGTATCACTGCTCTCTAGTATCACTGCTCTCTAGTATCACTGTTCTCTAGTATCACTGCTCTCTAGTATCACTGCTCTCTAGTATCACTGCTCTCTAGTATCACTGCTCTCTAGTATCACTGCTCTCTAGTATCACTGCTCTCTAGTATCACTGTTCTCTAGTATCACTGCTCTCTAGTATCACTGCTCTCTAGTATCACTGCTCTCTAGTATCACTGCTCTCTAGTATCACTGCTCTAGCTAGTATCACTGCTCTCTAGTATCACTGCTCTTTAGTATCACTGCTCTCTAGTATCACTGCTCTCTAGTATCACTGCTCTCTAGTATCACTGCTCTCTAGTATCACTGCTCTAGCTAGTATCACTGCTCTCTAGTATCACTGCTCTCTAGTATCACTGCTCTCTAGTATCACTGCTCTCTAGTATCACTGCTCTCTAGTATCACTGCTCTAGCTAGTATCACTGCTCTCTAGTATCACTGTTCTCTAGTATCACTGCTCTGTAGTATCACTGCTCTCTAGTGTCACTGCTCTCTAGTATCACTTCTCTAGCTAGTATCACTGCTCTCTAGTATCACTGTTCTCTAGTATCCAAGATGGCGTAGCAGTGCGGTCGTGTTCTCTGTTGTGTGTCCGGGTAAATAGCCACCTTTATCTAGAATCACCAGTTGAAACTAGCTGGCCAGCTAACTAGCTACTTGCTATTAGCCACCGTTAGCGGTTTTCACCCAGAACATCGGATTTTCTGCCGGAATAACTGAATCACTGGACCTTAACACCGGATCGCAACTAGCTAGCCGCAACCGAATGGATGTTGTTGTAGGCTAATAACCACTGCCCCCGAAGCAAGCACCAGTTATTCTTGAGCTAGCCTCGAGCCAGGCCCATATCCCGGCTATCTACCTCTTTGTCTACCGGATTGGAGTAGCCAGCTAACTAGCTCCTTGCTATTAGCCACCGTTAGCGGTTTTTCACCATTGTCCGTGGCCTGCACTACCTACCAGCCAGCTCTAGCTTGGACTATTATCGGCCAGTCTGCACTGTCTGCACAGCGCGTTATCGACCCAGAACATATTGGATTTTCTGCCGGAATCACTAAATCACTGGACCTTTAACACCGGATCATCGCAACTAGCTAGCTGCAACCAAATGGATGTTTTTGTTGGCTAATCAGCCTTGAGCTAGCCTCGAGTCAGGCACATCTCCCGGCTATCTACCTCTCTGTCAACCGGACGGGGCCTCCTAGAGTCGACACGGAGCCCCGTCGATCCATCACGACTGGTCTGCCGACGTAATCGTCTGTGGTTTCAACAGGCTTCCTGTTGCCTCAAATAGCTCCTTTGTTCCACTCCCCATACACGCCGAGACCGGCTTAATCGGTGCCTCCAGTGATGCTATCTCTTTCATTGTTACCCAACGCTTAGGTTGACCTCCACTATACTCATTTCCTTCCATATCCTTGTCTGTATATAATGCCCTGAATCTATTCTACAACGCCCGGAAATCTGCCCCCTTTATTCTCTGTACCCAACGCACTAGAAGACCAGTTCTTAAAGCCTTTAGCCGTATCCTTATTCTAGTCCTCCTCTGTTCCTCTGGTGATGTAGAGGCTAACCCCTGCAGCCCCCAGTATCACTCCTACTCCCCAGGAGCTATCATTTGTTGACTTCTGTAACCGTAAAAGCCTTGGTTTTCTGCACGTTAACATCAGAAGCCTCCTTCCTAAGTTTGAGTTATACACTGCGTTAGCACACTCTGCCAACCCTGATGTTCTAGCAGTGTCTGAATCCTGGCTTAGGAAGACCACCAAAAATTCAGAAATGTCCATCCCCAACTACAACATTTTCCGTCTAGATAGAACTGCCAAAGGGGGTGGAGTTGCAATCTACTGTAGAGATAGCCTACAGAGCTCTATCATACTATCCAGGTCTGTGCCCAAACAGTTTGAGCTCCTACTTCTAAAAATCCACCTTTCCAGAAATAAGTCTCTCACTGTTGCCGCTTGCTACAGACACCCCTCAGCCCCCAGCTGTGCCCTGGACACCATATGTGAATTGCTTGCCCTCCATCTATCCTCAGAGTTCGTACTGCTTGGTGACCTAAACTGGGATATGCTTAACACCCCGGCCATCTTACAATCCAAACTAGATGCCCTCAATCTCACACAAATTATCAAGGAACCTACCAGGTACAACCCTAAATCCGTAAACATGGGCACCCTCATAGATATCATCCTGACTAACTTACCCTCTAAATACACCTCCGCTGTCTTCAACCAGGATCTCAGCGATCACTGCCTTATTGCCTACGTCCGTAACGGGTCCGCGGTCAAACGACCACCCCCACATCACTGACAAATGCTCCCTAAAACACTTTAGCGAGCAGGCCTTCCTAATTGACTTGGCCCAGGTATCCTGGATGGATATCGATCTCATTCGGTCAGTAGAGGATACCTGGTTGTTCTTTAAAAGTGCTTTCCTCTCAACCTTAAATAAGCAAGCCCCATTCAAAAAATTCAGAACTAAGAACAGATATAGCCTCTGGTTTTCCTCAGACTTGACTGCCCTTGACCAGCACAAAAACATCCTGTGGCGTACTGTATTAGCATCGAATAGCCCCCGCGATATGCAACTTTTCAGGGAAGTCAGGAACCAATATACACAAGCAGTTAGGAAAGCAAAGGCTAGCTTTTTCAAACAGAAATTTGCATCCTGTAGCACTAACTCCAAAAAGTTTTGGGACACTGTAAAGTCCATGGAGAATAAGAGCACCTCCTCCCAGCTGCCCACTGCACTGAGGCTAGGAAACTCTATCACCACCGATAAATCTACAATAATCGAGAATTTCAACAAGCATTTTGCTCCCATGCTTTCCACCTGGCTACCACTACCCCGGCCACCAGCTCTGCACCCTCCGCTGCAACTTGCCCATGCCCCCCCCGCTTCTCCTTAACACAAATTCAGACAGCTGATGTTCTGAAAGAGCTGCCAAATCTGGACCCCTACAAATAATCTGGGCCAGACAATCTGGACCCTTTCTTTCTAAAAATAGCCGCCGAAATTGTCGCAACCCCTATTACTAGCCTGTTCAACCTCTCTTTCGTAACGTCTGAGATCCCCAGAGATTGGAAAGCTGCCGCGGTCATCCCCCTCTTCAAAGGGGGTGACACTCTAGATCCAAACTGTTACAGACCTATATCCATCCTGCCCTGCCTTTCTAAAGTTTTTGAAAGCCAAGTTAACAAACAGATCACCGACCATTTCGAATCCCACCGTACCTTCTCCGCTATGCAATCCGGTTTCCGAGCTGGTCATGGGTGCACCTCAGCCACGCTCAAGGTCCTAAACGATATTATAACCGCAATCAATAATAGACAGTACTGTGCAGCCGTCTTCATCGACCTGGCCAAGGCTTTCGACTCTGTCAACCACCGCATTCTTATTGGCAGACTAAATAGCCTTGGTTTCTCAAATGACTGCCTCGACTGGTTCACCAACTACTTCTCAGATAGAGTTCAATGTGTCAAATCGGAGGGCCTGTTGTCTGGACCTATGGCATTCTCTATGGGGGTGCCACAGGGTTCAATTCTTGGGCCGACTCTTTTCTCCGTGTATATCAATGATGTCGCTCTTGCTGCTGGTGACTCTCAGATCCACCTCTACACAGACGACACCATTTTGTATACATCTGGCCCTTCATTGGACACTGTGTTAACAAACCTCCAAACGAGCTTCAATGCCATACAACACTCCTTCCATAGCCTCCAACTGCTCTTAAACACTAGTAAAACTAAATGCATGCTCTTCAATCGAACGCTGCTGGCACCCGCCCACCCGACTAGAATAAATACTCTCGACGGGTCTGACCAAGAGTATGTGGACAACTACAAATACCTAGGTGTCTGGTTAGACTGTAAACTCTCCTTCCAGACTCACATTAAGCATCTCCAATCCAAAATTAAATCTAGAATCGGCTTCCTATTCTGCAACAAAGCCTCCTTCACTCATGCTGCCAAACATGCCCTCGTAAAACTGACTATCCTACCGATCCTTGACTTTGGCGATGTCATTTACAAAATAGCCTCCAACACTCTACTCAGAAAATTGGATGTAGTCTATCACAGTGCCATCCGTTTTGTCAACAAAGCCCCATATACTAACCACCACTGTGACCTGTACGCTCTTGTTGGCTGGTCCTCATTACATATTCGTCGCCAAACCCACTGGCTCCAGGCCATCTATAAATCACTGCTAGGCAAATCCCCGCCTTATCTTAGCTCATTGGTCACCATAGCAACACCCACCCGTAGGTATATCTCACTGTCATCCCCAAAGCCAACACCTCCTTTGGCCGCCATTCCTTCCAGTTCTCTGCTGCCAATGACTGGAACAAACTGCAAAAATCTCTGAAGCTGGAGACTCTTATCTCCCTCACTAACTTTAAGCATCAGTTGTCAGAGCACCTTACCGATCACTGCACCTGTACACAGCCCATCTGAAATTAGCCCACACAACTACCTCATCCCCATATTGTTATTTATTTTGCTCATTTGCACCCCAGTATCTCTATTTGCACATCATCTCTCACATCTATCATTCCAGTGTTAATACTAATTGTAATTATTTTGCACTATGGCCTATTTATTGCCTTACCTCCATAACTTGCTATATTTGCACACACTGTATATATATTTTCTGTTGTATTTTTGACTTTATGTTTTGTTTTACCCCATATGTAACTCTGTGTTGTTGTTTTTATCGCACTGCTTTGCTTTATCTTGGCCAGGTCGCAGTTGTAAATGAGAACTTGTTCTCAACTGGCTTACCTGGTTAAATAAAGGTGAAATAAAATAAATAAAATAAAATAAATTATCACTGCTCTCTAGTATCACTGCTCTAGCTAGTATCACTGCTCTCTAGTATCACTGTTCTCTAGTATCACTGCTCTCTAGTATCACTGTTCTCTAGTATCTCTACTCTCTAGTATCACTGCTCTCTAGTATCACTGCTCTAGCTAGTATCACTGTTCTCTAGTATCACTGCTCTAGCTAGTATCACTGCTCTCTAGTATCACTGCTCTCTAGTATCACTGCTCTAGCTAGTATCACTGCTCTCTAGTATCACTGCTCTCTAGTATCACTGCTCTCTAGTATCACTGCTCTCTAGTATCACTGCTCTCTAGTATCACTACTCTCTAGTATCACTGCTCTCTAGTATCACTGCTCTAGCTAGTATCACTGTTCTCTAGTATCACTGCTCTAGCTAGTATCACTGCTCTCTAGTATCACTGCTCTCTAGTATCACTGCTCTCTAGTATCACTGCTCTCTAGTATCACTACTCTCTAGTATCACTGCTCTCTAGTATCACTGCTCTCTAGTATCACTGCTCTCTAGTATCACTGCTCTCTAGTATCACTGCTCTCTAGTATCACTGCTCTCTAGTATCACTGCTCTCTAGTATCACTGCTCTCTAGTATCACTGCTCTCTAGTATCACTGCTCTCTAGTATCACTGCTCTCTAGTATCACCGCTCTAGCTAGTATCACTGCTCTCTAGTATCACTGTTCTCTAGTATCACTGCTCTCTAGTATCACTGCTCTCTAGTATCACTGCTCTAGCTAGTATCACTGCTCTCTTGTATCACTACTCTAGCTAGTATCACTGCTCTCTTGTATCACTGCTCTCTAGTATCACTGCTCTCTAGTATCACTGCTCTCTAGTATCACTGCTCTCTAGTATCACTACTCTAGCTAGTATCACTGCTCTCTAGTATCACTGCTCTCTAGTATCACTGCTCTAGCTAGTATCACTGCTCTCTTGTATCACTGCTCTCTAGTATCACTGCTCTCTAGTATCACTGCTCTCTAGTATCACTGCTCTCTAGTATCACTACTCTAGCTAGTATCACTGCTCTCTAGTATCACTGCTCTCTAGTATCACTGCTCTAGCTAGTATCACTGCTCTCTAGTATCACTGTTCTCTAGTATCACTGCTCTCTAGTATCACTGCTCTCTAATATCACTGCTCTAGCTAGTATCACTGCTCTCTAGTATCACTGCTCTCTAGTATCACTGTTCTCTAGTATCACTGCTCTCTAATATCACTGCTCTAGCTAGTATCACTGCTGTCTAGTATCACTGCTCTCTAGTATCACTGCTCTAGCTAGTATCACTGCTCTCTAGTATCACTGCTCTCTAGTATCACTGCTCTCTAGTATCACTGTTCTCTAGTATCACTGCTCTCTAGTATCACTGCTCTAGCTAGTATCACTGCTTTCTAGTGTCACTGCTCTCTAGTATCACTGCTCTCTTATAACTTCTCTAGCTAGTATCACTGCTCTCTAGTATCATTTACATTACATTTACATTTACGTCATTTAGCAGACGCTCTTATCCAGAGCGACTTACATTTTTTAATATTTTTTTATTTTTTTTTTGGGGGGGGGGGTTGGTTGGTTGGAGTAAAGGGGGGGGGGGGGGGGGGGGGGGGGGGGGGCAGAAGGATTACTTTATCCTATCCCAGGTATTCCTTAAAGAGGTGGGGTTTCAAATGTCTCCGGAAGGTGGTGAGTGACTCCGCTGTCCTGGCGTCGTGAGGGAGCTTGTTCCACCATTGGGGTGCCAGAGCAGCGAACAGTTTTGACTGGGCTGAGCGGGAACTATGCTTCCGTAGAGGTAGGGGAGCCAGCAGGCCAGAGGTGGATGAACGCAGTGCCCTCGTTTGGGTGTAGGGACTGATCAGAGCCTGAAGGTACGGAGGTGCCGTTCCCCTCACAGCTCCGTAGGCAAGCACCATGGTCTTGTAGCAGATGCGAGCTTCAACTGGAAGCCAGTGGAGTGTGCGGAGGAGCGGGGTGACGTGAGAGAACTTGGGAAGGTTGAACACCAGACGGGCTGCGGCATTCTGGATGAGTTGTAGGGGTTTAATGGCACAGGCAGGGAGCCCAGCCAACAGCGAGTTGCAGTAATCCAGACGGGAGATGACAAGTGCCTGGATTAGGACCTGTGCCGCTTCCTGTGTAAGGCAGGGTCGTACTCTCCAAATGTTGTAGAGCATGAACCTACAGGATCGGGTCACCGCCTTGATGTTAGCGGAGAATGACAGGGTGTTGTCCAGGGTCACGCCAAGGCTCTTCGAACTCTGGGAGGAGGACACAACGGAGTTGTCAACCGTGATGGCGAGATCATGGAACGGGCAGTCCTTCCCCGGGAGGAAGAGCAGCTCCGTCTTGCCGAGGTTCAGCTTGAGGTGGTGATCCGTCATCCATACTGATATGTCTGCCAGACATGCAGAGATGCGATTCGCCACCTGGTTATCAGAAGGGGGAAAGGAGAAGATTAGTTGTGTGTCGTCAGCGTAGCAATGATAGGAGAGGCCATGTGAGGATATGACAGAGCCAAGTGACTTGGTGTATAGCGAGAATAGGAGAGGGCCTAGAACTTAGCCCTGGGGGACACCAGTGGTGAGAGCCGTGGTGCGGAGACAGCTTCTCGTCATGCCACTTGGTAGGAGCGACCGGTCAGGTAGGACGCAATCCAAGAGTGAGCCGCGCCGGAGATGCCCAGCTCGGAGAGGGTGTAGAGGAGGATCTGATGGTTCACAGTATCAAAGGCAGCAGACAGGTCTAGAAGGACAAGAGCAGAGGAGAGAGAGTTAGCTTTAGCAGTGCGGAGAGCCTCTGTGACACAGAGAAGAGCAGTCTTAGTTGAATGACCAGTCTTGAAACCTGACTGGTTTGGATCAAGAAGGTCATTCTGAGAGAGATAGCAAGAGAGTTGGCTAAAGACGGCACGCTCAATAGTTTTGGAGAGAAAAGAAAGAAGGGATACTGGTCTGTAGTTGTTGACATCAGAGGGATCGAGTGTTGGTTTTTTGAGAAGGGGTGCAACTCTCGCTCTCTTGAAGATGGAAGGGACATAGCCAGCGGTCAAGGATGAGTTGATCAGCGAGGTGAGGTAAGGGAGAAGGTCACCGGAGATGGTCTGGAGAAGAGAGGAGGGGATAGGGTCAAGCGGGCAGGTTGTTGGGCGGCCTGCCGTCACAAGTCGCAAGATTTTATCTGGAGAGAGAGGGGAGAAAGAAGTCAAAGCATAGGGTAGGGCAGTGTGAGCAGGACCAGCAGTGTCATTTGACTTAACAAACGAGGATCGGATGTCGTCAACCTTCTTTTCAAAATGGTTGACGAAGTTATCCACAGAGAGGGAGGAGGGGGGGGGGGATTCAGCAGGGAGGAGAATGTGGCAAAGAGCTTCCTAGGGTTAGAGGCGGATGCTTGGAATTTAGAGTGGTAGAAAGTGGCCTTAGCAGCAGAAACAGATGAAGAAAATGTAGAGAGGAGGGAGTGAAAAGATGCCAGGTCTGCAGGGAGTCTAGTTTTCTTCCATTTCCGCTCAGCTGCCCGGAGCTCTGTTCTGTCAGCTCGCAATGAGTCATCAAGCCACGGAGCTGGAGGGGAGGACCGAGCCGGCCGGGAGGATAGGGGACATAGAGAGTCAAAGGATGCAGAAAGGGAGGAGAGGAGGGTTGAGGAGGCAGAATCAGGAGATTGGAGGGAGAAGGATTGAGCAGAGGGAAGAGATGATAGGATGGAAGAGGAGAGAGTAGCGGGAGAGAGAGAGCGAAGGTTGCGACGGCGCATTACCATCTGTGTAGGGGCAGAGTGAGTAGTGTTGGAGGAGAGGGAGAGAGAAAAGGATACAAAGTAGTGGTTGGAGACTTGGAGGGGAGTTGCAGTGAGATTAGTAGAAGAACAGCATCTAGTAAAGATGAGGTCAAGCGTATTGCCTGCCTTATGAGTAGGGGGGGACGGTGAGAGGGTGAGGTCAAAAGAGGAGAGGAGTGGAAAGAAGGAGGCAGAGAGAAATGAGTCAAATGTAGACGTAGGGAGGTTGAAATCCCCCAGAACTGTGAGGGGTGAGCCATCCTTAGGAAAGGAACTTATCAAGGCGTCAAGCTCATTGATTAACTCTCCAAGGGAACCTGGAGGGCGATAGATGACAAGGATATTAAGCTTAAATGGGCTAGTGACTGTGACAGCATGGAATTCAAATGAGGAGATAGACAGATGGGTCAGGGGAAAAATTGAGAATGTCCACTTGGGAGAGATGAGGATTCCTGTGCCACCACCCCGCTGACCAGATGCTCTCGGGGTATGCGAAAACACATGGTCAGACGAGGAGAGAGCAGCAGGAGTAGCAGTGTTTTCAGTGGTAATCCATGTTTCGGTCAGCGCCAAGAAGTCGAGGGACTGGAGGGTAGCATAGGCTGGGATGAAGTCTGCCTTGTTGGCAGCAGAACGGCAGTTCCAGAGGCTGCCTGAGACCTGGAACTCCACGTGGGTCGTGCGTGCAGGGACCACCAGGTTAGGGAGGCAGCAGCCACGCGGTGTGAGGCGTTTGTGTAGCCTGTGCGGAGAGGAGAGAACAGGGATAGGCAGAGGCATAGTTGATAGGCTGCAGCAGATGGCTACAATAATGCAGAGGAGATCGGAATAAAATGAACTAAACATCTGGGAAAGGAGAGAGCGGGGCCTCCCTCACCACAACTCCCAAATATAACTCTCAACTTCCACCTCAGAAACTATAATTGTTGTAAACTACAGCGGTTCAATGTTTTCTAGGAATAGACTAACCTAGTTTATTCAGCTAGCTAACTAGGTGCACTATTATTCCGTGAAAAACGTCCGGGCACCTCGTCATAAGACGCCACAGCCAGCTAGCATGCCGGTCTCCAACAGCAGGGTTTAGCGCCAATACTCAGCCACAACAACCACCAGTGTATCAACACGCAAGCAGATCGTTCGTGTCCGTGTCTAACGTTGTGGGTTAGTCCCGACAGCTTGAGCGAGACCGTCGTCAACTTATTCAGCCAGTTAGTTAGCTAGAATAGTTAGCAAACTAGCTAGCCATTGCTTTCAGACAAAGAAGAACCCCTCCTTTCACGGCACGAACACACAGAGAGAGCCAAACTAACGTTAACTAGTCACCCATGTCCCGAATTCCTTGAGCGACTCGGGCTATCAATATGTAAAAAACAAAACACAAGTGTAGGTTATGACTTACCCCTAGCAGCTACTGTTAGCTAGCCAAGTGCAAAGCTAGCCACTGAATTGACTCAGCCAGTTCGCGTCTGTTCGCTCGGTCGTTCCAGCTATTGTTTACAAGTAGCTATCCAGGTTGCAACAAGCTTGCTAATTTTCAAGCACAGTAGCCACTTGCTACCTAACGTTAACGGTTCAGACAATGAGGTTAGAAAACAGCTGAATGGTAGGCAATTATTGTAGGCAGCCAGCTGGCGTAATTACAGGCACTCTCAGGCGTGAAACAACTATACCGTTGCTAATAACTACTCGCCAGCTAGTCCAGGTGGTGAGTTAGCTAGCTAGCTAGCTTCGTGCTACACCTGGCACCGCCGAATACAATACTAACCTACAATAATTACATACAATAACTACCTACAACAACCCACGATACCTACCTACAATACCTAACTACAATCTAAATACATAGTTTAAGCCTTACTCGACAAAGCCCAAGCTATGTATAAAGCCAAACTTACCCGACGCCAAGCTTACCCGACGACCTTCTCCCAGCACAGCTACTACAGTATCACTGCTCTCTAGTATCACTGCTCTAGCTAGTATCACTGCTCTCTAGTATCACTGCTCTCTAGTATCACTGCTCTCTAGTATCACTGCTCTCTAGTATCTCTAGTATCACTACTCTCTAGTATCACTGCTCTAGCTAGTATCACTGCTCTCTAGTATCACTGCTCTCTAGTATCACTGCTCTCTAGTATCACTGCTCTAGCTAGTATCACTGCTTTCTAGTATCACTGCTCTCTAGTATCACTGCTCTCTAGTATCACTGCTCTCTAGTATCACTGTTCTCTAGTATCACTGCTCTCTAGTATCACTGCTCTCTAGTATCTCTAGTATCACTGCTCTCTAGTATCACTGCTCTCTAGTATCACTGCTCTCTAGTATCACTGCTCTCTAGTATCACTGCTCTAGCTAGTATCACTGCTTTCTAGTATCACTGCTCTCTAGTATCACTGCTCTCTAGTATCACTGCTCTCTAGTATCACTGCTCTCTAGTATCACTGCTCTCTAGTATCACTGCTTTCTAGTATCACTGCTCTCTAGTATCACTGCTCTCTAGTATCACTGCTCTCTAGTAGCACTGCTCTAGCTAGTATCACTGCTCTCTAGTATCACTGCTCTCTAGTATCACTGCTCTAGCTAGTATCACTGCTCTCTAGTATCAATGCTCTCTAGTATCACTGCTCTAGCTAGTATCACTGCTCTCTAGTATCACTGCTCTCTATTATCACTGTTGTAGCTAGTATCACTGCTCTCTAGTATCACTGCTCTCTAGTATCACTGCTCTCTAGTATCACTGCTCTCTTGTATCACTGCTCTCTTGTATCACTGCTCTCTTGTATCACTGCTCTCTTGTATCACTGCTCTCTAGTATCACTGCTCTAGCTAGTATCACTGCTCTCTAGTATCACTGCTCTCTAGTATCACTGCTCTAGCTAGTATCACTGCTCTCTAGTATCACTGCTCTAGCTAGTATCACTGCTCTCTAGTATCACTGCTCTCTAGTATCACTGCTCTCTAGTATCACTGCTCTAGCTAGTATCACTGCTCTAGCTAGTATCACTGCTCTCTAGTATCACTGCTCTAGCTAGTATCACTGCTCTCTAGTATTACTGCTCTCTAGTATCACTGCTCTAGCTAGTATCACTGCTCTCTAGTATCACTGCTCTAGCTAGTATCACTGCTCTTTATTAAGCTTTATGTATCATTCTCAAGGTGTTCGTCAGAGCTTTTGAGAGTGTTTTTCATTTGCACCCCTGTGTAGACATTGCTCCACCCACATCCGTTCAATGCATCGAATGGGGTTGGAGTCGAGGGAAAATAAACAGGCGTTACCAAATATAAAAATTTACATTTAATTAGTATTCTAATCAAGTGTACATAAAGCATATTAAACAGGTATGTAAAACCACAAATTTTCATAAATCATTGGGTACAGTGCAAGACAAAACGTCAAGAGTAGTCTGAAGCGGTGGCATTAGTTCATGTTCTCATTTACCACACAACATGCATAACGGGCATTTCATCATTAAGACCTTTTGGGAATAATGTCTAGAGTTCTGAAAATCCCCAAACATTCTCTTTTGCTCATAGTATTATTTATATCCCCTCCACCATATGATATCTTGTGTTAGAAATTGCGTCAATTCAAATCTGGTATTAGGAACAAAAGAGGTCAACACGACTTCTAAGATATACTAGTTATTTTAATTAATGCAAAAACCTTCAATGGTAAATATGATGTTTCGTATATACGGGCTCTCTGATATGCCTCGCAGGACATTCCAGACAACTAACACATTGTTTCAGAAACAATACCCAAATACTCTGACAGAGGGAACTTCCCACTTCTCTGCTGGCCAATTAGAGTAGAGGCTTGAGCGTGGTTTAAACTTACTCAGCCAATCCATTGATTCAGGGGTTGGTCTCATCTCCTCGGCGCCATTTGTTGCACACTTCAGCCAGGCACAAGATTATCATAACAACCTATCATAGTGAGAAGAGCCAGCTCCCTTAGACATCATTCCTAGTCAAAGGAAGACTCACAGATCACAAAGAACTATTATAGTCTAGCATTTGAAGACACAATCCTTATCTTCTTTTACTCCCTAATACAGCTCTTTACATCAATCACAGCCTTGCCAGGTGTCACAGCCTACATTAGCCCAGTCAAGAGTGCATTCTTTCTAAGTTAGTCATCCCATCAATTTAGGAGAATAATAAATCCCCAATAGTCCCCCTTTTCACACCTAATAAGGTGTGATTCAAAAAATAAGAAAACACAGATTGTCATTCATTATAATACAATACAAACAAAAAATCACACTTTTATTAATAGGCCATAATGATACTAAAAAATTCAAACCCTCAGTCCATCTACACCCCACTTGCAAATTGTTACCAGTCATCAAAGAACTTCAAACCATCACATAAGGAAAGACAAACATTCACATGGTTAACTTGATTAATAAAGCATAAAACACAGGATTAATAGAACACAAAACATAAGACTATTAAAACATAAAACACAAACAGAGAAGTATATTTTGGCCCCCTTTAGACACCCTCTAGTGTCACTCCACCAAGCCTGGTAGGTCATATCCTCCATTCCTAGGTTGGAGTCCAGGATTGGGCCTTATCTCACCATCTGTGGGAAATCACCTTCTCCATCTCCTTTCTCACCAAACCTCAGACACAGGAAATAAGACAACATCCACAAAAAACAAGTATACCCATAGAGGCTATAACTTCACCCAGAATAGTTACAACAATAGTTTTCCATTTACCAAATATGTTATCAAACCAACCGTTTATGGAGCTATCAATATCAGATCTCTCAGCCAGTTTGTTCGTCAGTGTAGTTACTCCCCTGAAGCTCTTTTGTCACTGACCCGTCCGGTGCTATATTGTTTGAGGATGAAAATACAGCACATAGATCCAAACAGAACACAAACTCCGCCCCTCTCAGCCAAAAGCATATCTAAAGCTATTCTATTCTGCCTTGTCATTAAGATAGTTGCCGCTGTCTGCTCATCTAATCCCTTTATTGCATCACAAGTGTGGTTTATAAATCTTTGCTGGTTATAGTAAATATAATTTATCCAATCTACGTTTTTATTAATTGTTGACCACCAAAAACTACTTGATTCAAACTCAACTGCGATCTGATTCCTAGCTTTGAATTGTTCTGGAACCTCTCGAGGTACTCCTACCCCATCAAAGGATCCTTTCATCAAAGGATCCCGGGAGGAGGTCCTACTTTCTACGTGACAACTCACCAGTCTCTGACACGTTTGATTGTTTGCGTATGTAGGTGAGTTCACAATCAGTTATCACCACACAACCATCAGATATCAGCACGGGCCTGGTTTTAGTTCCTACAATCCTCTGGCTGCAACAAAGAGGAGAGATTAGTCATGTTCTCTTTCAGTTGTGATATTCTCTGTGTAGGAGCAGAGCTAAGATGCCCTACTCTGTATCCTATCTTACTAGTCCTAGAAAAACAATTAGAATCCCCTGAGACTTCAAACTTACCTAGGTCGGAATGACTTTGTTATCGGGGGATACAGATAGTTCAAGTTACTACAAGACTCTTTCACCACATTCCCAGGTGGCTTGCATGGAGGATAAACCTGTTTTTGCGTACTTCAGACTTTCAGACAATACCTACCCTTCTATGGGTCGCACTGCCATTTCTGGTAATTCCCTACCCTCACAACACTACACCTGTCCCCAAACTGTGTATGGAGATTTACATATCCCCCACGCTCTCGATATGAGCAACTACATAGTCCCAGGATGTACACGGTGACACACATACAATGATGTCCTCCCCTAAAGTCCCTAATCTTCCCCTTTCCCTACGTCTAGCTGTCTCCTATGCCTTCATAGACTGTGCTCAGGTATTATTCTATCAACTTGTTTTAGGTTAACTACTACTTTCGGCTGATCAGAAGGGTTTGAGTGTGTTAGGAATATGGCCCCCACAATCAGACAGCTACCTACCGTCAGGAGACCTGTGAATCCCCACCCTCGCCGTGAGAACATGTCAGACGCCAACCCATTACTTCACCTTCTACCAAACTCACACAGGGATGATCAGACAGGGTAAGGGAATCTTCGTTAAGGAGCCAACCCCCGAGCCCTAATGGTGATCGGATCTTTCTCCTAACTCTGTGTTTGTTCATCAGGTGTAACTGGGTTTACCTTTTTGCAGTGTGTGACATGCACCCAGATGGATCTAATAGGACTTGATAGGGCCCTTCCCAACAGGCCTGCTTCCAGTTTTTCTTCTTTTAGGGACTGGATCCACACCCAGTCTCCTGGTGAGATAGAGTGGGTCACCTTCTCCTTTAGTTCACCTGTGGGGCACAAAACCTCTGACATACGGGTGTGGTTAATAAACTATCTTCACACATACATGTTGAGCTCTCAATTTCTATTGTTGTTTTTTTATTTTTATTTAATCCTATCATTATTATTTAATCCTATCACTATTATTTAATCATATCACTATTATTTAATCCTATCACTCCCCCTTTTTTGACACATGATTTGCCCATGTGTCAATATTACCACCTTTCTAAACCATTCCTTATGCAATTTATCATCCAATTGCCATGCCTTTCATTTTTAGATTATCTTTTGCTTCTTTATTGCTCCTCCCACTTCCTTTGTCTTTTATGGCAGCTAAATTCAACTTTCATCCAGTTCAGAATCAATTAGTAATCCAATCAATCAATCTCTTATCTTGTAAAAACACTTATGTTTAGTTCAAACTCTGTTCTACCCAGGCTCTCCCGGGCTTGACCTGAAGACTAATTGTTGGACATGACAAGTCTATTTCTTAGGTCACCTAAGTCTTCTGTCTAGCAACAAAGAATAAAAATATTTATGATCATGATTAACCCAGTTATATCTAATAGCCCACCAAAAAACGTCATCTTTAAATCACTACCAATGTCATATCCCTCGTTACTCTCTACCATTTGGATAACATTGTCACGATCGTCTAATGAGGGGGACCAATGCGCAGCGTTGAAGGTGAACATGACTTTATTAAATTAAAGCCTAAACACGAAAACAACAAACAATGACGAAACGTGAAGTCCTCCGTTACAATGACTGACAAGGAACAAAAACCCACAACACTAAGGTGAACACTGACAGTTTAAATATGGCTCCCAATCAGAGATAACGAGCCGACAGCTGACACTCGTTACCACTGATTGGGAGTCACACGACCAAACAATGAAACACAACCAAATACAACACAACCAAATGAACACACCCTGGCTCAAAATACACAGTCCCGGAGCCAGAGCGTGACAGTACCCCCCCCTAAAGGCGCGGACTCCGACCGCGCCTACACCCCAAATAGGGAAGGGCTGGGTGGGTATTGCTCCTCGGAGGCGGCTCCGGCTCCGGGCTTGACCACCACCCTACTACAATCCCCCCGCAGTGTCCCCAGTCCGATCTGACCCAGTTAGCTGGATCATGACTGCCGACGCGCACCCCTGGCTTGGCGCGTGAGGCAGGAATGGACCGGACCTGGCAGACGATACGCACCCTTTGCATGGTGCGTGGAGCCGGAACAGGCCTCACCAGGCTGAAGACTCGCATCCCTGGCTTGGTGCGAGTAGCAGGAATGGGCTGAATCCGGCTGACGACTCGCACCCTTGGCTTGGTGCGAGTAGCAGGAATGGGCTGAATCCGGCTGACGACTCGCACCCTTGGCTTGGTGCGAGTAGCAGGAATGGGCTGAATCCGGCTGACGACTCGCACCCTTGGCTTGGTGCGAGTAGCAGGAATGGGCTGAATCCGGCTGACGACTCGCACCCTTGGCTTGTTGCGAGTAGCAGGAATGGGCCGGACTGGGCTGGCGACGTGCACCACAGACCTGGTGCGGAGAGCAGGAACGGGCAGAGCCGGGCTGACGAGACGCACCACAGGCTTGATGCGGAGAGCAGGCACGGGCAGAGCCGGGCTGACGACGCACACCACTGGCTTGGTGCGGGAAGCTTGGATGGGCCGGACTGTACTGGGGACACACACCACTGGTCCTACACCGGGATCTGGAACGGGCCGGACCGGACTGGCAACACACGCCAGTACCTCTCGCCGTGCCTCTACTTCCTCCATCCCCTCTTCGACCAGTGGCCCCCGTAACCCGGCGGCCTTCTCCGGCAACCCACTGGGCCGCTCTATCGCGGCCTCCTGCTGGTCCGACGTCGTGAGCCCCCCCCTAAAAATTTTCGGGGCGTCTCTCCTACCCGTGGACCAGGTCTCCATATCCCTCGCCAGCCTCTCGCCCTTCTGCCATAGTGTCAAGCCCTTCTCCTCCTCACTCGGCTTGACCCAGTCCAGGAGGCGAAGGAGATCTGTGAGGGATCTCCCTGGCGACGGCTCCTGGACACGCTGCTTGGTCCCATCTTGGTGGGTTTTTCTGTCACGATCGTCTAATGAGGGGGACCAATGCGCAGCGTTGAAGGTGAACATTACTTTATTAAATTAAAGCCTAAACACGAAAACAACAAACAATGACGAAACGTGAAGTCCTCCGTTACAATGACTGACAAGGAACAAAAACCCACAACACTAAGGTGAACACTGACAGTTTAAATATGGCTCCCAATCAGAGATAACGAGCCGACAGCTGACACTCGTTACCACTGATTGGGAGTCACACGACCAAACAATGAAACACAACCAAATACAACACAACCAAATGAACACACCCTGGCTCAAAATACACAGTCCCGGAGCCAGAGCGTGACAAACATCCCTGATATATGTATGAAAAGCTAAGACTGTTTGGGAAGAGAGCAACAACATAAACTGTTCGTCCTCCTCAGAGTTCCAAATTACTTTACCATGGGCTACCATTGCCTTCCCATAGATAAGATCACTTAATTTACCCGTATGCAGTACATAATGGAGTACGCAAACTTTACAGCACTTTATCATTACCAATAAGCTCATCATTTGTTTTTTGTTTTAACGGTTCTGGCGCTTCAAATATAGCAGTTTTCCTGGATGAGTTTAACATTCGCCCCTCCTGTGTTATAGTGTGTCCTAGGTAAATGACCTCACTCTACCAAAGTTGAAGTTTCTTTTTGCTCAGTTTGTGTCCCTGTTCTGCCAGGAAGGTTAACAATTGGATTGTATCCCTCTTACATCCCTCCTGAGTGGGATTAGCCAATAGAATATCGTCTACATAAACTAACATTTGCTTTCTTCCCTAGGTTCAAACTTTCCCAAATTCTTAGTTATAGCCTGGGCTAAGATTGTAAGACTTTCCGAGTAGCCTTGAGGCATCCTAGCCTAAGTCCATTTCCTTCCCTGAAAAGTAAAGCCAAACCACCCCTGAACTTGGATACTAAAGAAAGCATTAGCTAAATCTATCACTGTAAATTAGGAGTTCTCTGGTTTCAATTGGTTCAGCAATGTATTTCAGCAATGATATTTATATCAACCCCCTGCAAGTCCATGACCATCCTCCAGTCGGCGCTAGGTGCCTCCTTTCTAACAGGAAATATTGGAGAGTTTCATTGTACCTCATCTCCAGGAATTATCACCCCTCCCTTAAGTAAATGCTCAAATGTAGGTGTTATCCCTTTTATTGCTTCTGGTTTCATAGTATATTGCTTTTGGTATGGTCTATTATCGAATCGAGGAATCACTTGTACTGGAGCTACCCCCTTAATTAGTCCTACATCTGCTGTCCTTGTGACCATAATTTGAACAGAATTGCTGCTAACTCAGCCTCCTGTTCCTGAGTTAAGAAAATCTCTTCCTGTCATCCGTTAAAATTTATCTCCAGATGGACTCTGGGCTGGGTTTTTTGCTCTCCAATTTAACTTTCTTCTATATCTCCCAGTGGAGTGGCCATACTGATCCCCATTTGGTCTATTCTGCCAGTCAGTAATGTTTTTCCCCTGTTTTATCCATTTACCTAGTGATAACCATTCCTCTGAATGTTCTTTCACTAGGGCAACATGGGGGCTCCACCTTTCTCTGTACAGCCTCTGGTGCTGTGAACCCATTTTAACCCAATTTGAAAAAACAACAATCACAAATAGCCAGGCCTCACTCCATTTGATAGCTCACTTTTATGACCTAAATACTGCCTAACTGAGATGAGCTAATCTCTTTCTCCTAGTTATAATCTAAAGATGGTAGTACACACAAAACATGATAGATATTCCCAGTCTTAACCCCATCAATAATTGTTTGTATCATTCTAATTCCTCATATCTAATCCATTAAACCACCCAAAATTCCTCGAGTATACAATGATTATTTAATTGATTACCCTAACTCTGCTACATGTGATCTCATCTCAAATGATCCATTTATCAATTATTTATTCAATTCCCTAGGAAAATCTGTCTTCCCTTCTATTGTTCCTGTCCTCCCTGTAAATGTCATATTTGAGTTTTTAGCCAATACAATCACGGTTACATCAAATGTTCCCTCATTTAATGGTATTTTCTTTCTAATATAACTTCCCTAAATGAGATTAAATCCCCTGCCTTCCTCTACTATCCTTATATCATTACTGGATCAATGATAATAACCGTAACAACTATCAACAACAATTGTAATAACTATTTCACATTAAATTGTGTCTTTTTTCTGATAATGTTATAATTGTAGCCTATTCCATCACTTTAATTTAAAATATAAATTTATGTAACAAATCCATAACCCACTACAGGCTGGCGCTATTCCCCAGCACAACAGCCAATGCATACTTTCATCCTAACCAAAATAAATTATCGTTTTAAAATCGTCCAATTATTCTGTATTTTCCCGCTAACCCATTTCAGTTCGCTATTCAATTTATTTAACTGTTCTCTCTGATTAGGCCCTAATTAATAAAACAAATACTTGCTATCGTTGGTCAGCATACGCTTAATGACATTCCTACCACCTGAACTATACTGTCTCTCACCCTCCCCTTGCTCCTTCGGGGAGAGCGCATGGTAACCTTATAACATATTTTCATATACTTTTCTAGAATACTTCTATTTAAGCTATCTAATTCAAACTTTCACATTTCTCAATCCACATTGTAATCTAGGTATATAGCCCCACTGCGAAAGCTTTGTCTACTGTCCCTACCTGTGTTCGAACCAGGGACATCGCCAGTCACTCCACACCATCTGCGATGCTCTCAATGTAACTACTTCCAGTTCATAGAGCAAGTGACGTCACCAAATGAAAATCGCAGTAGCTTTCACCTCAGCAAAAAACTCTCTCTCTCTTTGATTCCCTATTGTATAATTTAGTTTTTCTATTTAACCCCTAAACACACTCGCTACAAATAGTCCATTCAACATTACCAAACCAAATACTCCATCGTACCCATTCAATCAACACATCAGCCGTGGAATTTACACTCATAAATGCAGATTGTTACTCCATGCCTTGAAATGATAAATAGATTTCCACTAATAGTACCATTAATGATCTCATCTTACCCTCTGACACAAAAATGAAGTTCCCTCACTGTACTACGTTAGCTCTACCATGATAATTAGTTCAATTTAACCCTCTATTTGTTTTGTACTATATTATACATTACGTCAAAACAACATTTCCTTAGTTTATTCCACCATCACATTATCCAACAACGCCACAATCTTAAACTCATATGGGGCGGCTGGCAGTTTAGTGACCAATAGCGCCGCGCCAACAACCGAGAGGTCGCCGGTTACAATCCCCGAGCCGACCAGGCGAAAAATCTGCCGATGTGCCCTCGAGCAAGGCACTCAACCCCAATTGCTCCCATAAATCGCTCTAGACAAGAGCGTCTGCCAATTTACCAAAAATGCAAATGTAAATATTCTCTACTTTCTCACCCAACGCACGTCTACGCTCGGTGAGCAAGTTTAGAACACTCTCTCGTCAGATACCCACATGCGTTCCCAGCCATCTCCCAGTCTTTTCATGGCTCCAAAAGCCACACTTTCGCTCTCTCCAGCCCCTCCCCTCGCAACTCTACCTTTTTGAGGAGCTGTGAGGAGCTGCTTCTCGTCCCAGCGCGCCACCAATATTCCGCCGTTACTCAAAGTACTCCAGTCCATTTATTTAAATCAAATAATTCCCACCTAATTAGTTAAAGTTGGTGTACGTTTATAAACCGAATTATTTCGGTCTAATTGTTTAACCAGTATTTTGCACGGTCAAACATCAAACGTCAAATCAAATACTAAACCGAATTGCTTCGACACAACTATTCAAAAGCAGTATTATGCTATGTCAAACACCAAATGTTATATTTCTAATATATTAATTCAAACGTTCTAGTTCAGTCACACAATTCATCACTTTAGCTTTATGTTCCCAATTGTTTTTAACGGGTTATATGGTTTAAGCAACCACAAATCCAACAGTTATTCCCAAATTATACCATTTGGACAGCCACGGACGTCTTAATATACAGGTTTATTATTTTTTAATAACCCCTATTCACTATTTTATTTGGTCTGTGATCATTCGCGCACTCATGCATACAACAACACCCAGTGTCCCCCTGACTCTATCCGTATCTAGCCTTCTGATACGTGTCAGTAGCGTAACACTATCTAAAATTTAAGTGGCCATTATGATCCTAGCCATATCTTCAGTGGATATGTGCCACAACGTTACACTTTAATCAATTAATCCCTGTATCTCACGGTTCCACCATTTGTGGTCCAGAGATTTCAGTATCTTTCTCAGAACCTAGCCATATCTCTTCTGGATATGTGTCAGAGAAACAATACTCAACTAAAATTTTGGCGCTCCTCTGATCCTAGCCATATCTCTTCTGGATATGTGTCAGTAGTCAACGCCCTTAGCCAATAATTCCCTGTATCTCCAGTTCTCACCCCTGGTGATCCTAGCCTGGAGACTTCAGTATTTTCTCAGAACCTAGCCATATCTCTTCTGGATATGTGTCAGAGAAACAATACTCAACTAAATTTTGGCGCTCCTCTGATCCTAGCCATATCTCTTCTGGATATGTGTCAGTAGTCAACGCCCTTAGCCAATAATTCCCTGTATCTCCAGTTCTCACCCCTGGTGATCCTAGCCTGGAGACTTCAGTATTTTCTCAGAACCTAGCCATATCTCTTCTGGATATGTATCAGAGAAACAATACTCAACTAAAATTTTGGCGCTCCTCTGATCCTAGCCATATCTCTTCTGGATATGTGTCAGTAGCCAACGCCCTTAGCCAATAATTCCCTTTATCTCCGAACCTTAGCCGTACCCTCGCAGTTACGGACCTTGCCGGTAGATGTCAGCATTGTCTCCTGAACCTAGCCGTATCCATAGTTACGGACCTTGCCGGTAGATCAACACTCTCTGGTACCATGGTTTAAACATCACATTTATCACAGGTTTGCATGTCACAATATTGTGCTTATCTACTCATATTAGTTTCATAATTTAGTTCACTTACATCAGACAGTTGTTTCACAAAATTAATTTGGATAAAGCCAATGTGCAGATCTTCAGTTATTTAACAACAGGTATCTGCTTACCTTTTTAGAAGCCCGGGCAGTTTGTGAAACATACGGTTCGATGAAAGAGTTGACCAAATGTGCCGGACATTACCCAGCAAAGTCCCTTCTACCAGATCACGTCGGGGTCACCAATTGTTAGAAATTGCGTCAATTCAAATCTGGTATTAGGAACAAAAGAGGTCAACACGACTTCTAAGATATACTAGTTATTTTAATTAATGCAAAAACCTTCAATGGTAAATATGATGTTTCGTATATACGGGCTCTCTGATATGCCTCGCAGGACATTCCAGACAACTAACACATTGTTTCAGAAACAATACCCAAATACTCTGACAGAGGGAACTTCCCACTTCTCTGCTGGCCAATTAGAGTAGAGGCTTGAGCATGGTTTAAACTTACTCAGCCAATCCATTGATTCAGGGGTTGGTCTCATCTCCTCGGCGCCATTTGTTGCACACTTCAGCCAGGCACAAGATTATCATAACAACCTATCATAGTGAGAAGAGCCAGCTCCCTTAGACATCATTCCTAGTCAAAGGAAGA
The DNA here is from genome assembly GCF_964263955.1 of Coregonus lavaretus. Classification (NCBI taxonomy): domain Eukaryota; kingdom Metazoa; phylum Chordata; class Actinopteri; order Salmoniformes; family Salmonidae; genus Coregonus; species Coregonus lavaretus. The sequence continues at coordinate 34,178,604 of NC_140024.1, forward strand.
CTCACAGATCACAAAGAACTATTATAGTCTAGCATTTGAAGACACAATCCTTATCTTCTTTTACTCCCTAATACAGCTCTTCACATCAATCACAGCCTTGCCAGGTGTCACAGCCTACATTAGCCCAGTCAAGACTGCATTCTTTCTAAGTTAGTCATCCCATCAATTTAGGAGAATAATAAATCCCCAATACTTGACTTTCTCTATGCCACAAAATCTGAAAGGTAGAAATGTCAAGTTTTTGGTCATTAAAATGTACTGCGACTGGATAATCCCTGTCGTGATAAAACGTTTATGGTCACTAATTCTCTGTTTGAGAGAACGAGAGGTTTTACCTACGTAACACAGCCCACATGGACATTGAATTGTACCACTGATCCTTAAGAGAATTTTGACCCATTTCCAGAAATTAATGGCTGACCAATTCAAGAGAGTGGATCGTGTCTACACGGTAACGTAAAGTTACAAATCATACTAAATGGGGGGATACAGAAAAACCTCCCAACTCATTTGAATTGCCCTGAGATCAGGTTGTTCAGGAGCTGGACCTCCAAAAGTTAAAGGAAATGATGGAGAGCTTCATCGCTAAAGGTAACTTTGTTAATATTATGGTGTACTAAATGTGTACAATTATATAAAAAAAACACTTGCATTCATTGTGGTCCTATATTGTAGTTTTAATGCTTTGCCCTAACGAACTCGACCCAGGTAGGCCTACAAATTCCAGATATACGAGCAATTCTCTCACGAAAAAAGCCTATGCGGATTCAATCGCCTTATAGCCAACATGACAAGCTTTGACTGCAATAATTCACACTTCAAAACCTTTTCTATTCTTGGATGCACAAGGAAGAACCTGTTCCAGTGTGCTGTCAAAATACCTGTTCGTGTAAGCGATGTCAATCGTTTGAATATATTGACATCGCTTACGGGAAACGGTATTTCGACAGCATTTACTGGAACAGGTATTGTTCACTCACTTAAATGTTATACAATCAGTTGAATGTTATACAATCAGTTGCTTGCGACCATAACATGCTCTGCAACAAGTCACATGGAAACAAAATATTTAATTCTGGACAGTCCTGTCTGTTTGCCCTAACATTCCACTCCTTGCTACTCATTGGCATACCATACATGTTCGGCATTACAAGTAGTCCCTCCAGAATTTCGCGTCATTCTTTGTGATATATGCTGCGTCAAATCTTACATTTTGCAGGACAATTTGCAATAATTTTTGTCCAATTTGTTACGGAAATTTGCTAACGGGGGATTTTTTTTTTGACATGATCAGACAGTTTTATGCAGAATGTCAAAATCCTGGAGGGACGGGTCAAGGAGTGGCCAATCTATCTCCTAATGCTAAGTGCCAAGCAGAGACGCACCGGGTCCCATTTTTACAGTCTTTGATATGACTCTGCCGGGGATCGAACTCCCAACCTTCCAATGTCAGGGCGGACACTCCAATCGCAGTACAGAAGTACTGTAACAGTAACAGTGCCGCACACTTTCCCGTCAATGCTTTCAATCTCTAGAGTGTATGCCGGTATCTAATGTGTGGTCCTCTGTAGCTCAACTGGTAGAGCACGGCGCTTGTAACGCCAAGGTAGTGGGTTCGATCCCCGGGACCACCCATACACAAAAATGTATGCACGCATGACTGTAAGTCACTTTGGATAAAAGTGTCTGCTAAATGGCATATTATTATTATTATAATGGCTGTATGGTGACATGGGTTGGATTCCACCTGACAATGCCATGTTAAACACTATTATTGCACACAGAGTGAGTCCATGCAACGTATAATGTGACTTGTTGAGCACATCTTTACTCCTGAACGTATTTAAGCATGCCATAACAAAGGGGTTGAATACTTACTTATAGACATTTCATCTTTACATTTATAATTAATTAGTAAAAAAAAATGTTTTAACATAATTCCACTTTGACATTATAGGGTATTGGGTGTTGGACAGTGACACACAATCTCAAATGTAATCCATTTTAAATTTAGGCTGTAACACAAAATGTGGAAAAAGTACAGGGGTGTGAATACTTTCTGAAGACACAGTATGTGAAACTATCTACAATCCCTGATGCCATCAAAGTGTGAAATAGCCCCTGTGTGACTTTGAGAGATTTCATGTCAAAAAGTTAATTTTACATATTTAGCAGACGCTCTTATCCAGAGCGACTTACAGGAGCAATTAGGGTTAAGTGCCTTGCTCAAGAGCACATCAACAGATTTTTCACCTAGTCAGCTCGGGGATTAGAACCAGCGACCTTTCAGTTACTGGCACAACGCTCTTAACCACTAAGCTACCTGCCGCGTCAATGTGTCATTGGTTGAAACAATGCCTGATAGGCTTCCTGTATTCTGCTATCAATTAATCTCTTCCTCAGTGTATTGCTATCTCTGTATTATGAAGAGTTTTCAGAAAAGCTTGGCACAAAGGCACTTAGTTTTGGTTTGGTGTGTATTCATACATAAGGGTGTGACTGACAGGTAAGGGTGTGACTGACAGGTAAGGGTGTGACTGACAGATAAGGGTGTGACTGACCGGTTAGGGTGTGACTGACCGGTTAGGGTGTGACTGACCGGTTAGGGTGTGACTGACAGATAAGGGTGTGACTGACCGGTTAGGGTGTGACTGACAGGTAAGGGTGTGACTGACAGGTAAGGGTGTGACTGACAGGTAAGGGTGTGACTGACAGGTAAGGGTGTGACTGACAGGTAAGGGTGTGACTGACAGGTAAGGGTGTGACTGACCGGTTAGGGTGTGACTGACAGGTAAGGGTGTGACTGACAGGTAAGGGTGTGACTGACAGGTAAGGGTGTGACTGACAGGTTAGGGTGTGACTGACCGGTTAGGGTGTGACTGACAGGTAAGGGTGTGACTGACAGGTAAGGGTGTGACTGACAGGTTAGGGTGTGACTGACCGGTTAGGGTGTGACTGACCGGTTAGGGTGTGACTGACAGGTAAGGGTGTGACTGACCGGTTAGGGTGTGACTGACAGGTGGACGGTGTATGGAGTTGGGATGATACTGTGGTAAAATACAGCATGTGAGATGAATTCACCACAGACAGGGTGCTTGTTTCTGTTCTACTTTAGAACATGCAACCATTCAGAACTGGAGATAACATGCTGCCTATATTTTTGGGGCCGGTTTCCCAGACCCAGATTAAGCATAGTGCTTGATTAAGCCTAGTCCTTGAGTCCTTATTCTTAATGGAACATCTCCATAGAAAGGGTTTTTAGGCCAGGACAAAGGCTAATTTAGGTCTGGGGGATCAGGGAAGAGATGAGTGGTGCGTGGTCAGTTTAGATTTGTGTCTTTTGTAAAGAAAAGTAGCTATGAAGTCTATATACCTTTAGAAAGTGTTCACACCCCTTGACTTTGTCCACATTTTGTTGTGTTACAGCCTGAATTGAAAATGGATAGAACAATTATTTTGTGTCACTGGCCTACACACAATTCCCCAATTATTTCAAAGTGGAATATGTAGTTAGAAATGTTTACTAATTAATAAAAAATGAAAAGCTGAAATGTCTTGAGTCCATAAGTATTTAACACCTTTCTTATGGTAAATTACTTACAATGTCAAAGTATACATATAACAAAAAATGGTGGGACCAAAAGCAATAAGGCATCAATAATAATAGTAGTAGTAGTAGTAGTAGTACTCTCAATTCAATTCAATTTAAGGGCTTTATTGGCATGGGAAATATATCTTTACATTGCCAAAGTAGATAATAAACAAAAGTGAAATAAACAATAAAAAATTAACAGTAAATATTACACTCACAAAAGTTCTAAAATAAAATAGATTTCAAATGTCATATTATGTATATATACAGTGTTGTAATGATGTGCAAATAGTTAAAGTACAAAAGGGAAAATAAATCAACATAAATATGGGTTGTATTTACAATGGTGTTTGTTCTTCACTGGTTGCCCTTTTCTTGTGGCAACAGGTCACAAATCTTGCTGCTGTGATTGCACTCTCTCTCTCTGTCTCTCTCTCTCTCTCTCTCTCTCTCTCTCTCCTATAGCCATCACAATACAGACAGTACATTATTATGTGTTATTATTTAACAGTTGTTTAATTCTTGAACCGTATTTCCTTCTGGGATTTACATAGCGCAGTTAATGTAGTCTTCTTCCCCATTAAATCTCTGCCTTGCAGCTCCTCTAATATGGAAGATGAAATCACAACAGATACCAATACTTTGCTAACATCCCTTCTAGCAACACAGTTTCATCACAACAGATACCAATACTTTGCTAACATCCCTTCTAGCAACACAGTTTCCTAGTTTTCTAGACCCAAAAAACAACAGCATGCAAAAACGTTGCTTTACAATTAGAAATTGCAAAGGAAAAATACACAGTAAGCACAAATGATTATTAAGATAACTGAACATACACTTCAACCAGTACAAAGACAATACGTTTCTAATTACTATCAACGAATTGTTCAGTGCTTCATTGATCAATAATTCAATAGGGGGAAATTAGGAATCTAGATGATTTCTGCTTATTCATTGAAATGCAAGGATGCTGACACATACATTTACATTTACATTTTAGTCATTTAGCAGACGCTCTTATCCAGAGCGACTTACAGGAGCAATTAGGGTTAAGTGCCTTGCTCAAGGGCACATTAACGTCATTTAGCAGACGCTCTTAGCCAGAGCGACTCACAAATTGGTGCGTTCACCCTATAGCCAGTGGGATAACCACTTTACAATTTGGGGGGGGGGGGGGTTAGAAGGATTACTTTATCCTATCCCAGGTATTCCTTAAAGAGGTGGGGTTTCAAATGTCTCCGGAAGGTGGTGAGTGACTCCGCTGTCCTGGCGTCGTGAGGGAGCTTGTTCCACCATTGGGGTGCCAGAGCAGCGAACAGTTTTGACTGGGCTGAGCGGGAGCTATGCTTCCGCAGAGGAAGGGGAGCCAGCAGGCCAGAGGTGGATGAACGCAATGCCCTCGTTTGGGTGTAGGGACTGATCAGAGCCTGAAGGTACAGAGGTGCCGTTCCCCTCACTGCTCCATAGGCAAGCACCATGGTCTTGTAGCGGATGCGAGCTTCAACTGGAAGCCAGTGGAGTGTGCGGAGGAGGGGGGTGACGTGAGAGAACTTGGGAAGGTTGAACACCAGACGGGCTGCGGCATTCTGGATGAGTTGTAGGGGTTTAATGGCACAGGCAGGGAGGCCAGCCAACAGCGAGTTGCAGTAGTCCAGACGGGAGATGACAAGTGCCTGGATTAGGACCTGTGCCGCTTCCTGTGTAAGGCAGGGTCGTACTCTCCGAACGTTGTGTGCAGCGAATGGCAGCAAATCAAACCTAACGTAGAATGACTTGGTACAATGGAACCAATGGAATAGTCCCAATAGTGCCAAACTGCCCACACCTGCATGCTGGTCAAGCTAAATGAAGCACACCTCCAGACCTGCTGTATTTGACCCAGGTCTGTTCTCCACTCCCTTTACCGTCTCCCCTTGGGAGAACAAGATACACAAATGAACAGGATATTTCACGTTTACCTTAGAAACACAGAAACCATACAAACCACATCTCCCTATGCAGTAGACCAGTCTCAGTTGCATAACAAAGCTTAAAAGCAATAGAATTGACAGCGTTCCTGGTGTTCAAGTCTCTAATCCTTCCCTCTAGTAAATCTGATCGGTCCCTATTGTCTGCAGATTAATACCTTGAATGACTGTGTGCTATAAAACACTTCCTTATTCATAAGCTTCACCTAGTGTCACGGTTCAGACAGACGACCAGAGGACCACAATTGCGTCACACCAGAAAGTTTATTAAACTTAAGGGAAAAGGGAAGTAGGGAGTGAATGAAGGCTCCAGGGGTAACAGGGATCCCGTCCAATGTGCTGGGTCTGTGCCCCCCCCAGTGGCAGCGGTGCGTCCTATGAAGCCGGTGGTGGGTGGTCCAGAAGTCCTGGGGGGGGGAGACACAGACACAACAGGGCGGAATGAAACAAGGCAGCAGTACAGTTCAAGGGAAATCCAAAATACGTAGTAGCAAGGCAGAAGGCTGGTCAGAGTTACCGGGATTGAAGAGTAGTCAGGAGTCGTAATGGCAGAAGCAGGTCTGGATCTCCTGAGGCAGAAGAGTATCCAAAAAACAGGCAGGTCCGGGGTCACAAAACCAGGGTGAGCCAGAAGCGCGAGCAAACAGGTTCCGGGTGTGAGCTTTGCAGACGATCTGACACCGGAGAGCTGAAAGACAGGGCCTTAAATACTGGGAGAGGTAGTGGGTAATGCAGCGCAGCTGGCAGAGTAATTAGAGCAGAGCAGAGCAGGGACAGGTGGAGCTAGTTAGGCTGAGTAGAGAGAGTGGTGAGCAGAGTGGAAGACAATTAAGGTGGTAACCCGGTGGAGTGAGAGGCCCATGACAGAACCCCCCCCCCAAGGGACGGCCCCAGAAGTCCCAAGAGCAACACCACGCCGGGCGGGAGGAGGGGAGCCGGAGGAGGGCTAGAACTCCTCCGAACGGTCCGAGTGAACGTCCTCCTCCTCGGAGGAAGCCGGAGGGCCGTGGTCGGGAGATGGGACAGGTCCCGAGACAGGATCAGGCACAGGACAGGAAGCCGAGCGGGCAGGACGGTTAGGGACCCCTCTGGGGCGGCCCCTACGGATTGCAGGTTGATCAGGATGCCGTTGGTGGAAAGCGGTGATGAGAGTCCTATCCACAATCCGACTAGCTGGCACCCAGGTCCTTTCCTCAGGTCCATAGCCCTCCCAGTCAATGAGGTACTGGAGACCCCTACCCCTCCGTCTGGACCGAAGCAGGCGGCGGACGGTGTAAACCAGACCACCATCGACGAGCCGTGGAGGAGGAGGACCAGGCGCAGCAGGGACCAGCGGACTCTCATGGATGGGCTTAATCTTAGACACATGGAAAGTGGGGTGCACCCTCAGGGAATTAGGCAGTTGGAGCCGGACAGCAGTTGGGCTAATCACTCTTATGATAGGGAATGGGCCAATGAACCGAGGTGCCAGCTTCTGCGACTCCACCCTGAGTGGCAGGTTCTTCGATGACAACCACACCCTTTGACCAACATGGTAGGTGGGAGCAGGAATTCTCCGACGGTTGGCCCCGGTAGTGTAGCTGGCAACGGATCTGAGGAGTGTGGCTCGGGCTTGTGACCAGGTGCGGCGACATCGACGGGCAAAAGCAAGTGCAGATGGGCAAGTAACCTCCTCTTCCTGGCTGGCAAATAGAGGAGGCTGGTATCCATAAACACATTGGAAAGGGGACATACCGATGGCAGAGCAGGTCAGAGAATTGTGTGCGTACTCCACCCATGTCAATTGCTGCGACCAGGAGTGGGGGTTGCGTGAAGTCATGCATCGCAGTGCCTTCTCGAGCTCCTGATTAGCCCGCTCTGACTGCCCATTGGATTGGGGATGGAATCCGGAAGTCAGACTGACTGTGGCTCCCAGCAGGTGACAGAACTCCTTCCAAAAAGCGGAGGAGAATTGTGGACCACGGTCAGAAACTACATCCTTTGGCAGTCCGTGGATCCGGAAGACGTGTTCCAGGACCACCTGGGCGGTCTCCTTGGCGGTTGGGAGCTTGGGGAGGGGAATGAAGTGTGCCATCTTGCTGAAACGGTCAACGATGGTGAGAATGACGGTCATGCCCCTTGAAGGGGGCAGCCCTGTGACAAAGTCAAGGGCGATGTGAGACCAGGGACGTCTGGGCACAGGCAGGGGCTGCAGCAATCCGGCTGGGGGCTGGCAGGACGACTTGTGTTGGTTGCAGATGGGGCAGGCTTGGACGAATTCCCGTACATCCTTCCTCAGAGAGGGCCACCAGAACCTCTGGGCGAGCAGGTTGTAAGTGCGGGTGGAGCCAGGGTGACAAGCTAGGCGGGAGTCATGTCCCCACTGAACGACCTGGGACCTCAGGTCTTCGGGGACAAAAAGGCGGTCAGCTGGGCAAGTGCTGGGACCTGGCTGGTTACGGAGAGCCTCCAGCACCTGTTCCTCAACAGCCCAGGTCAGAGCTGCAACGATGCAGGGACTTGGCAGAATCGACACAGGGTCCTTGGAGGGGGTGTCATCCTTCTGGAATTGACGGGAGAGGGCGTCTGGCTTGGTGTTGCGTGATCCAGGCCGGTATGACAGAGTGAAATTAAACCTGGTGAAGAACAGGGCCCAGCGGGACTGCCTGGAGTTCAACCGTTTGGCCGTGCGGATGTACTCCAAGTTCTTATGATCGGTCCAAACGAGAAATGGAATGGTGGACCCCTCCAGCCAGTGACGCCACTCCTCCAAGGCAAGCTTCACAGCCAGCAGCTCACGGTTCCCTATGTCGTAATTGCACTCAGAGGGGGACAACCGACGTGAGAAAAAGGCACAGGGATGGAGCTTCCTATCCTCCGCAGCCCACTGAGAAATCACAGCACCAACTCCCACATCCGAGGCGTCCACCTCCACAATGAATTGCCGGTCCACATCAGGCATCTGGAGGATGGGAGCGGAGGTGAACCTCACCTTGAGGGTACTGAAGGCCTTGTCGGCTGCTGGGGTCCAGGTGAAGGGTTGCTTGGTGCTGGTTAGAGCAGTGAGAGGGGCAGCAACGGTACTGTAGTTCCGGATAAACTTCCTATAGAAGTTAGCAAACCCCAGAAACTGTTGCAGCTTCTTTCTGTTCTCCGGAACTGGCCATGAAGTGACTGCTGATACTTTGGCAGGATCCATTTGGATACTTCCCTCTGCCACTATGTACCCCAGGAAGGCCACTGTCTTGACGTGAAACTCACATTTCTCTGCCTTGGCGTAGAGGGAATTCTCCAGAAGACGATGAAGGACTTGCTGGACATGGCGGGTGTGTTCAGACAGGTTTCTGGAGTAGATTAAGATGTCATCCAGGTAAACGAAGACAAACTTGTTTAACATGTCCCGCAGTACATCATTCACTAGAGCCTGGAACACAGCAGGAGCATTGGTGAGGCCAAAAGGCATAACCAGATACTCGTAGTGGCCTGTTGGTGTATTGAATGCGGTTTTCCATTCATCTCCCTCCCGGATCCGCACTAGGTGGTAAGCGTTTCTGAGATCCAACTTGGTAAAAACAGTGGCTCCCTGGAGCAACTCAAAAGCAGAGGTGAGCAGAGGCAGAGGGTAACGGTTTTTCACTGTGATGTCGTTGAGTCCCCTGTAGTCGATGCAGGGGCGAAGAGATCCGTCCTTCTTCCCCACAAAGAAGAAGCCAGCACCAGCAGGAGATGAAGATGAACGGATTAATCCTGCGGACAGAGAGCCATTGATGTAGTCCTCCATGGACTTTCTTTCAGGAGCAGACAACGAATAAAGACGACCCTTAGGAGGAGCTGTTCCAGGGAGGAGGTCGATGGCACAGTCGTACGGTCGGTGAGGGGGCAGAGATGTGGCTCTTGCTTTGTTAAACACCTCTCTGAGACCATGGTAGCATTCTGGGACATTGGAGAGGTCAGGAGCGGAGTTAGTAGGTACTGGCCGAGGGGGTAGTGCGGCAGCAAGCAGGCAGGTTCGGTGGCAGTCCTCTCCCCACTCCCTGATCACCCCGGTCACCCAGTCGAGCTGAGGGTTGTGCCGGCGGAGCCATGGGTAACCCAGGATGAGGGGTTGGCCTGGAGAGGGGAGCAGGTGAAACTGGATAGTTTCTTGATGGTTTCCGGACAGACCCATCGAGACCGGGGCCGTGACATGAGTGACCGATCCGAGTAAGTGTCCGTCCAGTGCCCGGGCAGGAATAGGAGGTGTCAAACGGAGGTTCTCCAGTCCCAGTTGGCGTGCCAGCTTGATGTCCATTATGTTGGCTTCGGCGCCAGAATCCACCAGAGCAGCCAGGGTGTGAGTTGAGTCAGAGAGGCGGAGGTGAACTTGCAGCAGGGGTTTGCGGTCGGAGGACTGGATGGTCATTGAACTCAACCGGACTCCCCCTATGCCCGGTGAGCTTCGGCCCTTTAAAGGGCAGGTTACCACACGATGTCCATCACCTCCACAATAGAGGCAGAGGTTTGAGGTGAAGCGGCGCTGGCGCTCTGCAGGAGTGAGAGAGGCTCGCCCAATCTCCATAGGCTCAGACTGATCAAGCTGACCTGGGTGAGTGGCAGTAGATGACAGGAGCCCAGTCGGATCTCTCCGAATGCCGGTAGTAGGTGGACCTTGGCGCCCCCTCTCACGACGACGGGTCTGTATCCTTCTGTCGATCCTGACAGTCAGTGCGATGGCTTCATCAAGAGTGGAAGGCAGTTCATGGGAGACCAACTCGTCCTTGATATAGTCAGCCAAACTATGGAAGAACGCGTCCACCAATGATGGTGTGTTCCAAGAACTTCGTCTAGCCAGGGTTCGGAAGTCGATGGAATGGTCTGCGACTGTACGTCTGCCTTGTCGAATACTGAACAGTTCACGAGACGCCTCTGCGGTGGGTGAATCCAGGTCAAACACCTTCAGCATCTCCTCAGCAAACAGGTCGAAGGTTGCACATGCGGGGGTTTGACGTTCGAACTCTGCTGTTCCCCAGAGTCGAGCTCGGCCCGTCAGGTGAGTGATGGCATACCCAACTTTAGCCCCCTCCGTGGCGAAGGTCCTTGGCTGCAAGGAGAACTGAAGTCGGCAGCTAGTCAGGAATGGCCGGACCTGGGTTGAATCGCCGTTGAACCGCTCGGGGTTTCCAATCTTGGGTTCCGGAGCAGCGGCTGCAATGACCGGGGCAGGTAACTCGGGGGCAGGGCTGGTGGGCAGACTGGCTGGGGTAAGGTTGGTGAGGAGTTGAATGATCATGGCGAGTTGTTGTTGCTGCTGCTGGAACTGCTGCTCATGCTCATCGGTTTCCATGTCGGGGAAAGTGTGCGCTGAGTCCATAATGGTCAGATCGTACTGTCACGGTTCAGACAGACGACCAGAGGACCACAATTGCGTCACACCAGAAAGTTTATTAAACTTAAGGGAAAAGGGAAGTAGGGAGTGAATGAAGGCTCCAGGGGTAACAGGGATCCCGTCCAATGTGCTGGGTCTGTGCCCCCCCCAGTGGCAGCGGTGCGTCCTATGAAGCCGGTGGTGGGTGGTCCAGAAGTCCTGGGGGGGGGAGACACAGACACAACAGGGCGGAATGAAACAAGGCAGCAGTACAGTTCAAGGGAAATCCAAAATACGTAGTAGCAAGGCAGAAGGCTGGTCAGAGTTACCGGGATTGAAGAGTAGTCAGGAGTCGTAATGGCAGAAGCAGGTCTGGATCTCCTGAGGCAGAAGAGTATCCAAAAAACAGGCAGGTCCGGGGTCACAAAACCAGGGTGAGCCAGAAGCGCGAGCAAACAGGTTCCGGGTGTGAGCTTTGCAGACGATCTGACACCGGAGAGCTGAAAGACAGGGCCTTAAATACTGGGAGAGGTAGTGGGTAATGCAGCGCAGCTGGCAGAGTAATTAGAGCAGAGCAGAGCAGGGACAGGTGGAGCTAGTTAGGCTGAGTAGAGAGAGTGGTGAGCAGAGTGGAAGACAATTAAGGTGGTAACCCGGTGGAGTGAGAGGCCCATGACACCTAGTCTACTGGAAGGCAGAACTGTCCCTGGGTAACAACATTAGGACAAACAACGCACTGGGCACGATATGTAATTTCAACAAGGACATTTTGGGTAATATTTGGTTTAGACATTGATCAATGAGATTTCAACCTTTTATTCACCCACTCAAAAATACAGCCAGAAGTCTGTTGAATTCCCTATGTGTTATCCAGTGGCGGCTCCTGAAAAAATTCTCAGGAGGGGCAATTTTTCTGATGATTTAGGTGACCTACACACATTTTAAAAAAGATATGTCCAGCAACAACATGAAGACAGGGGCAGCATATAAGTCAATACCAGAAGCATTTATTGACTGATCTGGGGAGATGGATTCCAGTTTCTGTGACAGATTATAAATAATCTCTGATGCCTTTGTTATATTAGCTTTTGGTTGAATGTACTGTCGTAGTAAATATATAATGTTATAGCTTGGTCTGACTAAAATCTTGTGCATGACCCATTTTGTGTTGGGCGTTTGTTTTCAATCAATGCTGTTCCTATCCTATAACAATGGACAAAAGAGTCCTATCTTGTCAGCCTTGTCAGCAGGTGGCCAAGGACAACACCCACGCCATAGGTCTCTCAGTTCTTCCAACTCACGAGTTCTTGCTCTGAGGACACACACACACACACACAAACACACACATCATCACTGATAACACACACACACACACACACACACATCATCACTGTTAAACACACACACACACACACACAAAAATCCCCTCTCTTTAGGCTGAACATTTGAAGACAGAGAACCCGACTCAGAGCCAATGCAACAGTGGAGGGGACCTCGCCCAACTCATCAGGACCAATCAGAAGATCAGAACTACTAGATTCAACCTACATCATTTATTGTATAAAATGTCTGCACACAATGTTTTCGGGGCTCTCTTCTCCCTAAGAGTTTGACGAACGAGTCCGTGCACGCGATTCCAGATATCTTTACCTCTGAATAAACTGCCTTTATTATACCATATCCACCCTGTCCAAAGTCTCTACTTGGTCTCAGTTCTCCAGTAAACTTGTGATTATCAACAGTACACAACGGTAACAAACAATTGGGGGAACTCACGGGGCAGATAGTAAGGTCGCAATGACACAGAAAGCAGTTCAATGTCGGGGTACAGAGTCGCTCTCTTACCAGGATCGCGGTCCGCTCTGACCAGGGTGAAGCCGGCCGTCTCCACTTCTCTGTCCGGGACTCTGTCATCCAGCCAAGTCTCCCAGCTGTATTGGGATTCTGCTGCCAGCAGCGTTTTCATTATTTAGTCCGTTCGTAGCGGGTATGTACACGATCAACAAGATCAGTCCAAAACCAACCACTGGAAATCCATGGTTGGCAGAATGTTTGTAAACTAAGTCTACAAATTAAAAACATAAAATAACGCCACACTGCAGGTCGCAACAGAGACGCTGCTAGCCGCTATTGTCTTAGTTACGTTCATGGTTACGTCACGTATGACGAAAGCGCGTAAGTGCAAGCCCACAGACACCCATAGAGAATGTATTGAAAGCTTTGAAATTTGAAAAAAATAGATTTTACATGACAGGCTATGAGAGACTTCTGGGCGATTTTCAACTTGACTGAAATCGCCCCAAAAACGGGCGGGGCCATTTGAAGCACGACTTTAGCCTGATTTGACATTTAGTGGCTGGCAGATCAGACGTGAACACTGATAACTACTGTTGCCGTGATATAATTGATTAGAAAAAAAATCCCTTCCTTTTCCCGTTTGGCAGTGCGTCGCCCATATCGCCCTATTGAACAGGCCGTCCCTGGTGTTATCAATGTGCTTTTAACCATCTAAAAGCAGTTGTCATCTGAATGTGTTATCACTGCGCTTTCAACCAGTATTTAGTCAGCCACCAATTGTGCAAGTTCTCTCACTTAAAAAGATGAGAGAGGCCTGTAATTTTCATCATAGGTACACGTCAACTATGACAGACAAAATGAGATTTTTTTTTCTCCAGAAAATCACATTGTAGGATTTTTAATGAATTTATTTGCAAATTATGGTGGAAAATAAGTATTTGGTCAATAACAAAAGTTTCTCAATACTTTGTTATATACCCTTTGTTGGCAATGACACAGGTGAAACGTTTTCTGTAAGTCTTCACAAGGTTTTCACACACTGTTGCTGGTATTTTGGCCCATTCCTCCATGCAGATCTCCTCTAGAGCAGTGATGTTTTGGGGCTGTCGCTGGGCAACACGGACTTTCAACTCCCTCCAAAGATTTTCTATGGGGTTGAGATCTAGAGACTGGCTAGGCCACTCCAGGACCTTGAAATGCTTCTTACGAAGCCACTCCTTCGTTGCCCGGGAGGTGTGTTTGGGATCATTGTCATGCTGAAAGACCCAGCCACGTTTCATCTTCAATTTCCTTGCTGATGGAAGGAGGTTTTCACTCAGAATCTCACGATACATGGCCCCATTCATTCTTTCCTTTACACAGATCAGTCGTCCTGGTCCCTTTATGAAAAACAGCCCCAAAGCATGATGTTTCCACCCCCATGCTTCACAGTAGGTATGGTGTTCTTTGGATGCAACTCAGCATTCTTTGTCCTCCAAACACGACGAGTTGAGTTTTTACCAAAAAGTTATATTTTGGTTTCATCTGACCATATGACATTCTCCCAATCCTCTTCTGGATCATCCAAATGCACTCTAGCAAACTTCAGACGGGCCTGGACATGTACTGGCTTAAGCAGGGGGACACGTCTGGCACTGCAGGATTTGAGTCCCTGGCGGCGTAGGGTGTTACTGATGGTAGGCTTTGTTACTTTGGTCCCAGCTCTCTGCAGGTCATTCACTAGGTCCCCCTGTGTGGTTCTGGGATTTTTGCTCACCGTTCTTGTGATCATTTTGACCCCACGGGGTGAGATCTTGCGTGGAGCCCCAGATCGAGGGAGATTATCAGTGGTCTTGTATGTCTTCCATTTCCTAATAATTGCTCCCACAGTTGATTTCTTCAAACCAAGCTGCTTACCTATTGCAGATTCAGTCTTCCCAGCCTGGTGCAGGTCTACAATTTTGTTTCTGGTGTCCTTTGACAGCTCTTTGGTCTTGGCTATAGTGGAGTTTGGAGTGTGACTGTTTGAGGTTGTGGACAGGTGTCTTTTATACTGATAACAAGTTCAAACAGGTGCCATTAATACAGGTAACGAGTGGAGGACAGAGGAGCCTCTTAAAGAAGAAGTTACAGGTCTGTGAGAGCCAGAAATCTTGCTTGTTTGTAGGTGACCAAATACTTATTTTCCACCGTAATTTGCTAATAAATTCATTAAAAATCCTACAATGTGATTTTCTGGAGAAAAAAAATCTCAATTTGTCTGTCATAGTTGACGTGTACCTATGATGAAAATTACAGGCCTCTCTCATCTTTTTAAGTGGGAGAACTTGCACAATTGGTGGCTGACTAAATACTTTTTCCCCCCACTGTATCTGTAAAGTCCCTCAGTAGAGCAGTGAATTTCAAAGACAGATTCAACCACAAAGACCAGGGAGGTTTTCCAATGCCTCGCTAAGAAGGGCTCCTATTGGTAATAGAAAAAGCAGACATTGAATATCCCTTTGAGCATGATTAAGTTATTAATTACACTTTGGATGGTGTATCAATATACCCAGTCACTACAAAGATACAGCTGCCCTTCCTAACTCAGTTGCCGGAGAAGAAGGAAACCACTCAGGGATTTCACCAATGGGGACTTTAAAACAGTTACAGAGTTTAATGGCTGTGATAGGAAAAAACTGAGGATGGATCAACAACATTGTAGTTACTCCGCAATACTAACCTAAATGACAGAGTGAAAAGAAGGAAGCCTGTATATAATAAAAATATTCCAAAACATGCATCCTGTTTGCAATAAGGCACTAAAGTAAAACAGCAACAAATGTGTCCAATAAATTAACTTTTTGTCCTGAATACAAAGTGTTATGTTTGGGGCAAATCCAACACACATTACTGAGTACCACTCTTCATATTTTCAAGCTTGGTGGTGGTTGCATCATGTTATGGGTATGCTTGTCATTGTCAAGGACTAGGGAGATTTTTAGGATAAAAATAAACAGAATAGAGCTAAGCACAGGCAAAATCCTAGAGGAAAACCTGTTTCAGTCTGCTTTCCAACAGACACTGGGAGACAAATTCACCTTTCAGCAGGAAAATAACCTAAAACACAAGGCCAAATATACACTGGAGTTGCTTACCAAGACGATCTTCAATGTTCCTGAGTGGCCTAGGGACAGTTTTGACTTAAAGTGGCTTGAAAATCTATGGCAAAACTTGAAAAATGGCTGTCTAGCAATGATCAATATCCAACTTGACAGAGCTTGTAGAATTTTTAAAAAGAATAATGTGCAAATATTGTACAATCCAGGTGTGCAAAGCTCTTAGAGACTTACCCAGAAAGACTCACAACTGTAATTGCAGCCAAAGGTGATTATAACATGTATTGACTCAGGGGTGTGAATACTTATGTAAATGAGATATCTGTATTTCATTTTATACAAATTTGCTCAACTCTCTAAAAACATGTTTTCACTTTGTCATTATGGGGTATTGCATGTAGATGGGTGAGAGAGAAATCTATTTAATCCATTTTGAATTCAGGCTGTAACACAACAAGATGTGGAATAAGGCAAAGGGTATGAATACTTTCTGGACGCACTGTTACTTTCAACACTAAAGTAGAAGCATTTAAAGTCCGATATGTTGTCCTTTTCTTATTTGCCTGCATGTTGTCCTCCTACGATGGTCCATCCTCTTGAGTGAAGGGTGAATCTCCTCTTCAAGGGGCAGGAACAGGCCGGGCCGGGCTGGCGACGCGCACCATAGGCTTGGCGCGATGGACAGGAACAGGCCGGACCGTACTGGGAACACACACCACTGGCCTTACACGGGGATCAGGAACGGGCCGGACCGGACTGGCAACACACTTCAGTACCTCTCGCCGTGCCTCTACATTTTCCTTCCCTCTATACACCAATGGCTCCCGTAACCCGGTGGCCTTCTCTCCTCGTCCACCAACTCGCCCCTTATCTGCCTCCAGTGGCCCCGTCATCCCTGCCATGTGCCCCCCCCCCTAAAAATGTATTGGGGGTGCCCCTCGCCTGTCCGACGACTGCCCGGTTGGCGCCGCTTCTCCTCTCCTGCCTGGGCATGCTCACTTCTCTATAATTACACTAACAGCCTGGTAACTGAGGGTTATTAAACCTGCCATTACAATAATGATGATTATATACAAGTCATTCCCTAATTTTCCTATCTGTCAATTGTAAACAAGAGCTTAATAGGTGTTGATGTCTGATGACATATTCAGTATATGATATTGACATATGTGCATCTATCTAGAACAGGTAGAAGAGGTGGTTCTGCATAGTTAAACATGCTAAATGGAGAAGACCAGGCAAAGCTTCGACAGAAGAGGTGGTTCTGCATAGTTAAACATGCTAAATGGAGAAGACCAGGCAAAGCTTCGACAGAAGAGGTGGTTCTGCATAGTTAAACATGCTAAATGGAGAAGACCAGGCAAAGCTTCGACAGAAAAGGTGGTTCTGCATAGTTAAACATGCTAAATGGAGAAGACCTGGCACCCTGCCCCTGTTTCGGTAAAAAGCTGAGGGACGGGGCTGGAGAAATGTAACCACCCTCAAATTCATATACGGCACTATAGCTGAAAGGATCCATAGCTAAGAAACATGTTTTGAGGCTATATAGTTTGTTTACATTTACTTTGTTTACAAACATTGAAGTAAAACAAGCTTATATTGTGGGTTCTGACGGGGTACGACACTTGAACTAAGCTCATGAGGCATTTATAAATATTCTTCAAGAATCAATGGGTACATATCATTCATTTATTAGTAACAAAATAATTGCCCCTTTAAAGGAGTTCATCATGTTTGAATGAGTGGTGAGTGTTGAGGCAGAGAACAGTAAGAGAGGACTTTTGCCTAAAATGTATTTAATCAATAGAGACTTATTTGCATAACAGGATTGTCATTATCATAATTTTTTTCCATTTTCTTGATTCAGGAGTTGATCCAACCTCTAAAAAAAACTAGATGTCTAGCATGTTGAAATTGTTTTGAAAAATAAAAAAAAGAAGAATGTTATAAAAGTGAATCTCACAGAAAAGGGAATGAGAATGAACTAACTATATTTGTGTAGTTAATGTTACCGTATTCAGTATGTAAACTAGTGTTAATGTTACCGTATTCAGTATGTAAACTAGTGTTAATGTTACCGTATTCAGTATGTAAACTAGTGTTAATTTTACCGTATTCAGTATGTAAACTAGTGTTAATGTTACTGTATTCAGTATGTAAACTAGTGTTAATGTTACCGTATTCAGTATGTAAACTAGTGTTAATGTTACCGTATTCAGTATGTAAACTAGTGTTAATGTTACCGTATTCAGTATGTAAACTAGTGTTAATGTTACCGTATTCAGTATGTAAACTAGTGTTAATTTTACCGTATTCAGTATGTAAACTAGTGTTAATGTTACTGTATTCAGTATGTAAACTAGTGTTAATGTTACCGTATTCAGTATGTAAACTAGTGTTAATGTTACCGTATTCAGTATGTAAACTAGTGTTAATGTTACCGTATTCAGTATGTAAACTAGTGTTAATGTTACCGTATTCAGTATGTAAACTAGTGTTAATGTTACCGTATTCAGTATGTAAACTAGTGTTAATGTTACCATATTCAGTATATAAACTAGTGTTAATGTTACCGTATTCAGTATGTAAACTACTGTTAATGTTACCGTATTCAGTATGTAAACTAGTGTTAATTTTACCGTATTCAGTATGTAAACTAGTGTTAATGTTACCGTATTCAGTATGTAAACTAGTGTTAATGTTACCGTATTCAGTATGTAAACTAGTGTTAATGTTACCATATTCAGTATGTAAACTAGTGTTAATGTTACCGTATTCAGTATGTAAACTAGTGTTAATGTTACCATATTCAGTATATAAACTAGTGTTAATGTTACCGTATTCAGTATGTAAACTAGTGTTAATGTTACCGTATTCAGTATGTAAACTAGTGTTAATGTTACCGTATTCAGTATGTAAACTAGTATTAATGTTACCGTATTCAGTATGTAAACTAGTATTAATGTTACCGTATTCAGTATGTAAACTAGTGTTAATGTTACCTTATTCAGTATGTAAACTAGTGTTAATGTTACCGTATTCAGTATGTAAACTAGTATTAATGTTACCGTATTCAGTATGTAAACTAGTGTTAATGTTACCGTATTCAGTATGTAAACTAGTGTTAATGTTACCGTATTCAGTATGTAAACTAGTGTTAATGTTACCATATTCAGTATGTAAACTAGTGTTAATGTTACCGTATTCAGTATGTAAACTAGTGTTAATGTTACCATATTCAGTATGTAAACTAGTGTTAATGTTACCGTATTCAGTATGTAAACTAGTGTTAATGTTACCGTATTCAGTATGTAAACTAGTGTTAATGTTACCGTATTCAGTATGTAACTAGTATTAATGTTACCGTATTCAGTATGTAAACTAGTATTAATGTTACCGTATTCAGTATGTAAACTAGTGTTAATGTTACCTTATTCAGTATGTAAACTAGTGTTAATGTTACCGTATTCAGTATGTAAACTAGTATTAATGTTACCGTATTCAGTATGTAAACTAGTGTTAATGTTACCGTATTCAGTATGTAAACTAGTGTTAATGTTACCGTATTGAGTATGTAAACTATTATTAATGTTACCGTATTCAGTATGTAAACTAGTGTTAATGTTACCGTATTCAGTATGTAAACTAGTGTTAATGTGTGTAGTTAATGTTACCGTATTCAGTATGTAAACTAGTGTTAATGTGTGTAGTTAATGTTACCGTATTAAGTATGTAAACTAGTGTTCATGTGTGTAGTTAATGTTACCGTATTCAGTATGTAAACTAGTGTTCATGTGTGTAGTTAATGTTACCGTATTCAGTATGTAAACTAGTGTTCATGTGTGTAGTTAATGTTACCGTATTCAGTATGTAAACTAGTGAATAATTTGTTGTTAAAAGTAAATACAAATTTGATTGAAAAAAAAGAAAGATGTGCTTTACTTTGGGTAAACCAGAAGTATGGTCAGTCACATGATCCTGGTCAGGCACAAATCCAGTTCCACTTCTCTAATCAAATGCAATGAGAGCCTTGCGTTCTTCAGCCCCCCTCTTCTTCAACAAATAGACCACGACCACACCCAGCAGCATCAAGGTCATGATGAACAACCCGGCGAAGACTATGGTTCCCATGTCCGATCTGAGAAAATATGGAGCTTCCGCGTCTACAACAGGAGCTGCAATCAACAGCATAAACAACATAATGACATCAGAGGAATGGAGTTTGGATCTGTTCGTTTAGGAAAAGGCAGGCAAGGAAAGGCAGTCATGAAAAAGTATTGGGACACAGTCCATCCAGTCAGCATGTTTAGGGTTATGTTTTAGGTCTGGTTGACCATATAACCTAATCCTAAATGCTTCAACATAATTGTCTGGGACATACTGGTGTTTCTCTGGTCTAATCCTGATGTGAATTAACCCTTTACTAAAGGAGTGAACGTTATTTATAATAACGGTTACATGGAGGAAATCAGACCACTCAGAAATGAAAATGGATGGCCCTCCCTTCAGCAAAATATACAGTATTTTACCAAACCCTCCCTGAACGCTTACATAAAAAAAAAAAATATTAAGTGACCCTCCCTTATACCCAAAATAATAATTAAAACAAAGTGGATAGCAGAGAACATATCTAACGTTTACTCTCACTTCTTGGACAGAGCAGAGCCTTAGATATGCAAATGTAGAAACTGTTCTTTGTCCTGTATGCATTACTTGGCAACGCAGGAATGTTGATGGCGCACAGGGCTGCGGGCCAGAAGGTTGTGGGTTCACAGACCACCGTGGACAAGAGTAGGGGTGGAAACATCTCCTTTACAGTAAAAGCAATCCATGAATCTATCATCTTATGTGCAGGTCTGAGAATAAATAGCCTTTTATTAAAATGTCATGCAATTCTACATCATTTTACATATTAGTAGAATATTTTTTAATACCACACAAATGACCCAAATTACAGCTAAGAATAGACAGATAGATATGCGTATTTGTTCATCTTATCATATCTCTCCAATGCCAAATCAGTGTGTCTTGTTTGCAACGAAACTGTTCCTGTTTGCAAATAATTATATCTGAGACGTCATTAGGAATCTGAGCATTGTCCTTGGACAGAGTAGGCCTAACGACGCAGAAATATGTAAGCTTTAACTGCTAACTACTCTTCTTCCGTGGCTTAATCCAACGAGAGAAGGTCACAAGTGTTTCCCTAAAAGCTGTCTGGGTTTAAACATCTTCTGTTGTACAGAAAGTGAATAGCTTAATCAATTGATAGTGACAGAATTAGATTACTTTCCAAGCAAAGTCCATTTTTGGTCTCCTCGGTTGTAGCTCCGCCTCTGAATGTCAAAGAAACTAAACAATGATATCCACATATGCACCGGAGCCACGTCTTCCCCGGGTATTTTACAGCTTGTTTCTAGAGTATAGCATCACGGACCAAAGCGCTGTTATAGATCACTTTTATATAATCGGATCAGTTTTATTTTCTTAAAAATCTTAAGCTAACAAAGGGTAGGCCTATGAATTTTTGCTATATTCTTTAATAAAAGGTAGGCCTATGGAATCCCCTCCCATACCCCCTCAATTCGAGTCCTGGTTTTAACTTAACAGCCCTTCCCTGACACAGAGGTAGGCTATTTAAAAAGGTTGATTTAAAGAGTGCATGGTGGGTGGAGGAATTGGCCGACACATCTATGGATATAGCAGCCTATGGCCTAATTTCATCTGTCAAACAGGTAGGCCTACCTCTTATTTCTTCAATAGGAAGAAATAGGCTCCAACACAAAGCCCTCTTGTTGTTAGTAAAGTCTAATTAAAATGAAGACAGTTGAAATGAATGGGATTTGCCTAATTTTAGCACGATGAGCTGTTCATTTCCGATTGATTGTGCCGCGGCTGCTGCTTCTAGTTTCAGCACAACAATGCAAGTTACTCGAATCTGGCTTATTGTGAGGTCAATAACTCTGATAAATACATAATGGGCAAGAAAAATATTGTTTTTAATAAAATCAATTATAGTGGTAGCAAGCTATCAGAGTTGACCTCTGGTCCTCCTTCTCACCTTCGCGCTCTCATTCTCAAGCTGAACAGAACATAGGCTATAGGCTAATCTGAGCGCAAAATAGTACCTTTTTTGGACTAGGCCTAATGAAAAAAAACATTTCTGAGGAAGCCTTTGACTCTCCTCCTGAACTGCCACCATAGGCCTACACAGCACAGCCATTGGTCAGGCAGCACACAAAAACATTATTTGATCGGCAAGAGCAGAGCAGGTCCAGGGCTCAGGGTTGGAATATCCATTGCAGAGTGTAATTCAGCCTAGTTTTATTTACACCATCCCAGCAGCTATCTGAGAAATATAACTTTGTTCTGTGCTTCTCTGAGCATGCACTTCGTAGCCTACAGGCTATGGATCATATGATTGAGACCACGCTAAATAGCCTATAGGCTATGGATCATATGATTGAGACCACGCTAAATAGCCTATAGGCATTTACATTTACATTTTAGTCATTTAGCAGACGCTCTTATCCAGAGCGACTTACAGGAGCAATTAGGGTTAAGTGCCTTGCTCAAGGGCACATCGACAGATTTTTCACCTAGTCAGCTCGGGGATTAGAACCAGCGACCTTTCGGTTACTGGCACAACGCTCTTACCCACTAAGCTACCTGCCGCCCCATAGGCTATGGATCATATGATTGAGACTACGCTAAATAGCCTATAGGCTATGGATCATATGATTGAGACCACGCTAAATAGCCTATAGGCTATGGATCATATGATTGAGACCACGCTAAATAGCCTATAGGCTATGGATTGTATGATTGAGAACACGCTAAATAGCCTATAGGCTATGGATCATATGATTGAGACCACGCTAAATAGCCTATAGGCTATGGATCATATGATTGAGACCACGCTAAATAGCCTATAGGCTATGGATCATATGATTGAGACCACGCTAAATAGCCTATAGGCTACGGATCATATGATTGAGACCACGCTAAATAGCCTATAGGCTATGGATCATATGATTGAGACCACGCTAAATAGCCTATAGGCTACGGATCATATGATTGAGACCATGCTAAATAGCCTATAGGCTACGGATCATATGATTGAGACCACGCTAAATAGCCTACAGGCTATGGATCATATGATTGAGACCACGCTAAATAGCCTACAGGCTATGGATCATATGATTGAGACCACGCTAAATAGCCTATAGGCTATGGATCATATGATTGAGACCACGCTAAATAGCCTATAGGCTATGGATCATATGATTGAGACCACGCTAAATAGCCTATAGGCTATGGATCATATGATTGAGACCACGCTAAATAGCCTACAGGCTATGGATCATATGATTGAGAACACGCTAAATAGCCTATAGGCTATGGATCATATGATTGAGACCACGCTAAATAGCCTATAGGCTATGGATCATATGATTGAGACCACGCTAAATAGCCTATAGGCTATGGATCATATGATTGAGACCACGCTAAATAGCCTATAGGCTATGGATCATATGATTGAGACCACGCTAAATAGCCTATAGATCATATGATTGAGACCACGCTAAATAGCCTATAGGCTATGGATCATATGATTGAGACCACGCTAAATAGCCTATAGGCTATGGATCATATGATTGAGACCACGCTAAATAGCCTATAGATCATATGATTGAGACCACGCTAAATAGCCTACAGGCTATGGATCATATGATTGAGACCACGCTAAATAGCCTATAGGCTCACTTGATATTGCGCGCCCAGCGGAGAGTCAGAGATGAGGGGCGGCGTCGGGAACACATCGATATAGAGCCTAATAAGCAACTAATTCTAAAACACTGAGAAATATTTACATTTCATAAATTACATGACCCTCCCCGGGACTAGATGTCAAAAATACTAAACCCTCTGTGACTGAAATTGAAAAAGCATGACCCGTCCCCGTTTTCCTCCAGGTACCAATTCTGTAGATGGTGTTCCATCCCTAAGAGCGGGGTAATTACCTGCACGGGTCTTTTCGCCTGCACCCGTCTCCTCGACTGCACCGGTCTTCTGGTCTGCACCGGGCTGGGCCTCTCTGACCACAAGGAAAGGACCCTGGGTTATGTAGTGCCTGTCTGTCTCTCCGTTGGGGAGCTCTCGCCTGCGCCTCTGCAAGCCTTTGTTCAGGCAGCCCTGGGCACACCTAGAGTTGGGGTTTCCCAGCTCACACAGGATGACGGTACAGGTGAGGTACACCTAAAGGAGGGTCATGGGATGTGAAAGGGAGATGACCATCCAAGAAGATTTTCCTAATCCCCTCCTCTCTTCTCCAGACCATTTCCGGAGACCTTCTCCCTTACCTCACCTCGCTCATCAACTCATCCTTGACCGCTGGCCATGTCCCTTCCGTCTTCAAGAGAGCGAGAGTTGCACCCCTCCTCAAAAAACCTACACTCGATCCCTCCGATGTCAACAACTACAGACCAGTATCCCTTCTTTCTTTTCTCTCCAAAACTCTTGAGCGTGCCGTCTCTAGCCAACTCTCCTGCTATCTCTCTCAGAATGACCTTCTTGATCCAAGCCAGTCAGGTTTCAAGACTGGTCATTCAACTGAGACTTCTCTTCTCTGTGTCACGGAGGCTCTCCGCACTGCTAAAGCTAACTCTCTCTCCTCTGCTCTTATCCTTCTAGACCTATCTGCTGCCTTTGATACTGTGAACCATCAGATCCTCCTCTCCACCCTCTCCGAGTTGGGCATCTCCGGCGCTGCTCACTCTTGGATTGCATTCTACCTGACAGGTCGCTCCTACCAGGTGGCGTGGCGAGAATCTGTCTCCGCACCATGTGCTCTCACCACTGGTGTCCCCCAGGGCTCAGTTCTAGGCCCTATCCTATTCTCTCTATACACCAAGTCACTTGGCTCTGTCATATCCTCACATGGTCTCTCCTATCATTGCTACGCAGACGACACACAATTCATTTTCTCCTTTCCTCCTTCTGATAACCAGGTGGCGAATTGCATCTCTGCATGTCTGGCAGACATATCAGTGTGGATGTCGGATCACCACCTCAAGCTGAACCTTGGCAAGACGGAGCTGCTCTTCCTCCCGGGGAAGGACTGCCCGCTCCATGATCTCACCATCACGGTTGACAACTCTATTGTGTCCTCCTCCCAGAGTGCAAAGAACCTTGGCGTGACCCTGGACAACACCCTGTCATTCTCCGCTAACATCAAAGCGGTGACCCGATCCTGCAGGTTCATGCTCTACAACATTCGCAGAGTACGACCCTACCTTACACAGAAAGCGGCACAGGTCCTAATCCAGGCACTTGTCATCTCCCGTCTGGATTACTGCAACTCGCTGTTGGCTGGGCTCCCTGCCTGTGCCATTAAACCCCTACAACTCATCCAGAACGCTGCAGCCCGTCTGGGGTTCAACTTTCCCAAGTTCTCTCATGTCACCCCGCTCCTCCGCACACTCCACTGGCTTCCAGTTGAGGCTCGCATCTACTACAAGACCATGGTGCTTGCCTACGGAGCTGTGAGGGGAACGGCACCTCCTTACCTTCAGGCTCTGATCAGACCCTACACCCAAACGAGGGCACTACGTTCATCCACCTCTGGCCTGCTAGCTCCCCTAACTCTACGGAAGCACAGTTCCCGCTCAGCCCAGTCAAAGCTATTCGCTGCTCTGGCACCCCAATGGTGGAACAAGCTCACCCACGACGCCAGGACAGCGGAGTCACTGACCACCTTCCGGAGACACTTGAAACCCTACCTCTTCAAGGAATACCTGGAATAGTATAAAGTAATCCTTCTTCCCCCACCCCCCCATAAAAAAAAAGGTGGTTGTCCCACTGGCTATCATAAATTGAATGCACCAATTTGTAAGTCGCTCTGGATAAGAACGTCTGCTAAATGATGTAAATGTAAATGTAAATGTGGTGAGATGGTAAAACAAGGGATCGCTGGTGATGATGATGTGTGTGTGGCTTTGGTCTGTCAGTGAGTGGATTATCACTGACCCCAATATGAAGTACTTCATTAATCTGCAACAAAAATGTATGTTACACATTTTCTGTAGCTATGGCAAACTAGACAAGACATTATGCTTGAATTTAATACTACATACTACAATCGATACTGTTATTCTGGGTGATAATAATCCTGGATTTAACTAATATTTGACCACAGGAGGGCAGTGTACATCAACATACTTATACTACAGTACTTGTATTCAACGCTGAACTGTGTCAACCACAGGAGGTTGGTGTCGCCTTAATTGGGAAGGACAGGCTTGTGGTAATGGCTGAAGCGGAATAAGAGGGAATGGTATCAAATACATCAAACACAAGGTTTCCTTGAGTTTGATGCCATTCCATTCGCTCCGTTCCAGCCATTACTATGAGCCGTCCTCCCCTCAGAAGCCTCCACTGGCGTCAACTTATTTATAGTTGAGTTTTATCCCAGTACACATGGCAGCTTAAAGCTGAATTGTGTATACAACAAGAAATTCTATTATTTAAAAAAAATCAACACATTATTTCTTTGCATTAGGCCTATAGGTCTACATTTCCTCAACAGAATGTTAATCAAAGCACTTTGGGTCCACTGATGGCCAAATGTAACAGGGCAGCCATGTTGGATCATGCAGAATGTTAATCAAAGCACTCCTGCTCCACTGATGGCCATATGTAACAGGGCAGCCATGTTGGATCATGCAGAATGTTAATCAAAGCACTCCTGCTCCACTGATGACCATATGTAACAGGGCAGCCATGTTGGATCATGCAGAATGTTAATCAAAGCACTCCTGCTCCACTGATGGCCATATGTAACAGGGCAGCCATGTTGGATCATGCAGAATGTTAATCAAAGCACTCCTGCTCCACTGATGGCCATATGTAACAGGGCAGCCATGTTGGATCATGTGAGGAGGCACAAGGGGCATTTGTTTGCTGTGGATCCAGGAAAAATCATGCACACTATTTTAGATACAATGTAAATAGCATCTTTGTGTATGTAAATGTTTAATGTGTAAGATACCATGGCTAAATTAATACACATACATTCATTTATCAAAAGGACCATTTTATAGTAATTCATTACATCATATAGACGAAACATTTATTTTAACCAGGGTCCCATTTTGATGTAACACAATCATAACAAATAAACGTAATTGATCCCTGGTTCAACAGACCCTGGCCTATATAGAAAGCCTTTCCAGAACGTGTCAACTCCCAGTATTACATTACTATCCCCACATCCCAATACAGATAATAATAAGAACCAGGCATTTAACTGTTAAAACAAGTCGAGGGAGCCATTTGGGCCTACTTATAATGGTTGTTGTGTGGTTTATAGGTTTTCTGTCTTTGTATATTGGACGTCATCTGTACACTAGAGGGCACTATATGGGTGACATGCATATAGGCTCGGCTACATCTCACATTAGGTTGGTGGCACCTTTAATTGGGGAGCACGGGGGGCCCATGGTAATGGCTGGAGTGAAATGAGTGGAATGGTATCAAATACCGTTCGCTCCATTCCAGACATTATTATGAGCTGTGCTCCCCTCAGCAGCCTCCTGTCATATGTGAACGCGTGCAATCCCACTGGTAGCTCGAGTGGCTATCAATAACGTTTCACTTGGTCAGCCAAGACACATGTTATAATTGGAGTTACTGCTAAGTACGTTTTTTTACGGATTAATGTATATTCTTGTATTGATCCCAAGAGACGTTTAATTGTAAAAGTCAGAGACCACTTCTCAAATGATCTATATTTCCCACCATCCTTCTTTATATAGTGCAGGCTACATGTGAAAGGATGGCTGCCATCGGACTAAGTCTCAAATGCTGTCAGGGGTTGGTATTTAACCCCTGGTGTTTTGGCCTTGTAGAGCATCACTCCGCACAGCATGGCAACGGCTGCTACGATACACCCAGCCATCAACACCATGTTCATGTTGGTCACTGGAAAAAAACAAGAAAACACGTAAATGCCTTTTTTTTTAACACAAAAACACTTTGTGATACAAAAAACACCTTTTTATCCAGAGATTTATCTTGAGATGCTATTGCTTATGCCTGTTGAAAAAATTTGACTGCAGAGGTCTTTCCTAAATCATGGATGAGAACTTCAGCAATATACCGTCTCTTCAATAACTCAAAGAACAACGTTTGAATTCTAGCTTATCTACAGCTACAGCCGTTACCTGAGCTCTCTGAACTCCTTCTCAGGCGCAAAGGACCCTGGGAGATGTGGTGCTTGGCCGTTTGCATGGCGGCCTCTCTCTTGCGGTGGTGGTGGCCATCAGGCTGGGGGGAGGTGGAGTTGACGCAGCCCTGGGCACACCGGGTGTTGGGGTTCCCAGCCTCACACAGGATCACTGAACAGCTGATGTACACCTGTAGCCAGAGGGTTTAAAGGTCACTGAACTAAGAAAGATATCAGCCTTGATACGACCCTTGAATGATCCAGCAATCTGTCCCCATGTACCTGGTCGTGCAGTCCGATGAATTTGAAAGCTTCCATTCCGAACTGGAAATGCCTCTGGTGACGGGGTGAGAAGATTTGGACCGTCTCGTCCACATTGCAGCTGGTAAAACAACAGACAGGTAAAACTGAGAGTACAGTAAATATGTAAAGTACATACAGTAAGTGCAGTAAAACAATCTTTTAGTCTAGAATATTCCACAGCCTTTATACAAATGTCTCAAATCTGTCATTTCTATTATACATCTCACAGTACTGACAAGTGTCCACCATGAGGTTGATGAATGCCTTAGTGTTTATATTTTAATATACAGTACCAGTCAAACGTTTGGACACACCTACTCATTCAAGGGTTTTTCTTTATTTTTACTATTTTCTACATTGTAGAATAATAGTGAAGACATCAAAACTATGAAATAACACATATGGAATCATGTAGTAACCAAATAAAGTGTTAAACAAATCAAAATATATACATAGTGCTCAGCATATGTAGGAACTCCTTCAAGACTGTTGTAAAAGCATTCCAAGTGAAGCTGGTTGAGAGAATGCCAAGAGTGTGCAAAGGTGTCATCAAGGCAAAGGCGTGGCTACTTTGAAGAATCTCAAATATATTTTGATTCATTTAACACTTTTTTGGTTACTACATGATTCCATATGTGTTATTTCATAGTTGATGTCTTCACTATTATTCTTCAATGTAGAAAATAGTAAAAATAAAGAAAAAGCCTTGAATGAGTAGGTGTGTCCAAACCTTTGACTGGTAGTGTATATGTTTCCTTTCTCTAATCACCATTACTATTGTCATTATTTTTAGCGTTATTGTTGATGTCTTTATCTCACTTTGCTTTTACCAACAGTGGCCTTGCCACTCATGCTAATAAAGCTGAATCTGAATCTGTGTGCTCAATCTCACCCGTTTTCTATGATGGAGTAGGTGGGGTGGTAGTTGGGGTTGTCGTACGGCGTCGCTCTGCAGGACTCCACGAAGAGCTCAGTGTTATTCACAGTGGACACGGCCTCGATGTCCATGTAGATCATCTGCTTCACCACCACGTCTAACGGGTAGTCACGGGGATCCACCATATTGGTGAACTGGCTGGTCTGGTAGAACTCAAACTGGTAGGTGAACGTGCCGAAGCCTTTCTCTACGACCGTGACGCTGTCCCTGTGTGCAGTGAAGCCCAGAGACACGTTGCCGCGTTTGGCGTACTGGCAGTAGAACTGAATCTCCACCTGGTGGTGCCTGGTGATGATATCGTTGGGGTTGTCGAAGGTGGTGATTTCGTTCTTGAAGATGAGGTTGTCGTCGTCCTCCTGGATTGAGAGAGATGGAGAGGGAAATCATCTAGACAGTTACATTTTGTGGTCACTGCCAGCACTGAACTCTACACACATCAATAAGATCAAATCGGCAATCGTTTCAGTTCCTATATTGCTGTGAAACTCTTCGGGTTATGAGCGAGCATGTTGGTTTCTCTTTAGATGCAAAACTGTTCTGAGGGCAGATCTTCCCACAGGCAGCATAAGCCACCCTTCACCAAAACATTCCATCTTGACCCTTCCTCTGAGGAAACCAATTCAAGATCAGTCAGCCTAGGTGGTGCCTTGGGGTGAATATCCCCTCGAACCAGGTTCAATATAGAGAACTCAGACAGACACCCAGGAGTGAATGGGTCTCACACAAAGATAAATAATGTACATACAGTGAGGGAAAAAAGTATTTGATCCCCTGCTAATTTTGTACGTTTGCCCACTGACAAAGACATGATCAGTCTATAATTTTAATGGTAGGTTTATTTGAACAGTGAGAGACAGAATAACAAAAAAGAAATCCTGAAAAAACGCATGTCAAAAATGTTATAAATTGATTTGCATTTTAATGAGGGAAATAAGTATTTGACCCCTCTGCAAAACATGACTTAGTACTTGGTGGCAAAACCCTTGTTGGCAATCACAGAGGTCAGACGTTTCTTGTAGTTGGCCACCAGGTTTGCACACATCTCAGGAGGGATTTTGTTCCACTCCTCTTTGCAGATCTTCTCCAAGTCATTAAGGTTTTGAGGCTGACGTTTGGCAACTCAAACCTTCAGCTCCCGCCACAGATTTTCTATGGGATTAAGGTTTGGAGACTGGCTAGGCCACTCCAGGACCTTAATGTGCTTCTTCTTGAGCCACTCCTTTGTTGCCTTGGCCGTGTGTTTTGGGTCATTGTCATGCTGGAATACTCATCCACGACCCATTTTCAATGCCCTGGCTGAGGGAAGGAGGTTCTCACCCAAGATTTGACGGTACATGGCCCCGTCCATCGTCCCTTTGATGCGGTGAAGTTGTCCTGTCCCCTTAGCAGTAAAACATCCCCAAAGCATAATGTTTCCACCTCCATGTTTGACGGTGGGGATGGTGTTCTTGGGGTCATAGGCAGCATTCCTCCTCCTCCAAACACGGCGAGTTGAGTTGATGCCAAAGAGCTCCATTTTGGTCTCATCTGACCATAACACTTTCACCCAGTTCTCCTCTGAATCATTCAGATGTTAATTGGCAAACTTCAGACGGGCCTGTATATGTGCTTTCTTGAGCAGGGGACCTTGCGGGCACTGCAGGATTTCAGTCCTTCACGGCGTAGTGTGTTACCAATTGTTTTCTTGGTGACTATGGTCCCAGCTGCCTTGAGATCATTGACAAGATCCTCCCGTGTAGTTCTGGGCTGATTCCTCACCGTTCTCATGATCATTGCAACTCCACGAGGTGAGATCTTGCATGGAGCCCCAGGCCGAGGGAGATTGACAGTTCTTTTGTGTTTCTTCCATTTGCGAATAATCACACCAACTGTTGTCACCTTCTCACCAAGCTGCTTGGCGATGGTCTTGTAGCCCATTCCAGCCTTGTGTAGGTCTACAATCTTGTCTCTGACATCCGTGGAGAGCTCTTTGGTCTTGGCCATGGTGGAGAGTTGGGAATCTGATTGATTGATTGCTTCTGTGGACAGGTGTCTTTTATACAGGTAACAAGATGAGATTAGGAGCATTCCCTTTAAAAGTGTGCTCCTAATCTCAGCTCGTTACCTGTATAAAAGACACCTGGGAGCCAGAAATCTTTCTGATTGAGAGGGGGTCAAATACTTATTTCCCTCATTAAAATGCAAATCAATTTATAACATTTTTGACATGCGTTTTTCTGGATTTTTTTGTTGTTACTCTGTCTCTCACTGTTCAAATAAACCTACCATTAAAATTATAGACTGATAATTTTTTTGTCAGTGGGCAAACGTACAAAATCAGCAGGGGATCAAATACTTTTTTTTCCTCACCGTCTGTCATCCCAATATAATATTTGACACCTCGGAGTTCTCACCTCTATCTGAGTGCCACAGGCATTGAGGGGGATGACTCCAATGATGTGGGTGCTGTTGGAGAGGCGTTGCAGGTCGCAGGCAGAGTTACTGGGATCGTTGAGGCGGAGATGGTCCTCATGAATTCCAGTAACAGAGGACTTCTCCACTTCTACTGTCATCTTGGTCTCGTCACACACCACCTTGGCTTTGACTGTCACGGGAGATATTTTGTTATTGTTGTATTTCCTCCTATCAAAACAATGTGACTGTGAACCATGATTTGAGTTGGTTGGAGTCATTTTGAGTTTCATTTGTATCTTTCCGTCACGTTTGGTGATTTCAGATGTGTAGTCTATATATAGTATGTATCATACAGTATTCACAGCTTCATCTGTTATCAATCATACAATCACACACCAAAGCATTTTGTCCAATCATACACCACAGCATATTGTCCAATCCCACACCACAGCATATTGTCCAATCACACACCACAGCATATTGTCCAATCACACACCACAGCATATTGATGGTGGAAGAATCTACAAACCATTTCTGCGTCCGACCTCCACCACAACACATCTCATCTCAGACTGATAGACGCTAGATCTGAAAGTATTAGAGAAGATCAGGGTAAACAACGGCACATTGTAATATTTTTATTACATGTATTATTAGTCTCTCTCTCATGTGCGTTGGGAAATTACATTTGATAAAAAGAGGAAACTCCAGAGGGAAGTAGCAGAACATACAAGAAGTAGCAGAACGTACAGGAAGTAGCAGAATGTACAGGAAGTAGGAGAACGTACAGGAAGTAGCAGAATGTACAGGAAGTAGCAGAACGTACAGGAAGTAGCAGAGCAGTTCTGGTGATGTTTCTAGCATTATAAAACATAAGACCTACCCGGATAGCCCCTCAGTGATGAAGCAAATGGGGAAATACTCCCCCAGATTGTCCCGGATGGGTGTCCACCGGATGACAAACTCCCCTTGGGTAGTCATGTGATTGGTGATGTTCAGAGGTCCACTGACGATGACATCATTAATCCTAGAAAGGAGGCAAAATGGACAAGGTAAATGCTAAGTGGGATCCTTGGACGACCCTACCCTGAATCCTAACCCTAACCTGAACCCCTACCCTACCCTACCTAACCCTAACCTTAACCATTTTAAATCGCAACTTATGTGGGGTGACGTCAGAGTCAGACGTCACAAGCATCCCCCTTAGCAAAGAGACAACAGCACCAATCCAAATCAATCACAGAAAATACATTTACTCTTAATTGAAAAACGTTTAGTTTTCTTAGACCTTTTGGTGAACTTATACAGTAGACTGCCTTAGGACAAAATTGATTGCAGAATAAAATATTTGTAATCACTGAAATAGTTACAAAGTACTACAGGCGATAACGTTTTTAGTTACAGCCAGGACGCACTGTTACAGCCAGGATGCACTGTTACAGCCAGGACGCACTGTTACAGCCAGGACGCACTGTTCCAGCCATGAGTGCATGCACTAGAAATATAATCCTGGGTATAATACTGTATCATAAACTTTCATGGATGTTGTCCCTTACGTTGAGTATATAGCCTCGGCCTTGATCCTGATCTCCAGCTCTTTGTTGACCTCGGCGTGGAGATGCTCTCCGTTGTGTGGTGTCGGATGCAGGAACCTGGGCAGGTACATTCCCTCATCGCAAGAGGGAGCAGGAGAGTCCACTGAATTGGAAAAGAACACAAACGTACACAAGTAAAGGCCAATACTACACAAATAAATGCCATGTTTGTTGTTGTTTGTAGAATAAATATGTCCATCCATCCATCCAATGCATTCTTAACCATCAGAAGAGGAATGTTTCTCACCCAGAAGAGAGAACTGCAGAGGGAGTTTGCTGAGGGGAGCAGTGGAGGGAT
This sequence comes from Coregonus lavaretus, assembly GCF_964263955.1. Taxonomy (NCBI): domain Eukaryota; kingdom Metazoa; phylum Chordata; class Actinopteri; order Salmoniformes; family Salmonidae; genus Coregonus; species Coregonus lavaretus. Next base: position 34,212,113 of record NC_140024.1, read on the forward strand.
ACAGGCTTCCTGGGGTGGAAGGGGTCCAGGGGGTGGTGGTAGTGGGCCTGGTGGTGGTGGTGGTAGTGGGCCAGGTGGTGGTGGTGGTGGTAGTGGTCCAGGGGGTGGTGGTGGTCACTGCTGTGGTTGTTGATTGGGGAATGATGTTGGGTTGGTTCCACCACCAAGGAGAAGGAGTCGTGGTGGGTTGGTTCCACCACCAAGGAGAAGGAGTCGTGGTGGGTTGGTTCCCCCACCAAGGAGAAGGAGGAGTCGTGGTGGGTTGGTTCCACCACCAAGGAGAAGGAGTCGTGGTGGGTTGGTTCCACCACCAAGGAGAAGGAGGAGTCGTGGTGGGTTGGTTCCACCACCAAGGAGAAGGAGGAGTCGTGGTGGGTTGGTTCCACCACCAAGGAGAAGGAGGAGTCGTGGTGGGTTGGTTCCACCACCAAGGAGAAGGAGGAGTCGTGGTGGGTTGGTTCCACCACCAAGGAGAAGGAGTCGTGGTGGGTTGGTTCCACCACCAAGGAGAAGGAGGAGTCGTGGTGGGTTGGTTCCACCCAGGAGTGGTGGTGGGTTGGTTCCACCCAGGAGTGGTGTTGGGTTGGTTCCACCCAGGAGTGGTGGTGGGTTGGTTCCACCCAGGAGTGGTGGTGGGTTGGTTCCACCACCAGGGATAGGAGACGGTTGTTTGGTAGATGGAGCGTCGGCGTCTCCCTGCATGAAGCGGAGTTCTGGAGGAACTAGAGCCATCGGTGTAAGACAGGGTGATGTGTTGGTTGGGGAAGTCCTCTACAACTAGCTCGAACCCGTAGACGCCGCTCGCCGAAGTGTAACCGTATCGTAAGGAGCAAGATCCCTAACAGAGTGAAGAGGTTAGAACACAAAAGGAATCGCTGGTTAAGACCAAATACAATATGCCAATATTATGCAATCACATTATAGATTGAATGCAAATGAGTTGTGGTTTATGTTGTAATGTTTTGGTCACACCGTGACAGCCCAGCACATTGTGGAGCGTATCAACAATCACGTTAGATTCAAGGGGTTGAAAATAACTGCTCACACCAACCTGATCCAGGTAGAAGCCTGAGGGCTGGTCACACCTATCGCACTCAGGTCTGACCAATCCGTATCTGCATCTGACACGATCACCGTCAGGGTCAAAGGCCATGAGGTTGTAGGATCTCTGACAGTTCTGGGGAACACTACAATGACATGAGTCAGAAATACAACATGTGAAATGAGTAAACTCCAGGGGCTCTATTTTAACAAACCTAACACAATGATCGGTCTGGGCGCTGGCAGTTGGTTCGGAGGCGTGTCAGACATAGTTTAGCTATTTTCACCACCACTATTATAGGCGCAGTTGCTGGCAGTGGCGCAAAAGGGCTTGGCTTTGATGAATAAACCAGTTGTGGGTGTGTCGAGGCTTGGCTCCTCACTGGCCAATCAGAACGTGTTCCATGGCTAAATATGTGGTTGCTTCAAGTTGTGTATTTAGGGTGTTTTATGTATTTATTGCGTTGTCATCAACTCCAATTCGAATGTTAGTCCGTTACAGCCTAGTTCGTTAAATAGCCTGCCCCATATTTGCAAAAAATAGTATGTTGAACATGTTTGCAGTCCACATTGTTCTAATTGCATTGCGTCAATATGGAAATGATCATAGGCTATAGCATGTGTACTGATATAGGGGCTATTGTAAATTGCAGTCTGGACATGGATATGCCAAACATAGTCAATAAGCAAGATCAAATTCACTAGGCTATTGATAAGGCCTAAAAATACAGTGTATAATTCTAATAAAAACAAAACAACAACTTGTTAAAATAGACTATGTCTAAATACAGTTACAGCCACCATAATAAATAGCCCAGTGGGCGTGTCTACTTGTTTCTTTTGTTGCGCAAAATTTATAATATCTGGCTAATGATAGGTGGCCTGGAGAAAAAAAGAATGGACCGGTGTGGGGGCTGCCCCTAGACACACACCTCAAATATTGCCACCCCTCCCACTTTAGCGCAAGTAAGCTGAAGTTAGACAGGTAAATTGCCGAACCTGGTGTCAGGGCTGGAAAATGCTGGTGCGCTATTTTTTACATAACGAAATTGCAAACTAACTTGAGTTTGATTCTTGCGCCTTCTTACCGCCAGCCAAAAATGGAGCCATATGTCTAAACAAGGGAATTAGGATTTCAATAACCTATGCAAATGACCTAAAATAATCATGTACATTCTGCATTATTCTTAGTTATATCCAAAGAAAACCTGATCAGTTCAAAGAGGTACTGTATATGGAGTCAGAAAGTTTTACCGTATGAAAGGAAGAATGGCTGTGACTGGAGATCTGTTGGGTTCACCAGTATCCGATCTTGATCCCAGATCCACTTGTGTTTCCAGGCTCCAAGATCCAAGACCGTTTACTGTGGGGATCCAACAGCAGCTGTTTTGTCTATTACAACAACAAAACATATTTAGATAAGTGGTCACTTGGGCTGGAATGTTACCAAACCCACCATAGCAATATCCTTTACCTAGTGTCTGTCACGATCGTCGGGAACAGAGGACCAATGCGCAGCGTTATTTGCGAACATATTTATTTAATAGAGTAATCACCCGAACAAAACAACAAACGATACGTGCAGTCCTATGGTACAAACCAAAAGGAACAAGATCCCACAAACACTGTGGGAAAACTGGCTGCTTAAGTATGGTTCTCAATCAGAGACAACAAGCAACAGCTGATACACGTTGCCTCTGATTGAGAACCACACTGGCCAACATAGAAATACAATACTAGAATGGAAAACAAAGAGCACAAAACATACACTCTACACACCTTGGCTCAACATAAAAGAGTCCCTAGAGCTAGGGCGTGACAGTACCCCCCCCCAAAGGCGCGGACTCCGACCGCGCCAACCAAACACCACAGGGGAGGGACCGGGTGGGCACTCCGCCTTGGCGGCGGATCCGGCTCCGGGCATGATCCCCACTCCCTCTCTAACCCCCCAAAGTACCCCTGGTCCGGTCTGACCCTGCTGGCCGGAGCTGGACTGAACACTGGTGGAGCGGATTGCTCTAGCTCCGGAGTGGAGCAGCTGACTGGTACCGGACCAGGCACCTGTAGAACAGGCACGGGCTGTGCCGGACTGACGACGCACACCACTGGCTTGGTGTGGGGAGCAGGAACAGGCCGAGCCGGGCTGGCGACGTGCACCATAGGCTTGGTGCCGGGAGCAGGAGCGGGCCGGACCGGGCTGACGAAGCGCACCACTGACTTGGTGCAGAGAGCAGGAATGGACCGGGCCGGGCTTTCGACGCGCACCACTGACTTGGTGCGGGGAGCAGGAACAGGCCAGGCCGGGTTGGCGACGCGCACCCTAGGCTTGGTGCGGGGAGCAGGAACAGGCCGGGCCGGGCTGGCAACGCGCACCATAGGCTTGGTGCGGGGAGCAGGAACGGGCCGGACCGGGCTGACGAAGCGCACCACTGACTTGGTGCGGGGAGCAGGAACGGGCCGGACCGGGCTGACGAAGCGCACCACTGACTTGGTGCGGGGAGCAGGAGCGGGCCGGGCCGGGCTGGCAACGCGCACCATAGGCTTGGTGCGGGGAGCAGGAACGGGCCGGACCGGGCTGACGAAGCGCACCACTGACTTGGTGCGGGGAGCAGGAACGGGCCGGACCGGGCTGACGAAGCGCACCCCTGACTTGGTGCGGGGAGCAGGAGCGGGCCGGGCCGGGCTGGTGACGCGCACCATAGGCTTGGTGCGGGGAGCAGGAACAGGCCGGGCCAGGCTGGCGACGCGCACCATAGGCTCGGTGCGGGGAGCAGGAACAGGCCGGGCCGACGACACGCACCACAGGCTCGATGCGAGGAACAGGAACAGGCCGGACCGTACTGGGGACACACACCACTGGCCCTACGCAGGGATCAGGAACGGGCCAGACCGGACTGGTAACACACCCCAGTACCTCTCGCCGTGCCTCTACACTTTCCCTCTCCTCTGTGACCAGTGGCCCCCTTAACCTGGCGGCCTCCTCTGCAAACCCGCTGGACCGCTCCATCGCGGCCTCCTGCTGCCCCGTCGTGAGCCCCCCCCCCTAAAACATTTCTGGGTGTCTCTCCTCCCCGTGGACCAAGCCTCCCTATCTCTCGCCAGACTCTTCCTCCACTGCTCCAAAGTCCAACCACTCTGCTCTTCATTTGGCTTGACCCAGTCGAGACTCTTCCTCCACTGCTCCCAAGTCCACCCTCTCTGCTCTTCACTAGGCTTGACCCAGTCGAGGTTGCCACAGAGATCCGCTAGCGATTCCCCTGGCGATGGCTCCTGGACACGCTGCTTGGTCCAGTTTTGGTGGGATCTTCTGTCACGATCGTCGGGAACAGAGGACCAATGCGCAGCGTTATTTGCGAACATATTTATTTAATAGAGTAATCACCCGAACAAAACAACAAACGCTACGTGCAGTCCTACGGTACAAACCAAAAGGAACAAGATCCCACAAACACTGTGGGAAAACTGGCTGCTTAAGTATGGTTCTCAATCAGAGACAACAAGCAACAGCTGATACACGTTGCCTCTGATTGAGAACCACACTGGCCAACATAGAAATACAATACTAGAATGGAAAACAAAGAGCACAAAACATACACTCTACACACCCTGGCTCAACATAAAATAGTCCCTAGAGCCAGGGCGTGACAGTGTCTTTGACATAGTCTTTGGAAAAAAACTCAATGAGGGAGTCTACCTTCTAGAAGTAGGTTTTAACAGTATAGCCAAAACCATTTTACCAGATTTCAATAAATTGAATAGATCTCTTTCATAACAAACTTACATCAATTGAAAAGGTTTATCACTGGGAATATTTCTGGTTTCGACCGTTTCAGTTTCACACCACTGGTTGTAGTAAGCACTCCGCCCTCTGCTGCTGGTGTCAATTGTGCCTCTCACATTTTCGATAGAAGAGCCGCAGTTCCCTGAGGAACAATACCAGTAAGCGTAATCACACCAATCATGGGTATTCTTGTAGCGGAAATCCACCTGGAGAACAGAAAGTTACATTGTAATGGGGCAATAAAACATAATTAGACTGATGAAGTCTAATTAAACGGATGTTTTGAAACAGCTTTGCCAGAACAACTGTTTCAATCTCACGAAGAATCATTTCAATATGTTCAACAGAGACTGTTATAGCATTTTATCTGTGATAACTGGCAGATGATAACAGATTGGCACTTACTCACTGCAGTTGGAGATTTGCACCATATTCGTTGTTTGCCTTTTAATATTCTGATATTAATGATAAATACAAACAAACCAAACAGCAAAGGGAATACATACAAAACACTCAAACAAACCAAACAGCAGCAGCGCCATATTGGATGAAGTGGGTTGTTTTTACAGCCAAGTTGTGGGCATGTAATTATATATATATTTTCAAAGACAACATTATATGTGCGTGAAGTACTCGCTGGGACTTCTTCCCCGGGCGCCCAATGCGGCAGCCTCACGCACGTCTGATTCAGAGGGGTTGGGTTAAAAGTGGAAGTCAAGTTCCGGTTGGACCTTGTGTGCAATTGACGATAAAAATAAATGTAATGTTTAAGAGCTTGTCTCAATAAAGGATAACAGGGGAAAATACTTACACAAATTTGGATCCACGGTTCTGTAATTTTTGTTTAATTCTCTAATGGCAAAAAGTCTGCAACCTGTTTTATCCACGACTGAAAAGTGGGTGGTTTGTCATTTTTTCCTAAATACAAGAATACATTTATTTGCAAAGTAGGATAGTTTTCAGCAACCTTAGCCTGTCTGAGTCAAGCGTGACATTTGGCATGTTATTAAGGAGGTAAAGGCTTGGAGATTGTTCTAATTCCATGTCTAAAATGATCTGAGCGGCTGTATGTATAGCGCGCCAGAAATCCACTCATTTACTGCAATGCCAGAATAGGTGCAAAAAGGTTCCTTTCTCTGTCCTACACATGCACCATATTTGTAAAGTGTTTATACCAGTGAAACATTTGCACCTGTTAATTTCAGACTGAATCAAACGTAACAAATGGAAAAACAGACACATTAAGAAAAAATGACTTTAAGACAGTTTCATGTTTTCTTTGATTCCCTTCTGAAAATACCAGGTGCTCATTTTACATTGATGCAAAAGCTTAATAAATCTCAAATGTATTTTTTCTATAGCCTCTTATGTCTCAATAATTTGATAAGAACAAAACGTTGCATTCCATTAATTGAAACATAAATACTCATACGCTAAATAAAACAATAAATGGTGATTGAATATAATTGATCTAAATTCACAACTTTGCATGCACCCTTATTAATATACCGTAATACAATAAATTGTATTTGAATAGATGCGATGTGATTCAACATTTCTAAAGATTCCAACCATATGCTAATACAGTAAAGAATCAAATCAAAAATTGTATTTGTCACGTGCGCCGAATGCAACAGGTATATTAGTCCTTAGGGTGAAATGCTGACTGACGAGCCCTTAACCACCAACGCAGTTTAAAAAAGTAAGAACAATTTGCTAAATAAACTAAAGTAAAAATAGTAACACTATAAAATAACAATAACGAGGCTATATACAAGGAGTACCACCGAGTCAATGTGCTGGGGTACTGGGTAGTGGAGGTAATTGAGGTAATATGTACATGTAGTTATAATAATAATAATAATAATAATAATAATAATAATAATAATAATAATAATAATAATAATAATAAGCCATTTAGCAGACGCTTTTATCCAAAGCGACTTACAGTCAGTTAGTAGGGGTAAAGTGACTATGCATAGATAATAAACAGAGAGTAGCAGCTTATGTGAAGAGTGTAAAGGTTTGTGTGTGTCCGTGTGTGTGTGTCTGTATGTGTGTGTGTTGGAGTGTCAGTGTAGTATGTGTGAGTGTGTGGTTAGAGTCTAGTAAGTGTACATCGAGCCTGTGCAAGAGAATAAATCATAATAAAATAAGGGGGTCAATGTAAATAGTCCAGGTGGCCATTCGATGAACTGTTCAGCAGTCTTATGGCTTGGGGGTAGAAGCTGTTAAGGAGCCTTTTGGTCCCGGACTTGGTGCTTTGGTACCCAAGCAGAGAGAACAGTCTATGACTTGGGTCGCTGAATAATTGGGTCACTAAGGCTGCGTTTACACAAGCAGCCAAATTCTGATATTTTGCCACTAATTAGTCTTTTGATCAATCAGATCTATCGTTTGCCAATAATTGGGCAAAATATCAGAATTGGGCTGCCTGTGTAAACGCAGCCAATGATCATTTAAATATCTCTCACCTTGAATGTTCCGTCAGCGTTCCTCCCTTTGGGGGTGAAGGACATGGAGCCTCCATAGAAGTGTCCCGCTGATGCCAGGGAGACCAGTAGCAGCAGATGCAGCAACACCGGTGTGTAAGGGGACATGATTCCTGGATCTCTCTGGAGGATCCCTCTCTACCTATCTGCCCCAGCATCCAACCTCCATACCTTTATACCGCCTCAGACACGCCATCCATTCAGGAGGAATGTCACAGCAGATGGCAAACGTTGTTTCATTTGTCACACCCTGGACATGTTCTCTGTATTAGTGGTGTAACTGGTTTTATTGAACTGGGAAACGAAGGTTAAAATACCTTTTTCATAATACCCTGAAACGAACGGGGGAAAAAAGTCCTGAGTTATAGTAATTCTGCATATCTTGAACTTTTCTCTGATAATCTCTGACATTGGCCTGATTTACATTTCCATTTTAGTCATTTATCAGATGCTCTTATCCATTTTTAAATTTTACATTTTAGTCATTTAGCAGACGCTCTTATCCAGAGCGACTTACAGTTAGTGAGTGCATACATTATATATATTTTTTTATTTTTTCATACTGGCCCCCCCCCCGTGGGAATCGAACCCACAACCCTGGCGTTGCAAACGCCATGCTCTACCAAAATCCCCTGCCGGCCATTCCCTCCCCTACCCTGGACGACGCTGGGCCAATTGTGCGCCGCCCCATGGGTCTCCCGGTCGCGGCCGGCTACGACAGAGCCTGGATTCGAACCAGGATCTCTAGTGGCACAGCTAGCACTGCGATGCAGTGCCTTATCCAGAGCCACTTACAGGAGCAATTAGGGTTAATTGCCTTGCTCATGGGCACATCGACAGATTGTTCACCTCGTCGGCTAGTAAGCATTTGCACCAGTACTATGCATTTGTTATGACACATGAAAGGTATTTAAATAAAAATGTACAAATAATGAGCCTAAATTATCAAGATTAAGAAAGATTAAGGTTAATACATGTATTTCACACCTGAATGTTGTTCCATTTCAATTACATGTATTTCACAACTATTGCTGTTACCACTGTAGATAATGGTGAGTTTATTGATTAATGAGTAGGTTTTCATTATGTGTTTGGTTTGGGTTGTTGTGTCTGTGGGGCGAATGGCCACAGCAATTCAAAATGTATGGTACACAATACATGCTGATCATAAATGGTGCAAAACTTGCTTATGAAAATATAATGCTTTGGTCCTGCTACAGATTACTTTGGAAATACATCCTTCATTCCCTCCTTGGGTAGGCTGGATAGGTGAAAACAGCGACCCACTACGCTTTCACCAATCCAATCCATATTCACCAACGTTATTGCTCCTTGTGGTGTTCTTATTCTGTTTCCATGCCTGTTACCACGGTGACGATCACACAAACAAAAAAAAGGATGCTTTTCATGGTAATTTGTCAATCCCCTTTAAACCAATGTGTGAGTCAAAAGTATGTTTTTACCAGTGGCGGCTCCTGAAAAAATTCTCAGGAGGGGCAATTTTTCTGATGATTTAGGTGACCTACACACATTTTAAAAAATATATGTCCAGCAACAACATGAAGACAGGGGCAGCATATAAGTCAATACCAGAAGCATTTATTGACTGATCTGGGGAGATGGATTCCAGTTTCTGTGACAGATTATAAATAATCTCTGATGCCTTTGTTATATTAGCTTTTGGTTGAATGTACTGTCGTAGTAAATATATAATGTTATAGCTTGGTCTGACTAAAATCTTGTGCATGACCCATTTTGTGTTGGGCCTTTGTATTCAATACAATGAACAAGAGTCCTATCTTGTCAGCCTTGTCAGCAGGTGGCTAAGGATAACACCCACGCCATAGGTCTCTCAGTTCTTCCAACTCACGAGTTCTTGCCCTGAGGACACACACACACACACCCACACACACATCATCACTGATAAACACACACACACACACACACACATCATCACTGATAACAAACACACACACACACACACACACACACACACACTGATAACAAACACACACACACACAAATCCTCTTCTCTTAGGCTGAACATCTGAAGACAGAGAACCCGACTCAGAGCCAATGCAACAGTGACACTAGCCTGGAGGTGACCTCGCCCAACTCATCAGGACCAATCAGAAGATCAGAACTACTAGATTCAACCTACTTCATTTTATTGTATAAAATGTCAGCACACAATGTTTAGGGGCTCTTCTGATAAACTCCCTACGAGTTTGACGAACGGGTCCGTGCACGCGATTCCAGATATCTTTACCTCTGAATAAACTGCCTTATATTATACAATTATCCACCTTGTCCAAAAGTCTCTACTTGGTCTCCGTTCTCCAGTAAACTTGTTTTATCAACAATAGTAAGGTTCAATGACACAGAAAGCAGTTCAATGTCGGGGTACAGAGTCGCTCTCTTACCAGGATCGCGGTCCGCTCTGACCAGGGTGAAGCCGGCCGGCTCCACCTCTCTGTCCGGGACTCTGTCATCCAGCCAAGTCTCCCAGCTGTATTGGGATTCCGCTGCCAGCAGCGTTTTCATTATTTAGTCCGTTCGTAGCGGGTATGTACACGATCAACAAGATCAGTCCAAAACCGAAGATCAGTCCAAAGCAGAATGTTTGCAGAATGTTTGTAAACTAAGTCTACAAATTAAAAACATAAAATAACGCCACACTGCAGGTCGCAACATAGACGCTGCTAGCCGCCATTGTCTTAGTTACGTTCAACGTTACGTCACGTATGACGAAAGCGCGTAAGTGCATGCCCACAGACACCCATAGAGAATGTATTGAAAGCTTTGAAATGTGAAAAAAATAGATTTTACATGACAGGCTATGAGAGACTTCTGGGCGATTTTCAACCTGACTGAAATCGCCCAAAAAACGGGCGGGGCCATTTGAAGCACGACTTTAGCCTGATTTGACATTTAGTGGCTGGCAGATCAGACGTGAACACTGATAACTGCTGTTGCCGTGATATAATTGATTAGAAAAAAAATCCCTTCCTTTTCCCGTTTGGCAGTGCGTCGCCCATATCGCCCTATTGAACAAGCCGTCCCTGGTTTTTATACTTCCGCTCTGTCCCTGTCAGATGTTTGTATATCTGTTTTCACATCGTTTAACTGGCACGGTGGTTTGGAGTCCACCTGACTAACAGTATGAAGATGACAGGTGGATTATCATCTAAGCTCTTGTCAAACATCAGTCAAGGTGAAAAATGCTTATTGAATGAAATAACATGTTGGGTAAACAATGGCTCAAAGATGATCTGATCATGCCCTGCCCTAGATGCCCCATTGTTTTCATTAGATGTATGATGCTTCAGGAATGTTCCACAGGACTCAAGGATTTCTGCTGGCAAGTCATTGAACTTGTTTGAGATGAAACCGACAGCATCCAGACAAATGGCTTCCAAGGAGATGCTTAATCTGAGTTGGACAATACAATCTCAAAATAAACCCCTACATAACCACTTTGCCATACAATTATCATTCTAAATACTTACAATAATAATACTACATACTTACAATAACAATACTACATACTTACAATAATAATACTACATACTTACAATAGCAAAGGTTGGGCTGAATGATAGAGACAGCAACTCAACCATACAGTCTGTGTTTTAAAGATATTGAAGTAGGAACTCATTCCTTCATACTACAGATTGCTAAACGGAGGTAAATACACCTGTCTCCTTATTTCTGAGTTAATTCAGTAGTTTTTCACATTGACACAGATCATCACCAATCACCCAAACACTGATTGTCATGTGGACTTCAGTTGAAATAACAAGGCTGTCACTCTGAACAAAAAACTGTGCCTGTAAACTGGTGACAATCCGTCAAGTTAAGCTTCATTTAATCAATCACTAGTTTGTGCCATACAGTGGTGATTGTCCCAAGGGTCAGTTCTGCCTTCCAGTAGACTAGGTGAAGCTCATGAATAAGGAAGTGTTTTATAGCACACAGTCATTCAAGGTATTAATCTGCAGACAATAGGGACCGATCAGATTTACTGGAGGGAAGGATTAGAGACTTGAACACCAGGAACACTGTCAATTATATTGCTTTTAAGCTTTGTTATGCAACTGAGACTGGTCTACTGCATAGGGATATGTGGTTTGTATGGTTTCTGTGTGTCTAAGGTAAACATGAAATATCCTGTTCATTTGTGTATCTTGTTCTCCCAAGGGGAGACGCTAAAGGGAGTGGAGAACAGACCTGGGTCAAATACAGCAGGTCTGGAGGTGTGCTTCATTTAGCTTGACCAGCATGCAGGTGTGGGCAGTTTGGCACTATTGGGACTATTCCATTGGTTCCATTGTACCAAGTCATTCTACATTAGGTTTGATTTGCTGCCATTCGCTGCACATGTGTCAACATCCTTGCATTTCAATGAATAAGCAGAAATCATCTAGATTCCTAATTTCCCCCTATTGAATTATTGATCAATGAAGCACTGAACAATTTGTTGATATTAATTAGAAACATATTGTCTTTGTACTGGTTGAAGTGTATGTTCAGTTATCTTAATAATCATTTGTGCTTACTGTGTATTTTTCCTTTGCAATTTCTAATTGTAAAGCAACGTTTTTGCATGCTGTTTTTTTGGTCTAGAAAACTAGGAAACTGTGTTGCTAGAAGGGATGTTAGCAAAGTATTGGTATCTGTTGTGATTTCATCTTCCATATTACAGGAGCTGCAAGGCAGAGATTGAATGGGAAAGAAGACTACATTAACTGCGCTATGTAAATCCCAGAAGGAAATACGGTTCAGGAATTAAACAACTGTTAAATAATAATACAGAATAATTTACTGTCCGTATTGTGATCGCTATAGGAGAGAGAGAGGGATAGAGAGAGAGAGACAGAAAGAGAGAGACAGAGACAGAGTGTCACGGAATCAGCCGAGGCTGCTCCTCCTCCTTGCTCGGGCAGGCTTCGGCGTTCGTCGTCCCCGGAGTACTAGCTGCCACCGATCTATGTCTCGGTGTTTGACTTGTTTTGTCTGATTGTGTACACCTGTTCCCCATTATGTTGTATTGTATTCCCTATTTAACCCTCTGTCGTTCATTGTGTGTTGTGTGTTATTGTATTCGTCATCGGCAGTGTTCGTGTGCGGGTTGTTTTTCCTCCTTGTGTGGAGATTGTTTTCTTCTCTGGTTACTTTAGAGTAAAGTACGTTTCCAGTAAGCTCTGTGTCCTGCGTTTGACTTCGCCTACCGCATTTCACCGTCGCATTCTGACAGAATAACACACCAAGATGGAGTCAGCAGGATCGGCGGCGCCAAGGGGAGCACTGGAGGAGCGTGTAACCCACCAAGAGGCCATGATCCAGCACCTGGGCACCACCATCCAAGGGGTGATGGACACCTTGAGGCGATGGGAGAGTGGAGGTTTGCCCACACCTCCTCCTACGATACCACCACCATCAGCCATACCCATTGTTCCATCTCCGGAGTCCAGTGGGATTCGGCTCTCGCTCCCGAGGGCTTATGATGGCACCGCGGCCGGGTGTCAGGGTTTCCTACTCCAGGTTGAACTCTACCTAGCAACCATTCACCCGGCGCCCTCGGGATACGAGAGCGTGTCCGCCCTCATCTCCTGTCTGTCCGGCAAGGCGCTGGAATGGGCCAACGCCGAATGGGGTGGGATAGACGCCGCTACGGTCAGCTATGCGGAGTTCACCCGCCGCTTCCGGGTAGTATTCGATCATCCCCCAGAGGGTAAAGCGGCGGGTGAGCGTCTATTCCACCTTAGACAGGGGAGGAGGAGCGCGCAGGAGTTCGCGCTGGACTTCCGGACGCTAGCTGCCAACACGGGATGGAATGAGAGGGCCCTCATCGACCACTACAGATGCAGCCTGAGGGAGGACGTGCGTCGGGAATTGGCCTGCAGGGACACCAACCTCAGCTTTGATCAACTGGTGGACATGTCGATTCGCCTGGATACCCTGTTGGCTACCCGCGGACGTCCGGATTCGGGGCCGTCCATTCCATCCCCCAGCACTTCCGAGCCGACCCCTTTGGAGCTCGGGGGTGCTGGTGCTAGGGAGACCAGGAGGGAGGCCGTCCCCTGCACCAACTGTGGCCGTAGAGGACACACTGCTGGTCGGTGCTGGGGAGGATCTCCTAGGAATCGAGGCAGTGGGCGACGCACTGATGAGTCATTCCAGGTGAGTAGGCACCCAACTCACCCAGAGCTCTCTGCTGATCATATGTGTATTCAAGTGGTGTTTCCCGAGGTTTCTCCTCACTCCCCGCATAAGGCGCTAGTAGATTCAGGCGCAGCGGGGAATTTTATCCATTGCCAGTTCACCTATAAGTTAGGGATTCCTATCGTATCTGTTGATGTGCCCTTCCCTATTCATGCTCTAGATAGCCGCCCGTTGGGGTCAGGATTGATTAGGGAGGTCACGGCGCCTCTCCGGATGAAAACGCAGGAGGGTCATGAGGAGATTTGTATTTGATTGATTCTCCTGCGTTTCCTGTGGTGTTGGGGCTTCCCTGGTTAACAGCTCATGACCCCAACATTTCATGGCAGCAGAGAGCTCTCCAGGGATGGTCTGTTCAGTGTACTGGGCGGTGTAGGCGTTTCCGTAGGGGCAACGACGGTGGAAAGCCCGAACCAAGTTCCCGCCTTGCACATTCCACCTGAGTATGCCAATTTGGCTCTCGCCTTCAGTAAGAAGAAGGCGACTAAATTACCACCTCATCGACAGGGGGATTGTGCGATAGACCTCCAGGTAGGCGCTGCGCTTCCACGTAGTCACGTGTATCCTCTGTCTCAGGAGGAGACGGCCGCTATGGAGACCTACGTCACCGAATCTTTGAGACAGGGTTACATACGGCCGTCTACTTCCCCTGCGTCCTCGAGTTTCTTTTTTGTGAAGAAGAAGGATGGGGGTTTACGCCCGTGTATTGATTACCGTGGTCTAAATCAGATCACCATCAAATAAAGCTATCCTCTCCCTCTGATTGCTAGTATGACAGAGTCATTACACGGGGCGCGATTCTTCACAAAATTGGATCTCAGGAGCGCGTACAACCTGGTGCGCATTAGGGAGGGAGATGAGTGGAAGACAGCATTCAGTACCACCTCGGGTCACTATGAGTACCTCGTCATGCCATACGGGTTAATGAATGCTCCTTCAGTCTTCCAATCATTTGTGGACGAGATTTTCCGGGACTTGCATGGACAGGGTGTTGTGGTATATATTGATGAGATCCTAATATACTCCGCTACACGAGCCGAGCATGTGTCCCTGGTGCGTCGAGTACTTGGTAGACTGTTGGAGCATGACCTGTATGCGAAGGCAGAGAAATGTCTGTTCTTCCAGGAGTCCATCTCCTTCCTGGGACATCGGTTGTCTGCGTCAGGGGTAGAGATGGAGATTGACCGCGTTTCTGCCGTGCGTAATTGGCAGACTCCCACCACGGTAAAGGAGGTGCAGCGCTTCTTGGGTTTTGCCAATTACTACCGGAGGTTTATCCGGGGCTTTGGACAGGTAGCAGCTCCCATTACCTCTCTGCTAAAGGGGGGTCCGGTGCGCCTGCAGTGGTCAGCTGAGGCGGACAGGGCGTTTAAACGTCTGAAGGCGCATCCGGATCCCTCTTTGGCATTTCAGGTGGAGGTGGACGCTTCCGAGGCTGGGATCGGCGCTGTGCTGTCTCAGCGCTCGGGTACGCCACCTAAACTCCACCCCTGTGCTTTCTATTCTAAGATTATGCAATTATGACGTGGGGGATAGGGAGCTGCTGGCTGTGGTTCAAGCCCTGAAGGTGTGGAGACATTGGCTTGAGGGGGCTAAACACCCTTTTCTCATTCTGACTGACCATCGTAACCTGAAGTACATCCGGGCAGTGAGGAGGCTGAATCCTCGCCAGGCAAGGTGGTCAATGTCTTGTTTAGTGGCACCGGTGGTGTGGGAGGTGGATGCGGAAATCGAGCGGGCGTTACGTTCCGACCCTACTCCTCCACAGTGTCCAGAGGGTCGGAGGTACGTGCCGCTCGAGGTTCGCGACCGTTTGATATACTGGGCTCACACGTCACCCTCCTCTGGTCATCCGGGTATTGGTCGGACAGTGCACTGCCTTAGTGAGAAGTACTGGTGGCCAACCTTAGCTAAGGACGTGAGGGTTTATGTTTCCTCCTGCTCGGTGTGCGCCCAGTGTAAGGCACCTAGACACCTGCCCAGGGGGAAGTTACAACCCCTACCCGTTCCACAACGGCCGTGGTCTCATCTATCGGTGGATTTTGTCACGGACCTTCCTCTCTCCCAGGGGAACACTACGATCTTGGTCGTTGTGGATCGGTTTTCTAAAGCCTGCCGTCTCATTCCCCTGCCAGGTCTCCCTACTGCCCTACAAACTGCTGAGGCCCTGTTTACACACGTCTTCCGGCACTATGGGATGCCTGAGGATATAGTGTCTGATCGGGGTCCCCAGTTCACCTCTAGAGTCTGGAGGGCATTTATGGAACGTCTGGGGGTCTCGATTAGCCTTACCTCAGGTTTTCACCCCGAGAGTAATGGGCAGGTGGAGAGAGTTAACCAGGATGTGGGTAGGTTTCTGAGGTCATATTGCCAGGACCGGCAAGAGGAGTGGTCGGGATATATTCCCTGGGCAGAGATAGCCCAAAACTCCCTCCGCCATTCGTCCACTAACCTTACGCCTTTCCAGTGTGTGTTAGGTTATCAGCCGGTTCTGGCACCTTGGCATCAGAGCCAGACCGAAGCCCCTGCGGTGGACGAGTGGTTTCGGCGCTCAGAAGAAACTTGGAACGCTGCGCATGTCCATCTGCAGCGGGCCATCAGGCGGCAAAAGGCGAGCGCCGATCGCCACCACAGTGAGGCTCCGGTGTATGCACCGGGAGACCGGGTCTGGCTCTCGACCCGAAACCTGCCCCTTCGCCTGCCCTGCCGGAAGCTGGGTCGGCGGTTTGTGGGGCCCTTTAAAGTCCTGAGGAGATTGAACGAGGTATGTTATAGGTTACAACTGCCCATTAATTACCGCATTAACCCCTCGTTCCATGTGTCTCTCCTCAGGCCGGTGGTGGCTGGTCCACTCCAAGAGAGTGAGGTACGAGAGGCTCCTCCGCCCCCGTTGGACATCGAGGGGGCTCCGGCGTACTCAGTCCGTTCCATTTTGGATTCGAGGCATCGGACGGGGGGCCTGCAGCATCTCGTGGAGTGGGAGGGGTACGGTCCGGAGGAACGGTGCTGGGTCCCCAGGAGGGACATTCTAGATCCCTCCATGTTGAGGGACTTCCACCGGAGTAATCCGACTCGCCCTGCTCCGCGTCCTCCTGGCCGTCCCCGAGGCCGGGGTCGGCGCACGGCTGGAGCCGCGCGTCAAGGGGGGGGGGGGTACTGTCACGGAATCAGCCGAGGCTGCTCCTCCTCCTTGCTCGGGCAGGCTTCGGCGTTCGTCGTCCCCGGAGTACTAGCTGCCACCGATCTATGTCTCGGTGTTTGACTTGTTTTGTCTGATTGTGGAGGAACGGATCAGACAGCGAGAGAGAGAGGACAGAGAGAGAGAGACAGAGAGAGAGGGGGACAGAGAGGAACAGAGAGAGTAGAGGAAGAGTGAACAACACATTCTTACTGAGGGGTTTTGAGTTTTTGAGTCTACGGAAACTGCCCCACCACTAGACAGTACTATACAAGTAGAAATAACTAATGATGCTACTACATAAGCTGAATGACAGGTGTTTTAACAATCAACAGGTTTAGAAACAGGACATACTGTATTGTTGATAAAGAGTGAAAACGTTGTGCTCACTGAAGGACAAAACCACATTTTATTTACTGGCAGACCATTTTTTATTTTATTTTACAAGGAAACAGTTACAAAAGAGAACAATTAATTGTCTGCCACTAAATCAAAATAGGTAGATGAATCAGAAACCAAAGAGGAGCTGCGGACTGTGGAGAACAACCCAGCCAGTGTGTTCACCACGGCAGTCCACCTGTCCCTGGTCTAGATCAGTCCTACATAGGGCGTTGTTTGTAACATGCTTTATTTGGTCAAAAATATGAATTTGAAGCATCAAAATGCAAACATTCTCACCCATTTATCATTTAATTCCTTCATACAGCATCTTGTTGTTGTTTATTACCACTGATCCTGAGAGGGAAAATAAGAAACCTGCTAGGATCACTGTTCTCTAGTATCACTGTTCTCTAGTATCACTACTCTCTAGAATCAATGCTCTAGCTAGTATCACTGCTCTCTGGTATCACTGTTCTCTAGTATCACTGTTCTCTAGTATCACTGCTCTAGCTAGTATCACTGCTCTCTAGTATCACTGCTCTCTAGTATCACTGCTCTCTAGTATCACTGCTCTCTAGTATCACTGCTCTCTAGTATCACTGTTCTCTAGTATCACTGCTCTCTAGTATCACTGTTCTCTAGTATCACTGCTCTCTAGTATCACTACTCTCTAGTATCACTGCTCTAGCTAGTATCACTGTTCTCTAGTATCATTGCTCTAGCTAGTATCACTGCTCTCTAGTATCACTGCTCTAGCTAGTATCACTGTTCTCTAGTATCACTGCTCTAGCTAGTATCACTGTTCTCTAGTATCACTGCTCTCTAGTATCACTGCTCTAGCTAGTATCACTGTTCTCTAGTATCACTGCTCTCTAGTATCACTGTTCTCTAGTATCACTGCTCTCTAGTATCACTGCTCTAGCTAGTATCACTGCTCTAGCTAGTATCACTGCTCTCTAGTATCACTGTTCTCTAGTATCACTGCTCTCTAGTATCACTGCTCTCTAGTATCACTGCTCTCTAGTATCACTGCTCTAGCTAGTATCACTGTTCTCTAGTATCACTGCTCTCTAGTATCACTGCTCTCTAGTATCACTGCTCTCTAGTATCACTGCTCTAGCTAGTATCACTGCTCTCTAGTATGACTGCTCTCTAGTATCACTGTTCTCTAGTATCACTGCTCTCTAGTATCACTGCTCTCTAGTATCACTGCTCTCTAGTATCACTGCTCTCTAGTATCACTGCTCTCTAGTATCACTGTTCTCTAGTATCACTGTTCTCTAGTATCACTGCTCTCTAGTATCACTGCTCTCTAGTATCACTGCTCTCTAGTATCACTGTTCTCTAGTATCACTGCTCTCTAGTTTCACTGCTCTCTAGTTTCACTGCTCTCTAGTATCACTGCTCTCTAGTATCACTGCTCTCTAGTTTCACTGCTCTAGCTAGTATCACTGTTCTCTAGTATCACTGTTCTCTAGTATCACTGCTCTAGCTAGCATCACTGCTCCAACTAGTATCACTGCTCTGTAGTATCACTGTTCTCCTGTATCACTGCTCTAGCTGGTATCACTGCTCTCTAGTATCACTGCTCTAGCTAGTATCACTGCTCTCTAGTATCATTGTTCTTTAGTATCACTGTTCTCTAGTATCACTGCTCTAGCTAGTATCACTGCTCTCTAGTATCACTGCTCTAGCTAGTATCACTGCTCTCTAGTATCACTGTTCTTTAGTATCACTGTTCTCTAGTATCACTGCTCTAGCTAGTATCACTGTTCTCTAGTATCACTGCTCTCTAGTATCACTGCTCTCTAGTATCACTGCTCTAGCTAGTATCACTGCTCTCTAGGATCACTGCTCTAGCTAGTATCACTGCTCTCTATTATCACTGCTTTCTAGTATCACTGCTCTCTAGTATCACTGCTCTCTAGTATCACTGCTCTAGCTAGTATCACTGCTCTCTAGTATCACTGCTCTCTAGTATCACTGCTCTAGCTAGTAACACTGCTCTCTAGTATCACTGCTCTAGCTAGTATCACTGCTCTCTAGTATCACTGCTCTCTAGTATTACTGCTCTAGCTAGTATCACTGCTCTCTATTATCACTGCTTTCTAGTATCACTGCTCTCTAGTATCACTTCTCTCTAGTATCACTGCTCTAGCTAGTATCACTGCTCTCTAGTACCACTGCTCTCTAGTATCACTGCTCTAGCTAATATCACTGCTCTAGCTAGTATCACTGCTCTCTAGTATCACTGCTCTAGCTAGTATCACTGCTCTCTAGTATCACTGCTCTCTAGTATCACTGCTCTAGCTAGTATCACTGCTCTCTAGTATCACTGCTCTAGCTAGTATCACTGCTCTCTAGTATCACTGCTCTCTAGTATCACTGCTCTAGCTAGTATCACTGCTCTAGTTAGTATCACTGATCTCTAGTATCACTGCTCTAGCTAGTATCACTGCTCTAGCTAGTATCACTGCTCTCTAGTATCACTGCTCTAGCTAGTATCACTGCTCTCTAGTATCACTGCTCTCTAGTATCACTGCTCTCTAGTATTACTGCTCTAGCTAGTATCAATGCTCTCTAGTATCACTGCTTTCTAGTATCACTGCTCTCTAGTATCACTGCTCTCTAGTATCACTGCTCTCTAGTATCACTGCTCTAGCTAGTATCACTGCTCTCTAGTATCACTGCTTTCCAGTATCACTGCTCTCTAGTATCACTGCTCTCTAGTATCACTGCTCTAGCTAGTATCACTGCTCTCTAGTATCACTGCTCTCTAGTTTCACTGCTCTAGCTAGTATCACTGCTCTCTATTCTCACTGCTCTAGCTAGTATCACTGCTCTCTAGTATCACTGCTCTAGCTAGTATCACTGCTCTCTAGTATCACTGCTCTAGCTAGTATCACTGCTCTCTAGTATCACTGCTCTAGCTAGTATCACTGCTCTCTAGTATCACTGCCCTAGCTAGTATCACTGCTCTCTAGGATCACTGCTCTCTAGTATTACTGCTCTAGCTAGTATCACTGCTCTCTAGTATCACTGCTCTAGCTAGTATCACTGCTCTCTAGTATCACTGCTCTAGCTGGTATCACTGCTCTCTAGTATCACTGTTCTTTAGTATCACTGTTCTCTAGTATCACTGCTCTAGCTAGTATCACTGCTCTCTAGTCTCACTGCTCTCTAGTATCACTGTTCTCTAGTATCACTGCTCTCAAGTATCACTGCTCTAGCTAGTATCACTGCTCTCTAGTATCACTGCTCTCTAGTATCACTGCTCTCTAGTATCACTGCTCTAGCTAGTATCACTGCTCTCTAGTATCACTGCTCTAGCTAGTATCACTGCTCTCTAGTATCACTGCTCTAGCTAGTATCACTGCTCTCTAGTATCACTGCTCTCTAGTATCACTGCTCTCTAGTATACCTGCTCTAGCTAGTATCAATGCTCTAGCTAGTATCACTGCTCTCTAGTATCACTGCTCTAGCTAATATCACTGCTCTAGCTAGTATCACTGCTCTCTAGTATCACTGCTCTAGCTAGTATCACTGCTCTCTAGTATGACTGCTCTCTAGTATCACTGCTCTAGCTAGTATCACTGCTCTCTAGTATCACTGCTCTAGCTAGTATCACTGCTCTCTAGTATCACTGCTCTCTAGTATCACTGCTCTAGCTAGTATCACTGCTCTAGTTAGTATCACTGATCTCTAGTATCACTGCTCTAGCTAGTATCACTGCTCTAGCTAGTATCACTGCTCTCTAGTATCACTGCTCTAGCATGTATCAATGCTCTCTAGTATCACTGCTCTCTAGTATCACTGCTCTCTAGTATTACTGCTCTAGCTAGTATCAATGCTCTCTAGTATCACTGCTTTCTAGTATCACTGCTCTCTAGTATCACTGCTCTCTAGTATCACTGCTCTCTAGTATCACTGCTCTAGCTAGTATCACTGCTCTCTAGTATCACTGCTTTCCAGTATCACTGCTCTCTAGTATCACTGCTCTCTAGTATCACTGCTCTAGCTAGTATCACTGCTCTCTAGTATCACTGCTCTCTAGTTTCACTGCTCTAGCTAGTATCACTGCTCTCTATTCTCACTGCTCTAGCTAGTATCACTGCTCTCTAGTATCACTGCTCTAGCTAGTATCACTGCTCTCTAGTATCACTGCTCTAGCTAGTATCACTGCTCTCTAGTATCACTGCTCTAGCTAGTATCACTGCTCTCTAGTATCACTGCACTAGCTAGTATCACTGCTCTCTAGGATCACTGCTCTCTAGTATTACTGCTCTAGCTAGTATCACTGCTCTCTAGTATCACTGCTCTAGCTAGTATCACTGCTCTCTAGTATCACTGCTCTAGCTGGTATCACTGCTCTCTAGTATCACTGTTCTTTAGTATCACTGTTCTCTAGTATCACTGCTCTAGCTAGTATCACTGCTCTCTAGTCTCACTGCTCTCTAGTATCACTGTTCTCTAGTATCACTGCTCTCAAGTATCACTGCTCTAGCTAGTATCACTGCTCTCTAGTATCACTGCTCTCTAGTATCACTGCTCTCTAGTATCACTGCTCTAGCTAGTATCACTGCTCTCTAGTATCACTGCTCTAGCTAGTATCACTGCTCTCTAGTATCACTGCTCTAGCTAGTATCACTGCTCTCTAGTATCACTGCTCTCTAGTATCACTGCTCTAGCTAGTATCACTGCTCTAGCTAGTATCACTGCTCTCTAGTATCACTGCTCTAGCTAGTATCACTGCTCTAGCTAGTATCACTGCTCTCTAGTATCACTGCTCTAGCTAGTATCACTGCTCTCTAGTATCACTGCTCTCTAGTATCACTGCTCTCTAGTATTACTGCTCTAGCTAGTATCACTGCTCTCTAGTATCACTGCTTTCTAGTATCACTGCTCTCTAGTATCACTGCTCTCTAGTATCACTGCTCTCTAGTATCACTGCTCTAGCTAGTATCACTGCTCTCTATTCTCACTGCTCTAGCTAGTATCACTGCTCTCTAGTATCACTGCTCTAGCTAGTATCACTGCTCTCTAGTATCACTGCTCTAGCTAGTATCACTGCTCTCTAGTATCACTGCTCTCTAGTATCACTGCTCTAGCTAGTAACACTGCTCTCTAGTATCACTGCTCTAGCTAGTATCACTGCTCTCTAGTATCACTGCTCTCTAGTATTACTGCTCTAGCTAGTATCACTGCTCTCTATTATCACTGCTTTCTAGTATCACTGCTCTCTAGTATCACTGCTCTAGCTAGTATCACTGCTCTCTAGTATCACTGCTCTCTAGTATCACTGCTCTAGCTAATATCACTGCTCTAGCTAGTATCACTGCTCTCTAGTATCACTGCTCTAGCTAGTATCACTGCTCTCTAGTATCACTGCTCTCTAGTATCACTGCTCTAGCTAGTATCACTGCTCTCTAGTATCACTGCTCAAGCTAGTATCACTGCTCTCTAGTATCACTGCTCTCTAGTATCACTGCTCTAGCTAGTATCACTGCTCTAGTTAGTATCACTGATCTCTAGTATCACTGCTCTAGCTAGTATCACTGCTCTAGCTAGTATCACTGCTCTCTAGTATCACTGCTCTAGCTAGTATCACTGCTCTCTAGTATCACTGCTCTCTAGTATCACTGCGCTCTAGTATTACTGCTCTAGCTAGTATCAATGCTCTCTAGTATCACTGCTTTCTAGTATCACTGCTCTCTAGTATCACTGCTCTCTAGTATCACTGCTCTCTAGTATCACTGCTCTAGCTAGTATCACTGCTCTCTAGTATCACTGCTTTCCAGTATCACTGCTCTCTAGTATCACTGCTCTCTAGTATCACTGCTCTAGCTAGTATCACTGCTCTCTAGTATCACTGCTCTCTAGTTTTACTGCTCTAGCTAGTATCACTGCTCTCTATTCTCACTGCTCTAGCTAGTATCACTGCTCTCTAGTATCACTGCTCTAGCTAGTATCACTGCTCTCTAGTATCACTGCTCTAGCTGGTATCACTGCTCTCTAGTATCACTGTTCTTTAGTATCACTGTTCTCTAGTATCACTGCTCTATCTAGTATCACTGCTCTCTAGTCTCACTGCTCTCTAGTATCACTGTTCTCTAGTATCACTGCTCTCAAGTATCACTGCTCTAGCTAGTATCACTGCTCTAGCTAGTATCACTGCTCTAGTATCACTGCTCTCTAGTATCACTGCTCTCTAGTATCACTGCTCTAGCTAGTATCACTGCTCTAGCTAGTATCAATGCTCTCTAGTATCACTGCTCTAGCTAGTATCACTGCTCTCTAGTATCACTGCTCTAGCTAGTATCACTGCTCTCTAGTATCACTGCTCTAGCTAGTATCACTGCTCTCTAGTATCACTGCTCTAGCTAGTATCACTGCTCTAGCTAGTATCACTGCTCTCTAGTATCACTGCTCTAGCTAGTATCACTGCTCTAGCTAGTATCACTGCTCTCTAGTATCACTGCTGTAGCTAGTATCACTGCTCTCTAGTATCACTGCTCTCTAGTATCACTGCTCTCTAGTATTACTGCTCTAGCTAGTATCACTGCTCTCTAGTA
This sequence comes from Coregonus lavaretus, assembly GCF_964263955.1. NCBI lineage: Eukaryota > Metazoa > Chordata > Actinopteri > Salmoniformes > Salmonidae > Coregonus > Coregonus lavaretus. The sequence continues at coordinate 34,235,780 of NC_140024.1, forward strand.
TCACTGCTTTCTAGTATCACTGCTCTCTAGTATCACTGCTCTCTAGAATCACTGCTCTCTAGTATCACTGCTCTAGCTAGTATCACTGCTCTCTAGTATCACTGCTTTCCAGTATCACTGCTCTCTAGTATCACTGCTCTCTAGTATCACTGCTCTAGCTAGTATCACTGCTCTCTAGGATCACTGCTCTCTAGTATTACTGCTCTAGCTAGTATCACTGCTCTCTAGTATCACTGCTCTAGCTAGTATCACTGCTCTCTAGTATCACTGATCTAGCTGGTATCACTGCTCTCTAGTATCACTGTTCTTTAGTATCACTGTTCTCTAGTATCACTGCTCTAGCTAGTATCACTGCTCTCTAGTCTCACTGCTCTCTAGTATCACTGCTCTCTAGTATCACTGCTCTAGCTAGTATCACTGCTCTCTAGTATCACTGCTCTAGCTAGTATCACTGCTCTCTAGTATCACTGCTCTAGCTAGTATCACTGCTCTCTAGTATCACTGCTCTCTAGTATCACTGCTCTCTAGTATCACTGCTCTAGCTAGTATCACTGCTCTAGCTAGTATCACTGCTCTCTAGTATCACTGCTCTAGCTAGTATCACTGCTCTAGCTAGTATCACTGCTCTCTAGTATCACTGCTCTAGCTAGTATCACTGCTCTCTAGTATCACTGCTCTCTAGTATCACTGCTCTCTAGTATTACTGCTCTAGCTAGTATCACTGCTCTCTAGTAACACTGCTTTCTAGTATCACTGCTCTCTAGTATCACTGCTCTCTAGTATCACTGCTCTAGCTAGTATCACTGCTCTCTATTCTCACTGCTCTAGCTAGTATCACTGCTCTATAGTATCACTGCTCTAGCTAGTATCACTGCTCTCTAGTATCACTGCTCTAGCTAGTATCACTGCTCTCTAGTATCACTGCTCTCTAGTATCACTGCTCTAGCTAGTAACACTGCTCTCTAGTATCACTGCTCTAGCTAGTATCACTGCTCTCTAGTATCACTGCTCTCTAGTATTACTGCTCTAGCTAGTATCACTGCTCTCTATTATCACTGCTTTCTAGTATCACTGCTCTCTAGTATCACTGCTCTCTAGTATCACTGCTCTAGCTAGTATCACTGCTCTCTAGTATCACTGCTCTCTAGTATCACTGCTCTAGCTAATATCACTGCTCTAGCTAGTATCACTGCTCTCTAGTATCACTGCTCTAGCTAGTATCACTGCTCTCTAGTATCACTGCTCTCTAGTATCACTGCTCTAGCTAGTATCACTGCTCTCTAATATCACTGCTCTAGCTAGTATCACTGCTCTCTAGTATCACTGCTCTCTAGTATCACTGCTCTAGCTAGTATCACTGCTCTAGTTAGTATCACTGATCTCTAGTATCACTGCTCTAGCTAGTATCACTGCTCTAGCTAGTATCACTGCTCTCTAGTATCACTGCTCTAGCTAGTATCACTGCTCTCTAGTATCACTGCTCTCTAGTATCACTGCTCTCTAGTATTACTGCTCTAGCTAGTATCAATGCTCTCTAGTATCACTGCTTTCTAGTATCACTGCTCTCTAGTATCACTGCTCTCTAGTATCACTGTTCTCTAGTATCACTGCTCTAGCTAGTATCACTGCTCTCTAGTATCACTGCTTTCCAGTATCACTGCTCTCTAGTATCACTGCTCTCTAGTATCACTGCTCTAGCTAGTATCACTGCTCTCTAGTATCACTGCTCTCTAGTTTCACTGCTCTAGCTAGTATCACTGCTCTCTATTCTCACTGCTCTAGCTAGTATCACTGCTCTCTAGTATCACTGCTCTAGCTAGTATCACTGCTCTCTAGTATCACTGCTCTAGCTAGTATCACTGCTCTCTAGTATCACTGCTCTAGCTAGTATCACTGCTCTCTAGTATCACTGCTCTAGCTAGTATCACTGCTCTCTAGGATCACTGCTCTCTAGTATTACTGCTCTAGCTAGTATCACTGCTCTCTAGTATCACTGCTCTAGCTAGTATCACTGCTCTCTAGTATCACTGCTCTAGCTGGTATCACTGCTCTCTAGTATCACTGTTCTTTAGTATCACTGTTCTCTAGTATCACTGCTCTAGCTAGTATCACTGCTCTCTAGTCTCACTGCTCTCTAGTATCACTGTTCTCTAGTATCACTGCTCTCAAGTATCACTGCTCTAGCTAGTATCACTGCTCTCTAGTATCACTGCTCTCTAGTATCACTGCTCTCTAGTATCACTGCTCTCTAGTATCACTGCTCTAGCTAGTATCACTGCTCTAGCTAGTATCACTGCTCTCTAGTATCACTGCTCTAGCTAGTATTACTGCTCTCTAGTAGCACTGCTCTAGCTAGTATCACTGCTCTCTAGTATCACTGCTCTCTAGTATCACTGCTCTCTAGTATCACTGCTCTAGCTAGTATCACTGCTCTAGCTAGTATCACTGCTCTCTAGTATCACTGCTCTAGCTAGTATCACTGCTCTAGCTAATATCACTGCTCTCTAGTATCACTGCTCTAGCTAGTATCACTGCTCTCTAGTATCACTGCTCTCTAGTATCACTGCTCTCTAGTATTACTGCTCTAGCTAGTATCACTGCTCTCTAGTATCACTGCTTTCTAGTATCACTGCTCTCTAGTATCACTGCTCTCTAGTATCACTGCTCTCTAGTATGACTGCTCTAGCTAGTATCACTGCTCTCTATTCACACTGCTCTAGCTAGTATCACTGCTCTCTAGTATCACTGCTCTAGCTAGTATCACTGCTCTCTAGTATCACTGCTCTAGCTAGTATCACTGCTCTAGCTAGTATCACTGCTCTCTAGTATCACTGCTCTCTAGTATCACTGCTCTCTAGTATCACTGCTCTAGCTAGTATCACTGCTCTCTAGTATCACTGCTCTCTAGTTTCACTGCTCTAGCTAGTATCACTGCTCTCTATTATCACTGCTCTAGCTAGTATCACTGCTCTCTAGTATCACTGCTCTAGCTAGTATCACTGCTCTCTAGTATCACTGCTCTCTAGTATCACTGCTCTAGCTAGTATCACTGCTCTCTAGTATCACTGCTCTAGCTAGTATCACTGCTCTCTAGTATCACTGCTCTAGCTAGTATCACTGCTCTCTAGTATCACTGCTCTCTAGTATCACTGCTCTAGCTAGTATCACTGCTCTCTAGTATCACTGCTCTAGCTAGTATCACTGCTCTCTAGTATCACTGCTCTCTAGTTTCACTGCTCTAGCTAGTATCACTGCTCTCTATTATCACTGCTCTAGCTAGTATCACTGCTCTCTAGTATCACTGCTCTAGCTAGTATCACTGCTCTAGCTAGTAACACTGCTCTCTAGTATCACTGCTCTAGCTAGTATCACTGCTCTCTAGGATCACTGCTCTCTAGTATTACTGCTCTAGCTAGTATCACTGCTCTCTAGTATCACTGCTCTAGCTAGTATCACTGCTCTCTAGTATCACTGCTCTAGCTGGTATCACTGCTCTCTAGTATCACTGTTCTTTAGTATAACTGTTCTCTAGTATCACTGCTCTAGCTAGTATCACTGCTCTCTAGTCTCACTGCTCTCTAGTATCACTGTTCTCTAGTATCACTGCTCTCAAGTATCACTGCTCTAGCTAGTATCACTGCTCTCTAGTATCACTGCTCTCTAGTATCACTGCTCTCTAGTATCACTGCTCTCTAGTATCACTGCTCTAGCTAGTATCACTGCTCTAGCTAGTATCACTGCTCTCTAGTATCACTGCTCTCTAGTATCACTGCTCTCTAGTATCACTGCTCTAGCTAGTATCACTGCTCTCTAGTATCACTGCTCTCTAGTATCACTGCTCTCTAGTATCACTGCTCTAGCTAGTATCACTGCTCTAGCTAGTATCACTGCTCTCTAGTATCACTGCTCTAGCTAGTATCACTGCTCTAGCTAGTATCACTGCTCTCTAGTATCACTGCTCTAGCTAGTATCACTGCTCTCTAGTATCACTGCTCTCTAGTATCACTGCTCTCTAGTATTACTGCTCTAGCTAGTATCACTGCTCTCTAGTATCACTGCTTTCTAGTATCACTGCTCTCTAGTATCACTGCTCTCTAGTATCACTGCTCTCTAGTATCACTGCTCTAGCTAGTATCACTGCTCTCTATTCTCACTGCTCTAGCTAGTATCACTGCTCTCTAGTATCACTGCTCTAGCTAGTATCACTGCTCTCTAGTATCACTGCTCTAGCTAGTATCACTGCTCTAGCTAGTATCACTGCTCTCTAGTATCACTGCTCTCTAGTATCACTGCTCTCTAGTATCACTGCTCTAGCTAGTATCACTGCTCTAGCTAGTATCATTGCTCTCTAGTATCACTGCTCTAGCTAGTATCACTGCTCTAGCTAGTATCACTGCTCTCTAGTATCACTGCTCTAGCTAGTATCACTGCTCTCTAGTATCACTGCTCTAGCTAGTATCACTGCTCTCTAGTATCACTGCTCTAGCTAGTATCACTGCTCTCTAGTATCACTGCTCTAGCTAGTATCACTGCTCTCTAGTATCACTGCTCTAGCTAGTATCACTGCTCTCTAGGATCACTGCTCTCTAGTATTACTGCTCTAGCTAGTATCACTGCTCTCTAGTATCACTGCTCTAGCTAGTATCACTGCTCTCTAGTATCACTGCTCTAGCTGGTATCACTGCTCTCTAGTATCACTGTTCTTTAGTATCACTGTTCTCTAGTATCACTGCTCTAGCTAGTATCACTGCTCTCTAGTCTCACTGCTCTCTAGTATCACTGCTCTCTAGTATCACTGCTCTAGCTAGTATCACTGCTCTAGCTAGTATCACTGCTCTCTAGTATCACTGCTCTAGCTAGTATCACTGCTCTCTAGTATCACTGCTCTAGCTAGTATCACTGCTATCTAGTATCACTGCTCTAGCTAGTATCACTGCTCTCTAGTATCACTGCTCTAGCTAGTATCACTGCTCTAGCTAGTATCACTGCTCTCTAGTATCACTGCTCTAGCTAGTATCACTGCTCTAGCTAGTATCACTGCTCTCTAGTATCACTGCTGTAGCTAGTATCACTGCTCTCTAGTATCACTGCTCTCTAGTATCACTGCTCTCTAGTATTACTGCTCTAGCTAGTATCACTGCTCTCTAGTATCACTGCTTTCTAGTATCACTGCTCTCTAGTATCACTGCTCTCTAGTATCACTGCTCTAGCTAGTATCACTGCTCTCTAGTATCACTGCTTTCCAGTATCACTGCTCTCTAGTATCACTGCTCTCCAGTATCACTGCTCTAGCTAGTATCACTGCTCTCTAGTATCACTGCTCTCTAGTTTCACTGCTCTAGCTAGTATCACTGCTCTCTATTCTCACTGCTTTAGCTAGTATCACTGCTCTCTAGTATCACTGCTCTAGCTAGTATCACTGCTCTCTAGTATCACTGCTCTAGCTAGTATCACTGCTCTCTAGTATCACTGCTCTAGCTAGTATCACTGCTCTCTAGTATTACTGCTCCAGCTAGTATCACTGCTCAATATTATCACTGCTCTAGCTAGTATCACTGCTCTCTAGTATCACTGCTCTAGCTGGTATCACTGCTCTCTAGTATCACTGTTCTTTAGTATCACTGTTCTCTAGTATCACTGCTCTAGCTAGTATAACTGCTCTCTAGTCTCACTGCTCTCTAGTATCACTGTTCTCTAGTATCACTGCTCTCAAGTATCACTGCTCTAGCTAGTATCACTGCTCTCTAGTATCACTGCTCTCTAGTATCACTGCTCTAGCTAGTATCACTGCTCTCTAGTATCACTGCTCTAGCTAGTATCACTGCTCTCTAGTATCACTGCTCTAGCTAGCATCACTGCTCTCTAGTATCACTGCTCTAGCTAGTATCACTGCTCTCTAGTATCACTGCTCTAGCTAGTATCACTGCTCTCTAGGATCACTGCTCTCTAGTATTACTGCTCTAGCTAGTATCACTGCTCTCTAGTATCACTGCTCTAGCTAGTATCACTGCTCTCTAGTATCACTGCTCTAGCTGGTATCACTGCTCTCTAGTATCACTGTTCTTTAGTATCACTGTTCTCTAGTATCACTGCTCTAGCTAGTATCACTGCTCTCTAGTCTCACTGCTCTCTAGTATCACTGTTCTCTAGTATCACTGCTCTCAAGTATCACTGCTCTAGCTAGTATCACTGCTCTCTAGTATCACTGCTCTCTAGTATCACTGCTCTCTAGTATCACTGCTCTAGCTAGAATCACTGCTCTAGCTAGTATCACTGCTCTCTAGTATCACTGCTCTAGCTAGTATCACTGCTCTCTAGTATCACTGCTCTCTAGTATCACTGCTCTCTAGTATTACTGCTCTAGCTAGTATCACTGCTCTCTAGTATCACTGCTTTCTAGGATCACTGCTCTCTAGTATTACTGCTCTAGCTAGTATCACTGCTCTCTAGTATCACTGCTCTAGCTAGTATCACTGCTCTCTAGTATCACTGCTCTAGCTGGTATCACTGCTCTCTAGTATCACTGTTCTTTAGTATCACTGTTCTCTAGTATGACTGCTCTAGCTAGAATCACTGCTCTCTAGTCTCACTGCTCTCTAGTATCACTGTTCTCTAGTATCACTGCTCTCAAGTATCACTGCTCTAGCTAGTATCACTGCTCTCTAGTATCACTGCTCTCTAGTATCACTGCTCTCTAGTATCACTGCTCTAGCTAGTATCACTGCTCTAGCTAGTATCACTGCTCTCTAGTATCACTGCTCTAGCTAGTATCACTGCTCTCTAGTATCACTGCTCTAGCTAGTATCACTGCTCTCTAGTATCACTGCTCTCTAGTATCACTGCTCTAGCTAGTATCACTGCTCTAGCTAGTATCACTGCTCTCTAGTATCACTGCTCTAGCTAGTATCACTGCTCTAGCTAGTATCACTGCTCTCTAGTATCACTGCTCTAGCTAGTATCACTGCTCTCTAGTATCACTGCTCTCTAGTATCACTGCTCTCTAGTATTACTGCTCTAGCTAGTATCACTGCTCTCTAGTATCACTGCTTTCTAGTATCACTGCTCTCTAGTATCACTGCTCTCTAGTATCACTGCTCTAGCTAGTATCACTGCTTTCTAGTATCACTGCTTTCTAGTATCACTGCTCTCTAGTATCACTGCTCTCTAGTATCACTGCTCTAGCTAGTATCACTGCTCTCTAGTATCACTGCTTTCCAGTATCACTGCTCTCTAGTATCACTGCTCTCTAGTATCACTGCTCTAGCTAGTATCACTGCTCTCTAGTATCACTGCTCTAGCTAGTATCACTGCTCTCTATTCTCACTGCTCTAGCTAGTATCACTGCTCTCTAGTATCACTGCTCTAGCTAGTATCACTGCTCTCTAGTATCACTGCTCTAGCTAGTATCACTGCTCTCTAGTATCACTGCTCTAGCTAGTATCACTGCTCTCTAGTATCACTGCTCTAGCTAGTATCACTGCTCTCTAGTATCACTGCTCTAGCTAGTATCACTGCTCTCTAGGATCACTGCTCTCTAGTATTACTGCTCTAGCTAGTATTACTGCTCTCTAGTATCACTGCTCTAGCTAGTATCACTGCTCTCTAGTATCACTGCTCTAGCTGGTATCACTTCTCTCTAGTATCACTGTTCTTTAGTATCACTGCTCTCTAGTATCACTGCTCTAGCTAGTATCACTGCTCTCTAGGATCACTGCTCTCTAGTATTACTGCTCTAGCTAGTATCACTGCTCTCTAGTATCACTGCTCTAGCTAGTATCACTGCTCTCTAGTATCACTGCTCTAGCTGGTATCACTGCTCTCTAGTATCACTGTTCTTTAGTATCACTGTTCTCTAGTATCACTGCTCTAGCTAGTATCACTGCTCTCTAGTCTCACTGCTCTCTAGTATCACTGCTCTCTAGTATCACTGCTCTAGCTAGTATCACTGCTCTAGCTAGTATCACTGCTCTCTAGTATCACTGCTCTAGCTAGTATCACTGCTCTCTAGTATCACTGCTCTAGCTAGTATCACTGCTATCTAGTATCACTGCTCTAGCTAGTATCACTGCTCTCTAGTATCACTGCTCTAGCTAGTATCACTGCTCTAGCTAGTATCACTGCTCTCTAGTATCACTGCTCTAGCTAGTATCACTGCTCTAGCTAGTATCACTGCTCTCTAGTATCACTGCTGTAGCTAGTATCACTGCTCTCTAGTATCACTGCTCTCTAGTATCACTGCTCTCTAGTATTACTGCTCTAGCTAGTATCACTGCTCTCTAGTATCACTGCTTTCTAGTATCACTGCTCTCTAGTATCACTGCTCTCTAGTATCACTGCTCTAGCTAGTATCACTGCTCTCTAGTATCACTGCTTTCCAGTATCACTGCTCTCTAGTATCACTGCTCTCCAGTATCACTGCTCTAGCTAGTATCACTGCTCTCTAGTATCACTGCTCTCTAGTTTCACTGCTCTAGCTAGTATCACTGCTCTCTATTCTCACTGCTTTAGCTAGTATCACTGCTCTCTAGTATCACTGCTCTAGCTAGTATCACTGCTCTCTAGTATCACTGCTCTAGCTAGTATCACTGCTCTCTAGTATCACTGCTCTAGCTAGTATCACTGCTCTCTAGTATTACTGCTCCAGCTAGTATCACTGCTCAATATTATCACTGCTCTAGCTAGTATCACTGCTCTCTAGTATCACTGCTCTAGCTGGTATCACTGCTCTCTAGTATCACTGTTCTTTAGTATCACTGTTCTCTAGTATCACTGCTCTAGCTAGTATAACTGCTCTCTAGTCTCACTGCTCTCTAGTATCACTGTTCTCTAGTATCACTGCTCTCAAGTATCACTGCTCTAGCTAGTATCACTGCTCTCTAGTATCACTGCTCTCTAGTATCACTGCTCTAGCTAGTATCACTGCTCTCTAGTATCACTGCTCTAGCTAGTATCACTGCTCTCTAGTATCACTGCTCTAGCTAGCATCACTGCTCTCTAGTATCACTGCTCTAGCTAGTATCACTGCTCTCTAGTATCACTGCTCTAGCTAGTATCACTGCTCTCTAGGATCACTGCTCTCTAGTATTACTGCTCTAGCTAGTATCACTGCTCTCTAGTATCACTGCTCTAGCTAGTATCACTGCTCTCTAGTATCACTGCTCTAGCTGGTATCACTGCTCTCTAGTATCACTGTTCTTTAGTATCACTGTTCTCTAGTATCACTGCTCTAGCTAGTATCACTGCTCTCTAGTCTCACTGCTCTCTAGTATCACTGTTCTCTAGTATCACTGCTCTCAAGTATCACTGCTCTAGCTAGTATCACTGCTCTCTAGTATCACTGCTCTCTAGTATCACTGCTCTCTAGTATCACTGCTCTAGCTAGTATCACTGCTCTAGCTAGTATCACTGCTCTCTAGTATCACTGCTCTAGCTAGTATCACTGCTCTCTAGTATCACTGCTCTCTAGTATCACTGCTCTCTAGTATTACTGCTCTAGCTAGTATCACTGCTCTCTAGTATCACTGCTTTCTAGGATCACTGCTCTCTAGTATTACTGCTCTAGCTAGTATCACTGCTCTCTAGTATCACTGCTCTAGCTAGTATCACTGCTCTCTAGTATCACTGCTCTAGCTGGTATCACTGCTCTCTAGTATCACTGTTCTTTAGTATCACTGTTCTCTAGTATGACTGCTCTAGCTAGAATCACTGCTCTCTAGTCTCACTGCTCTCTAGTATCACTGTTCTCTAGTATCACTGCTCTCAAGTATCACTGCTCTAGCTAGTATCACTGCTCTCTAGTATCACTGCTCTCTAGTATCACTGCTCTCTAGTATCACTGCTCTAGCTAGTATCACTGCTCTAGCTAGTATCACTGCTCTCTAGTATCACTGCTCTAGCTAGTATCACTGCTCTCTAGTATCACTGCTCTAGCTAGTATCACTGCTCTCTAGTATCACTGCTCTCTAGTATCACTGCTCTAGCTAGTATCACTGCTCTAGCTAGTATCACTGCTCTCTAGTATCACTGCTCTAGCTAGTATCACTGCTCTAGCTAGTATCACTGCTCTCTAGTATCACTGCTCTAGCTAGTATCACTGCTCTCTAGTATCACTGCTCTCTAGTATCACTGCTCTCTAGTATTACTGCTCTAGCTAGTATCACTGCTCTCTAGTATCACTGCTTTCTAGTATCACTGCTCTCTAGTATCACTGCTCTCTAGTATCACTGCTCTAGCTAGTATCACTGCTTTCTAGTATCACTGCTTTCTAGTATCACTGCTCTCTAGTATCACTGCTCTCTAGTATCACTGCTCTAGCTAGTATCACTGCTCTCTAGTATCACTGCTTTCCAGTATCACTGCTCTCTAGTATCACTGCTCTCTAGTATCACTGCTCTAGCTAGTATCACTGCTCTCTATTCTCACTGCTCTAGCTAGTATCACTGCTCTCTAGTATCACTGCTCTAGCTAGTATCACTGCTCTCTAGTATCACTGCTCTAGCTAGTATCACTGCTCTCTAGTATCACTGCTCTAGCTAGTATCACTGCTCTCTAGTATCACTGCTCTAGCTAGTATCACTGCTCTCTAGTATCACTGCTCTAGCTAGTATCACTGCTCTCTAGGATCACTGCTCTCTAGTATTACTGCTCTAGCTAGTATCACTGCTCTCTAGTATCACTGCTCTAGCTAGTATCACTGCTCTCTAGTATCACTGCTCTAGCTGGTATCACTTCTCTCTAGTATCACTGTTCTTTAGTATCACTGCTCTCTAGTATCACTGCTCTAGCTAGTATAACTGCTCTCTAGTCTCACTGCTCTCTAGTATCACTGTTCTCTAGTATCACTGCTCTCAAGTATCACTGCTCTAGCTAGTATCACTGCTCTCTAGTATCACTGCTCTCTAGTATCACTGCTCTCTAGTATCACTGCTCTAGCTAGTATCACTGCTCTAGCTAGTATAACTGCTCTCTAGTATCACTGCTCTAGCTAGTATCACTGCTCTAGCTAGTATCACTGCTCTCTAGTATCACTGCTCTAGCTAGTATCACTGCTCTCTAGTATCACTTCTCTAGCTAGTATCACTGTTCTCTAGTATCACTGCTCTCTAGTATCACTGCTTTCTAGTATCACTGCTCTCTAGTATCACTGCTCTCTAGTATCACTGCTCTAGCTAGTATCACTGCTCTCTAGTATCACTGCTTTCTAGTATCACTGCTCTCTAGTATCACTGCTTTCTAGTATCACTGCTCTCTAGTATCACTGCTCTCTAGTATCACTGCTCTCTAGTATCACTGCTCTAGCTAGTATCACTGCTCTCTATTCTCACTGCTCTATAGTATCACTGCTCTAGCTAGTATCACTGCTCTCTAGTATCACTGCTCTAGCTAGTATCACTGCTCTAGCTAGTATCACTGCTCTCTAGTATCACTGCTCTCTAGTATCACTGCTCTCTAGTATCACTGCTCTAGCTAGTATCACTGCTCTAGCTAGTATCATTGCTCTCTAGTATCACTGCTCTAGCTAGTATCACTGCTCTAGCTAGTATCACTGCTCTCTAGTATCACTGCTCTAGCTAGTATCACTGCTCTCTAGTATCACTGCTCTCTAGTATCACTGCTCTCTAGTATTACTGCTCTAGCTAGTATCACTGCTCTCTAGTTTCACTGCTTTCTAGTATCACTGCTCTCTAGTATCACTGCTCTCTAGTATCACTGCTCTCTAGTATCACTGCTCTAGCTAGTATCACTGCTCTCTATTCTCACTGCTCTAGCTAGTATCACTGCTCTCTAGTATCACTGCTCTAGCTAGTATCACTGCTCTCTAGTATCACTGCTCTAGCTAGTATCACTGCTCTCTAGTATCACTGCTCTAGCTAGTATCACTGCTCTCTAGTATCACTGCTCTAGCTAGTATCACTGCTCTCTAGGATCACTGCTCTCTAGTATTACTGCTCTAGCTAGTATCACTGCTCTCTAGTATCACTGCTCTAGCTAGTATCACTGCTCTCTAGTATCACTGCTCTAGCTGGTATCACTGCTCTCTAGTATCACTGTTCTTTAGTATCACTGTTCTCTAGTATCACTGCTCTAGCTAGTATCACTGCTCTCTAGTCTCACTGCTCTCTAGTATCACTGCTCTCTAGTATCACTGCTCTAGCTAGTATCACTGCTCTAGCTAGTATCACTGCTCTCTAGTATCACTGCTCTAGCTAGTATCACTGCTCTCTAGTATCACTGCTCTAGCTAGTATCACTGCTATCTAGTATCACTGCTCTAGCTAGTATCACTGCTCTCTAGTATCACTGCTCTAGCTAGTATCACTGCTCTAGCTAGTATCACTGCTCTCTAGTATCACTGCTCTAGCTAGTATCACTGCTCTAGCTAGTATCACTGCTCTCTAGTATCACTGCTGTAGCTAGTATCACTGCTCTCTAGTATCACTGCTCTCTAGTATCACTGCTCTCTAGTATTACTGCTCTAGCTAGTATCACTGCTCTCTAGTATCACTGCTTTCTAGTATCACTGCTCTCTAGTATCACTGCTCTCTAGTATCACTGCTCTAGCTAGTATCACTGCTCTCTAGTATCACTGCTTTCCAGTATCACTGCTCTCTAGTATCACTGCTCTCCAGTATCACTGCTCTAGCTAGTATCACTGCTCTCTAGTATCACTGCTCTCTAGTTTCACTGCTCTAGCTAGTATCACTGCTCTCTATTCTCACTGCTTTAGCTAGTATCACTGCTCTCTAGTATCACTGCTCTAGCTAGTATCACTGCTCTCTAGTATCACTGCTCTAGCTAGTATCACTGCTCTCTAGTATCACTGCTCTAGCTAGTATCACTGCTCTCTAGTATTACTGCTCCAGCTAGTATCACTGCTCAATATTATCACTGCTCTAGCTAGTATCACTGCTCTCTAGTATCACTGCTCTAGCTGGTATCACTGCTCTCTAGTATCACTGTTCTTTAGTATCACTGTTCTCTAGTATCACTGCTCTAGCTAGTATAACTGCTCTCTAGTCTCACTGCTCTCTAGTATCACTGTTCTCTAGTATCACTGCTCTCAAGTATCACTGCTCTAGCTAGTATCACTGCTCTCTAGTATCACTGCTCTCTAGTATCACTGCTCTAGCTAGTATCACTGCTCTCTAGTATCACTGCTCTAGCTAGTATCACTGCTCTCTAGTATCACTGCTCTAGCTAGCATCACTGCTCTCTAGTATCACTGCTCTAGCTAGTATCACTGCTCTCTAGTATCACTGCTCTAGCTAGTATCACTGCTCTCTAGGATCACTGCTCTCTAGTATTACTGCTCTAGCTAGTATCACTGCTCTCTAGTATCACTGCTCTAGCTAGTATCACTGCTCTCTAGTATCACTGCTCTAGCTGGTATCACTGCTCTCTAGTATCACTGTTCTTTAGTATCACTGTTCTCTAGTATCACTGCTCTAGCTAGTATCACTGCTCTCTAGTCTCACTGCTCTCTAGTATCACTGTTCTCTAGTATCACTGCTCTCAAGTATCACTGCTCTAGCTAGTATCACTGCTCTCTAGTATCACTGCTCTCTAGTATCACTGCTCTCTAGTATCACTGCTCTAGCTAGTATCACTGCTCTAGCTAGTATCACTGCTCTCTAGTATCACTGCTCTAGCTAGTATCACTGCTCTCTAGTATCACTGCTCTCTAGTATCACTGCTCTCTAGTATTACTGCTCTAGCTAGTATCACTGCTCTCTAGTATCACTGCTTTCTAGGATCACTGCTCTCTAGTATTACTGCTCTAGCTAGTATCACTGCTCTCTAGTATCACTGCTCTAGCTAGTATCACTGCTCTCTAGTATCACTGCTCTAGCTGGTATCACTGCTCTCTAGTATCACTGTTCTTTAGTATCACTGTTCTCTAGTATGACTGCTCTAGCTAGAATCACTGCTCTCTAGTCTCACTGCTCTCTAGTATCACTGTTCTCTAGTATCACTGCTCTCAAGAATCACTGCTCTAGCTAGTATCACTGCTCTCTAGTATCACTGCTCTCTAGTATCACTGCTCTCTAGTATCACTGCTCTAGCTAGTATCACTGCTCTAGCTAGTATCACTGCTCTCTAGTATCACTGCTCTAGCTAGTATCACTGCTCTCTAGTATCACTGCTCTCTAGTATCACTGCTCTAGCTAGTATCACTGCTCTAGCTAGTATCACTGCTCTCTAGTATCACTGCTCTAGCTAGTATCACTGCTCTAGCTAGTATCACTGCTCTCTAGTATCACTGCTCTAGCTAGTATCACTGCTCTCTAGTATCACTGCTCTCTAGTATCACTGCTCTCTAGTATTACTGCTCTAGCTAGTATCACTGCTCTCTAGTATCACTGCTTTCTAGTATCACTGCTCTCTAGTATCACTGCTCTCTAGTATCACTGCTCTAGCTAGTATCACTGCTTTCTAGTATCACTGCTTTCTAGTATCACTGCTCTCTAGTATCACTGCTCTCTAGTATCACTGCTCTAGCTAGTATCACTGCTCTCTAGTATCACTGCTTTCCAGTATCACTGCTCTCTAGTATCACTGCTCTCTAGTATCACTGCTCTAGCTAGTATCACTGCTCTCTAGTATCACTGCTCTAGCTAGTATCACTGCTCTCTATTCTCACTGCTCTAGCTAGTATCACTGCTCTCTAGTATCACTGCTCTAGCTAGTATCACTGCTCTCTAGTATCACTGCTCTAGCTAGTATCACTGCTCTCTAGTATCACTGCTCTAGCTAGTATCACTGCTCTCTAGTATCACTGCTCTAGCTAGTATCACTGCTCTCTAGTATCACTGCTCTAGCTAGTATCACTGCTCTCTAGGATCACTGCTCTCTAGTATTACTGCTCTAGCTAGTATCACTGCTCTCTAGTATCACTGCTCTAGCTAGTATCACTGCTCTCTAGTATCACTGCTCTAGCTGGTATCACTTCTCTCTAGTATCACTGTTCTTTAGTATCACTGCTCTCTAGTATCACTGCTCTCTAGTATCACTGCTCTAGCTAGTATAACTGCTCTCTAGTCTCACTGCTCTCTAGTATCACTGTTCTCTAGTATCACTGCTCTCAAGTATCACTGCTCTAGCTAGTATCACTGCTCTCTAGTATCACTGCTCTCTAGTATCACTGCTCTCTAGTATCACTGCTCTAGCTAGTATCACTGCTCTAGCTAGTATAACTGCTCTCTAGTATCACTGCTCTAGCTAGTATCACTGCTCTAGCTAGTATCACTGCTCTCTAGTATCACTGCTCTAGCTAGTATCACTGCTCTCTAGTATCACTTCTCTAGCTAGTATCACTGTTCTCTAGTATCACTGCTCTCTAGTATCACTGCTTTCTAGTATCACTGCTCTCTAGTATCACTGCTCTCTAGTATCACTGCTCTAGCTAGTATCACTGCTCTCTAGTATCACTGCTTTCTAGTATCACTGCTCTCTAGTATCACTGCTCTCTAGTATCACTGCTCTAGCTAGTATCACTGCTCTCTAGTATCACTGCTCTCTAGTATCACTGCTCTAGCTAGTATCATTGCTCTCTATTATCACTGCTCTAGCTAGTATCACTGCTCTCTAGTATCACTGCTCTAGCTAGTATCACTGCTCTCTAGTATCACTGCTCTCTAGTATCACTGCTCTAGCTAGTATCACTGCTCTCTAGTATCACTGCTCTAGCTAGTATCACTGCTCTCTAGTATCACTGCTCTCTAGTATCACTGCTCTAGCTAGTATCACTGCTCTCTATTATCACTGCTCTCTAGTATCACTGCTCTCTAGTATCACTGCTCTAGCTAGTATCAATGCTCTCTAGTATCACTGCTCTAGCTAGTATCACTGCTCTCTAGTATCACTGCTCTCTAGTATCACTGCTCTAGCTAGTATCACTGCTTTCTAGTATCACTGCTCTCTAGTATCACTGCTCTAGCTAGTATCACTGCTCTAGCTATTATCACTGCTCTGTAGTATCACTGCTCTAGCTAGTATCACTGTTCTCTAGTATCACTGCTCTCTAGTATCACTGCTCTAGCTAGTATCACTGCTCTATAGTATCACTGCTCTCTAGTATCACTGCTCTGTAGTATCACTGCTCTCTAGTATCACTTCTCTAGCTAGTATCACTGCTCTCTAGTATCACTGCTCTCTAGTATCACTGCTCTAGCTAGTATCACTGCTCTCTAGTATCACTACTCTCTAGTATCACTGCTCTCTAGTATCACTGCTCTAGCTAGTATCACTGCTCTCTAGTATCACTGCTCTCTAGTATCACTGCTCTCTAGTAGCACTGCTCTCTAGTATCACTGCTCTCTAGTATCACTGCTCTAGTTAGTATCACTGCTCTCTAGTATCACTGCTCTCTAGTATCACTGTTCTCTAGTATCACTGCTCTCTAGTATCACTGCTCTCTAGTATCACTGTTCTCTAGTATCACTGCTCTCTAGTATCACTGCTCTCTAGTATCACTGTTCTCTAGTATCACTGCTCTCTAGTATCACTGCTCTCTAGTATCACTGCTCTCTAGTATCACTGCTCTCTAGTATCACTGCTCTCTAGTATCACTGCTCTCTAGTATCACTGCTCTAGCTAGTATCACTGCTCTCTAATATCACTGCTCTCTAGTATCACTGCTCTCTAGTATCACTGCTCTCTAGTATCACTGCTCTCTAGTATCACTGCTCTCTAGTATCACTGCTCTAGCTAGTATCACTGTTCTCTAATATCACTGCTCTCTAGTATCACTACTCTCAAGTATCACTTCTCTAGATAGTATCACTTCTCTAGCTAGTATCACTGTTCTCTAGTATCACTGTTCTCTAGTATCACTGCTCTCTAGTATCAGTGCTCTTGCTAGTATCACTGTTCTCTAGTATCAGTGCTCTTGCTAGTATCACTGTTCTCTAGTATCTCTGTTCTAGCTAGTATCACTGTTCTCTAGTATCACTGTTCTCTAGTATCACTGTTCTCTAGTATCAGTGCTCTTGCTAGTATCACTGTTCTCTAGTATCACTGCTCTAGCTAGTATCACTGCTCTCTAGTATCACTGTTCTCTAGTTTCACTGCTCTCTAGTATCACTGCTCTCTAGTATCACTGCTCTCTAGTATCACTGCTCTAGCTAGTATCACTGCTCTCTAGTATCACTGTTCTCTAGTATCACTGCTCTCTAGTATCAGTGCTCTTGCTAGTATCACTGCTCTCTAGTATCAGTGCTCTTGCTAGTATCACTGTTCTCTAGTATCTCTGTTCTAGCTAGTATCACTGTTCTCTAGTATCACTGCTCTCTAGTATCACTGCTCTCTAGTATCACTGCTCTCTAGTATCACTGCTCTCTAGTATCACTGTTCTCTAGTATCACTGCTCTCTAGTATCACTGTTCTCTAGTATCTCTGTTCTAGCTAGTATCACTGCTCTCTAGCATCGCTGTTCTCTAGTATCACTGCTCTTTATGAAGCTTTACGTATCTTTTTCAAGGCGTTCATCAGAGCTTTTGAGAGTGTTTTTCATTTGCACCCCTGTGTAGACATTGCTCCACCCACATCCGTTCAATGCATCGAATGGGGTTGGAGTCGAGGGAAAATAAACAGGCGTTACCAAATATAAAAATGTACATTTAATTAGTATTCTAATCAAGTGTACATAAAGCATATTAAACACGTATGTAAAACCACACGTTTTCATAAATCATTGGGTACAGTGCAAGAAAAAACGTCAAGAGTAGTCTGAAGCGGTGGCATTAGTTCATGTTCTCATTTACAACACAACATACATAACGGGCATTTCATCATTAAGAAAAACCTCCCAACTCATTTGAATTGCCCTGAGATCAGGTTGTTCAGGAGCTGGACCTCCAAAAGTTAAAGGAAATGATGGAGAGCTTCATCGCTAAAGGTAACTTTGTTAATATTATGGTGTACTAAATGTGTACAATTATATAAAAAAACACTTGCATTCATTGTGGTCCTATATTGTAGTTTTAATGTTTTGCCCTAACGAACTCGACCCAGGTAGGCCTACAAATTCCAGATATACGAGCAATTCTCTCACGAAAAAAGCCTATGCGGATTCAATCGCCTCATAGCCAACATGACAAGCTTTGACTGCAATAATTCACACTTCAAAACCTTTTCTATTCTTGGATGCACAAGGAAGAACCTGTTCCAGTGTGCTGTCAAAATACCTGTTCGTGTAAGCGATGTCAATCGTTTGAATCTATTGACATCGCTTACGGGAAACGGTATTTCGACAGCATTTACTGGAACAGGTATTGTTCACTCACTTAAATGTTATACAATCAGTTGAATGTTATACAATCAGTTGCTTGCGACCATACATGCTCTGCAACAAGTCACATGGAAACAAAATATTTATATTCTGGACAGTCCTGTCTGTTTGCCCTTAACATTCCACTCATTGTCCCACCAGAATTTCGCGTCATTCTTTGTGATATTTGCAGCGGCAAATCTTACATTTTGCAGGACAATTTGCAATAATTTTTGTCCAATTTGCTAACGGGGGAAAAAAATGTTGACATGATCAGACAGTTTTATGCAGAATGTAAATATCCTGGAGGGACGGGTCAAGGAGTGGCCAATCTATCTCCTAATGCTAAGTGCCAAGCAGAGACGCACCGGGTCCCATTTTTACAGTCTTTGATATGACTCTGCCGGGGATCGAACTCCCAACCTTCCAATGTCAGGGCGGACACTCCAATCGCAGTACAGAAGTACTGTAACAGTAACAGTGCCGCACACTTTCCCGTCAATGCTTTCAATCTCTAGAGTGTATGCCGGTATCTAATGGCTGTATGGTGACATAGGTTGGATTCCACCTGACAATGCCATGTTAAACAGTATTATTGCACACAGAGTGAGTCCATGCAACGTATAATGTGACTTGTTGAGCACATCTTTACTCCTGAACGTATTTAAGCATGCCATAACAAAGGGGTTGAATACTTACTTATAGACATTTCATCTTTACATTTATAATTAATTAGTAAAAAAATTGTTTTAACATAATTCCACTTTGACATTATAGGGTATTGGGTGTTGGACAGTGACACACAATCTCAAATGTAATCAATTTTAAATTTAGGCTGTAACACAAAATGTGGAAAAAGTACAGGGGTGTGAATACTTTCTGAAGATACAGTATGTGAAACTATCTACAATCCCTGATGCCATCAAAGTGTGAAATAGCCCCTGTGTGACTTTGAGAGATTTCATGTCAAAACGTCAATTTTACATATTTAGCAGACGCTTTTATCCAGAGCAACTTACAGGAGCAATTAGGGTTAAGTGCCTTGCTCAAGAGCACATCAACAGATTTTTCACCTAGTCAGCTCGGGGATTAGAACCAGCGACCTTTCAGTTACTGGCACAAGGCTCTTAACCACTAAGCTACCTGCCGCGTCAATGTGTCATTGGTTGAAACAATGCCTGATAGGCTTCCTGTATTCTGCTATCAATTAATCTCTTCCTCAGTGTATTACTATCTCTGTATTATGAAGAGTTTTCAGAAAAGCTTGGCACAAAGGCACTTCGTTTTGGTTTGGTGTGTACTCATACATAAGGGTGTGACTGACAGGTAAGGGTGTGACTGACCGGTTAGGGTGTGACTGACAGGTGGACGGTGTATGGAGATGGAATGATGCTGTGGTAAAATACAGCATGTGAGATTAATTCACCACAGACAGGGGTGCTTGTTTCTGTTCTACTTTAGAACATGCAACCATTCAGAACTGGAGATAACATGCTGCCTATATTTTTGGGGCCGGTTTCCCAGACCCAGATTAAGCATAGTCCTTGATTAAGCCTAGTCCTTGAGTCCTTATTCTTAATGGAACATCTCCATAGAAAGGGTTTTTAGGCCAGGACAAAGGCTAATTTAGGTCTGGGGGAACCAGGGAAGTGATGAGTGGTGTGTGGTCAGTTTAGATTTGTGTCTTTTGTAAAGAAAAGTAGCTATGAAGTCTATATACCTTTAGAAAGTGTTCACACCCCTTGACTTTGTCCACATTTTGTTGTGTTACAGCCTGAATTGAAAATGGATAGAACAATTATTTTGTGTCACTGGCCTACACACAATTCCCCAATTATTTCAAAGTGGAATATGTAGTTAGAAATGTTTACTAATTAATAAAAAGTGAAAAGCTGAAATGTCTTGAGTCCATAAGTATTTAACCCCTTTCTTATGGTAAACCTAAAGAAGTTCATGAGTAAAAATGTGCTTAACAAGTCATATAATAAGTTGCATGGACTTACTCCGTGTGCAATAATAGTGTTTATCATGATTTTGGAATACTACCTCATCTCTGTACCCCACACATATAATTATCTCAGTTGAGCTGTGATTTCTTACATTATTTTTTCTCCCCAATTTCGATCTTGTCTCATCGCTGCAACTCCCCAACGGGCTTGGGAGGCGAAGGTCTAGTCACGCGTCCTCCGAAACATGACTCACCAAACCGCGCTTCTTAACACCCGCCCGCTTAACCCGGAAGCCAGCCGCACCAATGTGTCGAAGGAAACGCTGTTCAACTGACGACCGAATTCAGCCTGCAGGCACCCAGCCCGCCACAAGGAGTCGCTAGAGCGCGATGAGCCAAGTAAAGCCTCCCCGGCCAAACCCACCCCTAACCCGGACGACGCTGTGCCAATTGTGCGCCGCCCTATGGGACTCCCGATCACAGCCGGTTGTGACACCAGGCTGGGATCGAACCCGGGTCTGTAGTGACACCTTAGACCGCTGCGCCACTCGGGAGGCCCCGAGCAGTGAATTTCAAATACAGAGAAGGGAGGTTTTACAATGACGAAAACAATTATATGGCAAGACTTGAAAATGGCTATGATCAACATACAACTTGACAGAGCTTAAATAATTTGTGTATATACTTATGTAAATGAAATATTTCTGTATTTAATTTTCAACATATTTTCAAACGTTTCGTAAAAACATGTTTTCACTTTGTCATTATGGGGTATTGTGTGTAGATGGGTGAGAAAATCTATTGAATCCATTTTGAATTCAGGCTGTAACAACAACAACATGTGGAATAAGTCAAGGGGTATGAATACTTTGTGAAGGCACTGTAGTATAGTGGGGACTGTCTAATGCCGCTGTATCATGCAGAGATGTTCATATCAGGCTTTACCTGGGTGCTAACTCACTGTTTGGAGACAGAACACTGTGGAGTGGAGGCTATATTCTAGAACCTTTCAAACTCCAACTCTGGACCTCCAAACCAGTTCCACTGCATGTTTTCATTCTTCCCCTCTAATCAGGGACTGATTTAGACCTGGGACACCAGGTGGGTGCAATTCATTATCAGGTAGAACAGATAATGTCCTTCTCTCTCCCTGTCTCTCTCACTCTCTCAATTCAATTCAGTAGACTTTATTGACATGGCAAGTTAAATTACTTACATTGTCAAAGTATACATATAACAAAAAATGGTGGGACCAAAAGCAATAAGGCATCAATAATAATAGTAGTAGTAGTAGTAGTAGTAGTAGTAGTCTCAATTCAATTCAATTTAAGGGCTTTGTTGGCATGGGAAACATATGTTTACATTGCCAAAGCAAGTGAAATAGATAATAAACAAAAGTGAAATAAACAATAAAAAATTAACAGTAAATATTACACTCACAAAAGTTCCAAAATAAAATACATTTCAAATGTCATATTATGTATATATACAGTGTTGTAATGATGTGCAAATAGTTAAAGTACAAAAGGGAAAATAAATCAACATAAATATGGGTTGAATTTACAATGGTGTTTGTTCTTCACTGGTTTCCCTTTTCTTGTGGCAACAGGTCACAAATCTTGCTGCTGTGATTGCACTCTCTCTCTCTGTCTCTCTCTCTCTCCTATAGCCATCACAATACAGACAGTAAACTATTCTGTATTATTATTTAACAGTTGATTAATTCCTGAACCGTATTTCCTTCTGGGATTTACATAGCACAGTTAATGTAGTCTTCTTTCCCATTCAATCTCTGCCTTACAGCTCCTCTAATATGGAAGATGAAATCACAACAGATACCAATACTTTGCTAACATCCCTTCTAGCAACACAGTTTCATCACAACAGATACCAATACTTTGCTAACATCCCTTCTAGCACCACAGTTTCATCACAACAGATACCAATACTTTGCTAACATCCCTTCTAGCACCACAGTTTCATCACAACAGATACCAATACTTTGCTAACATCCCTTCTAGCAACACAGTTTCATCACAACAGATACCAATACTTTGCTAACATCCCTTCTAGCACCACAGTTTCATCACAACAGATACCAATACTTTGCTAACATCCCTTCTAGCACCACAGTTTCCTAGTTTTCTAGACCAAACAAACAACAGCATGCAAAAACGTTGCTTTACAATTAGAAATTGCATAGGAAAAATACATAGTAAGCACAAATGATTATTAAGATAACTGAACATACACTTCAACCAGTACAAAGACAATACGTTTCTAATTAATATCAACGAATTGTTCAGTGCTTCATTGATCAATAATTCAATAGGGGGAAATTAGGAATCTAGATGATTTCTGCTTATTCATTGAAATGCAAGGATGCTGACACATGTGCAGCGAATGGCAGCAAATCAAACCTAACGTAGAATGACTTGGTACAATGGAACCAATGGAATAGTCCCAATAGTGCCAAACTGCCCACACCTGCATGCTGGTCAAGCTAAATGAAGCACACCTCCAGACCTGCTGTATTTGACCCAGGTCTGTTCTCCACTCCCTTTACCGTCTCCCCTTGGGAGAACAAGATACACAAATGAACAGGATATTTCACGTTTACCTTAGAAACACAGAAACCATACCAACTCACATCTCCCTATGCAGTAGCCCAATCTCAGTTGCATAACAAAGCTTAAAAGCAATAGAATTGACAGCGTTCCTGGTGTTCAAGTCTCTAATCCTTCCCTCCAGTAAATCTGATCGGTCCCTATTGTCTGCAGATTAATACCTTGAATGACTGTGTGCTATAAAACACTTCCTTATTCATAAGCTTCACCTAGTCTACTGGAAGGCAGAACTGTCCCTGGGTAACAACATTAGGACAAACAACGCACTGGGCACGATATGTAATTTCAACAAGGACATTTTGGGTAATATTTGGTTTAGACATTGATCAATGAGATTTCAACCTTTTATTCACCCACTCAAAAATACAGCCAGAAGTCTGTTGAATTGCCTATGTGTTATCAATGTGCTTTTAACCATCTAAAAGCAGTTGTCATCTGAATGTGTTATCACTGCGCTTTCAACCAGTATTTAGTCAGCCACCAATTGTGCAAGTTCTCCCACTTAAAAAGATGAGAGAGGCCTGTAATTTTCATCATAGGTACACGTCAACTATGACAGACAAAATTAGAATTTTTTTTCTCCAGAAAATCACATTGTAGGATTTTTTATGAATTTATTTGCAAATTATGGTGGAAAATAAGTATTTGGTCAATAACAAAAGTTTCTCAATACTTTGTTATATACCCTTTGTTGGCAATGACACAGGTCAAACGTTTTCTGTAAGTCTTCACAAGGTTTTCACACATTGTTGCTGGTATTTTGGCCCATTCCTCCATGCAGATCTCCTCTAGAGCAGTGATGTTTTGGGGCTGTCGCTGGGCAACACGGACTTTCAACTCCCTCCAAAGATTTTCTATGGGGTTGAGATCTGGAGACTGGGTAGGCCACTCCAGGACCTTGAAATGCTTCTTACGAAGCCACTCCTTCGTTGCCCGGGTGGTGTGTTTGGGATCATTGTCATGCTGAAAGACCCAGCCACGTTTCATCTTCAATGCCCTTGCTGATGGAAGGAGGTTTTCACTCAAAATCTCACGATACATGGCCCCGTTCATTCTTTCCTTTACACGGATCAGTCGTCCTGGTCCCTTTGCAGAAAAACAGCCCCAAAGCATGATGTTTCCATCCCCATGCTTCACAGTAGGTATGGTGTTCTTTGGATGCAACTCAGAATTCTTTGTCCTCCAAACACGACGAGTTGAGTTTTTACCAAAAAGTTATATTTTGGTTTCATCTGACCATATGACATTCTCCCAATCCTCTTCTGGATCATCCAAATGCACTCTAGCAAACTTCAGACGGGCCTGGACATGTACTGGCTTAAGCAGGGGGACACGTCTGGCACTGCAGGATTTGAGTCCCTGGCGGCGTAGTGTGTTACTGATGGTAGGCTTTGTTACTTTGGTCCCAGCTCTCTGCAGGTCATTCACTAGGTCCCCCCGTGTGGTTCTGGGATTTTTGCTCACCGTTCTTGTGATCATTTTGACCCCACGGGGTGAGATCTTGCGTGGAGCCCCAGATCAAGGGAGATTATCAGTGGTCTTGTATGTCTTCCATTTCCTAATAATTGCTCCCACAGTTGATTTCTTCAAACCAAGCTGCTTACCTATTGCAGATTCAGTCTTCCCAGCCTGGTGCAGGTCTACAATTTTGTTTCTGGTGTCCTTTGACAGCTCTTTGGTCTTGGCCATAGTGGAGTTTGGAGTGTGACTGTTTGAGGTTGTGGACAGGTGTCTTTTATACTGATAACAAGTTCAAACAGGTGCCATTAATACAGGTAACGAGTGGAGGACAGAGGAGCCTCTTAAAGAAGAAGTTACAGGTCTGTGAGAGCCAGAAATCTTGCTTGTTTGTAGGTGACCAAATACTTATTTTCCACCATAATTTGCAAATAAATTCATTAAAAATCCTACAATGTGATTTTCTGGAATTTTTTTCCTCAATTTGTCTGTCATAGTTGACGTGTACCTATGATGAAAATTACAGGCCTCTCTCATCTTTTTAAGTGGGAGAACTTGCACAATTGGTGGCTGACTAAATACTTTTTTCCCCCACTGTATCTGTAAAGTCCCTCAGTAGAGCAGTGAATTTCAAAGACAGATTCAACCACAAAGACCAGGGAGGTTTTCCAATGCCTCGCTAAGAAGGGCTCCTATTGGTAATAGAAAAAGCAGACATTGAATATCCCTTTGAGCATGATTAAGTTATTAATTACACTTTGGATGGTGTATCAATACACCCAGTCACTACAAAGATACAGCTGCCCTTCCTAACTCAGTTGCCGGAGAAGAAGGAAACCACTCAGGGATTTCACCAATGGTGACTTTAAAACAGTCACAGAGTTTAATGGCTGTGATAGGAAAAAACTGAGGATGGATCAACAACATTGTAGTTACTCTGCAATACTAACCTAAATGACAGAGTGAAAAGAAGGAAGCCTGTACAGAATACAATTTTTCCAAAACATGCATCCTGCTTGCAATAAGGCACTAAAGTAAAACAGCAACAAATGTGGCCAATAAATTAACTTTATGTCCTGAATACAAAGTGTTATGTTTGGGTCAAATCCAACACACATTACTGAGTACCACTCTTCATATTTTCAAGCTTGGTGGTGGTTGCATCATGTTATGGATATGCTTGTCATTGTCAAGGACTAGGGAGATTTGTAGGATAAAAATAAATAGAATAGAGCTAAGCACATGCAAAATCCTAGTGGAAAACCTGTTTCAGTCTTCTTTCCACCAGACACTGGGAGACAAATTCACCTTTCAGCAGGAAAATAACCTAAAACACAAGGCCAAATATACACTGGAGTTGCTTACCAAGACGATCTTCAATGTTCCTGAGTGGCCTAGGGACAGTTTTGACTTAAAGTGGCTTGAAAATCTATGGCAAAACTTGAAAAATGGCTGTCTAGCAATGATCAATATCCAACTTGACAGAGCTTGAAGAATTTTTAAAAAGAATAATGTGCAAATATTGTACAATCCAGGTGTGCAAAGCTCTTTTAAGAGACTTACCCAGAAAGACTCACAACTGTAATTGCAGCCAAAGGTAATTCTAACATGTATTGACTCAGGGGTGTGAATACTTATGTAAATGAGATATCTGTATTTCATTTTATACAAATTTTCTCAACTCTCTAAAAACATGTTTTCACTTTGTCATTATGGGATTATTGCATGTAGATGGGTGAGAGAGAAATCTATGGAATCCATTTTGAATTCAGGCTGTAACACAACAAGATGTGGAATAAGGCAAAGGGGTATGAATACTTTCTGAAGGCACTGTTACTTTCAACACTAAAGTAGAAGCATTTAAAGTCCGATATGCTGTCCTTTTCTTATTTGCCTGCATGTTGTCCTCCTACGATGGTCCATCCTCTTGAGTGAAGGGTGAATCTCCTCTTCAGAGCTATTCTACCCTCAAAACTCCCCACTCAAGTGCTCACATTACTGCGGGTGTAGCCTAACTATGTATCCATGTTTCTATTTTTGTAAAAGTTTTGGTGAATTAGTGTTTATTCCAGTGGCACTTTTAACACAGTCATTTGAATGATAGTATTTACAGTATTAGCAGACCAGTGGTGGAAAAAGTACCCAAAAGTCATACTTGAGTCAAAGTATAGATACCTTAATAGAAATTGTGAAAGTCAAAATACAACTTGAGTAAAAGTCTAAATGTATTTGGTTTTAAATATACTTAAGTATCAAAAGTAAATGTAATTGCTAAAATATACGTAAGTATCAAAAGTAAAAGTATAAATCATTTCAAATTCCTTATATTAAGCAAACCAGATGGCACAATTGTCTTATTTTTTTAATTTACTGATAGCCAGAATCACACTCCAACATTCAGACATAATTTACAAACAAAGTAATTGTGTTTAGTGAGTCTGCCAGATCAGAGGCAGTAGGGATGACCAGGGATGTTCTCTTGATAAGTTTGTGAATTTGACAATTTTCCTGTCCTGCTAAGCATTCAAAATGTAACAAGTATTTTGGGTGTCAGGGAAAATGTATGGAGTAGAAAGTACATTGTTTTCTTTAAGAATGTAGTGGGGTTAAAGTAAACGTAGACAAAAATATAAATAGTTAAGTAAAGTGCAGATACCCCCAAAAAACGACTTAAGTTGTACTTCTAAGTAAGCACTTCACACCACTGTAGCAGACTCAGAAACAAACCAATGGTGAGAGCGGCAGGTAGTAGAGGTCATGACATAAACAAACAATTTGAGAGCTTTGGACTCTAAGGTTCTATCTGCAAAAAATATGGAGATTATTGGCTTTACATTTTCCTCATTGGTTTGAATGGTGTCAGCAGTTTTTTTAAAAATTGTATTCTTTTGAACTTAACATGAATTGGGGTATTTCAAGTAATATATAGGTGGAGGACATTGAACAGAACAAGGCTATGTCAATAACTCAATTTTGACAATAATGCAGATTGAACCAAGCTCTCGAAATGGAACTCATTCAGTGTGGGCCAAACGCTCATAAAGTGTAGATCACTTCTCTATAATTACACTAACAGCCTGGTAACTGAGGGTTATTAAACCTGCCATTACAATAATGATGATTATATACAAGTCATTCCCTAATTTTCCTATCTGTCAATTGTAAACAAGAGCTTAATAGGTGTTGGATGTCTGATGACATATTCAGTATATGATATTGACATATGTGCATCTATCTAGAACAGGTAGAAGAGGTGGTTCTGCATATTTAAACATGCTAAATGGAGAAGACCAGGCAAAGCTTTGACAGAAGAGGTGGTTCTGCATATTTAAACATGCTAAATGGAGAAGACCAGGCAAAGCTTTGACAGAAGAGGTGGTTCTGCATAGTTAAACATGCTAAATGTAGAAGACCAGGCAAAGCTTCGACAGAAGAGGTGGTTCTGCATAGTTAAACATGCTAAATGGAGAAGACCAGGCAAAGCTTCGACAGAAGAGGTGGTTCTGCATAGTTAAACATGCTAAATAGGGAAGACCAGGCAAAGCTTTGACAGAAGAGGTGGTTCTGCATATTTAAACATGCTAAATGGAGAAGACCTGGCAAAGCTTTGACAGAAGAGGTGGTTCTGCATATTTAAACATGCTAAATGGAGAACACCAGGCAAAGCTTTGACAGAAGAGGTGGTTCTGCATAGTTAAATATACTAAATGGAGAAGACCAGGCAAAGCTTCGACAGAAGAGGTGGTTCTGCATATTTAAACATGCTAAATGGAGAACACCAGGCAAAGCTTTGACAGAAGAGGTGGTTCTGCATAGTTAAATATGCTAAATGGAGAAGACCAGGCAAAGCTTCGACAGAAGAGGTTGTTCTGCATATTTAAACATGCTAAATGGAGAAGACCTGGCAAAGCTTTGACAGAAGAGGTGGTTCTGCATATTTAAACATGCTAAATGGAGAAGACCAGGCAAAGCTTCGACAGAAGAGGTGGTTCTGCATAGTTAAACATGCTAAATAGGGAAGACCAGGCAAAGCTTCGACAGAAGAGGTAGTTCTGCATATTTAAACATGCTAAATGGAGAAGACCAGGCAAAGCTTCGACAGAAGAGGTGGTTCTGCATATTTAAACATGCTAAATGGAGAAGACCAGGCAAAGCTTCGACAGAAGAGGTGGTTCTGCATATTTAAACATGCTAAATGGAGAAGACCAGGCACCCTGCCCCTGTTTCGGTAAAAAGCTGAGGGACGGGGCTGGAATAATGTAACCACCCTCAAATTCATATACGGCACTATAGCTGCAAGGATCCATAGCTAAGAAACATGTTCTGAGGCTATATAGTTTGTTTACATTTACTTTGTTTACAAACATTGAAGTAAAACAAGCTTATATTTTGGGTTCTGATGGGGTACGACACTTGAACTAAGCTCATGAGGCATTTATAAATATTCTTCAAGAATCAATGGGTACATATCATTAATTTATTAGTAACAAAATAATTGCCCCTTTAAAGGAGTTAATCATGTTTGAATGAGTGGTGAGTGTTGAGGCAGAGAACAGTAAGAGAGGACTTTTTCCTAAAATGTATTTAATCAATACAGACTTATTTGCATAACAGGATTGTCATTATCATTATTTTTTCAATTTTCTTGATTCAGATGTTGATCCAACCTCTAAAAAAACTAGATGTCTAGCATGTTGAAATTGTTTTGAAAAATAAAAAAAGAAGAATGTTATAGGG
This sequence comes from Coregonus lavaretus, assembly GCF_964263955.1. Taxonomy (NCBI): domain Eukaryota; kingdom Metazoa; phylum Chordata; class Actinopteri; order Salmoniformes; family Salmonidae; genus Coregonus; species Coregonus lavaretus. The sequence continues at coordinate 34,264,817 of NC_140024.1, forward strand.
AATGAGAATGAACTAACTACATTTGTGTAGTTAATGTTACCGTATTCAGTATGTAAACTAGTATTAATGTTACCGTATTCAGTATGTAAACTAGTGTTAATGTTACCGTATTCAGTATGTAAACTAGTGTTAATGTTACCGTATTCAGTATGTAAACTAGTGTTAATGTTACCGTATTCAGTATGTAAACTAGTGTTAATGTGTGTAGTTAATGTTACCGTATTCAGTATGTAAACTAGTGTTAATGTGTGTAGTTAGTTACCGTATTCAGTATGTAAACTAGCGTTAATGTTACCGTATTCAGTATGTAAACTAGTGTTCATGTGTGTAGTTAATGTTACCGTATTCAGTATGTAAACTAGTGTTAATGTGTGTAGTTAATGTTACCGTATTAAGTATGTAAACTAGTGTTAATGTGTGTAGTTAATGTTACCGTATTCAGTATGTAAACTAGTGTTCATGTGTGTAGTTAATGTTACCGTATTCAGTATTTAAACTAGTGTTAATTTGTTGTTAAAAGTAAATACAAATTTGATTGAAAAAAAAAGAAAGATGTGCTTTACTTTGGGTAAACCAGAAGTATGGTCAGTCACATGATCCTGGTCAGGCACAAATCCAGTTCCACTTCTCTAATCAAATGCAATGAGAGCCTTGCGTTCTTCAGCCCTCCTCTTCTTCAACAAATAGACCACGACCACACCCAGCAGCATCAAGGTCATGATGAACAACCCGGCGAAGACTATGGTTCCCATGTTCGATCTGAGAAAATATGTAGCTTCCGCGTCTACAACAGGAGCTGCAATCAACAGCAAAAACAACATAATGACATCAGAGGAATGGAGTTTGGATCTGTTCGTTTAGGAAAAGGCAGGCAAGGAAAGGCAGTCATGAAAAAGTATTGGGACACAGTCCATCCAGTCAGCATGTTTAGGGTTATGTTTTAGGTCTGGTTGACCATATAACCTAATCCTAAATGCTTCAACATAATTGTCTGGGACATACTGGTGTTTCTCTGGTCTAATCCTGATATGAATTAACCCTTTACTAAAGGAGTGAACGTTATTTATAATAACGGTTACATGGAGGAAATCGGACCACTCAGAAATGAAAATGGATGGCCCTCCCTTCAGCAAAATATACAGTATTTTACCAAACCCTCCCTGAACGCTTAAAAAAATTTAAAAAATTAAGTGACCCTCCCTTATACCCAAAATAATAATTAAAACAAAGTGGAAAAGCAGAGAACATATCTAACGTTTACTCTCACTTCTTGGACAGAGCAGAGCCTTAGATATGCAAATGTAGAAACTGTTCTTTGTCCTATATGCATTATTTGGCAATGCAGGAATGTTGATAGTGCACAGGTCTGCGGGCCAGAAGGTTGTGGGTTCACAGACCACCGTGGACAAGAGTAGGGGTGGAAACATATCCTTTACAGTAAAAGCAATCCATGAATCTATCATCGTATGTGCAGGTCCGAGAATAAATAGCCTTTTATAAAAATGTCATGCAATTCTACATCATTTTACATATTAGTAGAATATTTTTTTAAACCACACAAATGACCCAAATTACAGCTAAGAATAGACAGATAGATATGCATATTTGTTCATCTTATCATATCTCTCCAATGCCAAATCAGTGTGTCTTGTTTGCAACGAAACTGTTCCTGTTTGCAAATAATTACATCTGAGACGTCATTAGGAATCTGAGCATTGTCCTTGACAGAGTAGGCCTAACGACGCAGAAAGATGTAAGCTTTAACTGCTAACTACTCTTCTTCCGTGGCTTAATCCAACGAGAGAAGGTCACAAGTGTTTCCCTAAAAGCTGTCTGGGTTTAAACATCTTCTGTTGTACGGAAAGTGAATAGCTTAATCAATTGATAGTGACAGAATTAGATTACTTTCCAAGCAAAGTCCATTTTTGGTCTCCTCGGCTGTAGCTCCGCCTCTGAATGTCAAAGAAACTAAACAATGATATCCACATATGCACCGGAGCCACGTCTTTCCCGGGTATTTTACAGCTTGTTTCTAGAGTATAGCATCACGGACCAAAGCGCTGTTATAGATCACTTTTATATAATCGGATCAGTTTTATTTTCTTCAAAATCTTAAGCTAACAAAGGGTAGGCCTATGAATTTTTGCTATATTCTTTAATAAAAGGTAGGCCTATGGCATACCCTCTCATACACCCTCAATTCGAGTCCTGGTTTTAACTTAACAGCCCTTCCCTGACACAGAGGTAGGCTATTTAAAGAGTGCATGGTGGGTGGAGGAATTGGCCGACACATCTATGGATTTAGCAGCCTATGGCCTAATTTCATCTGCCAAACAGGTAGGCCTACCTCTTATTTCTTCAATAGGAAGAAATAGGCTCCAACACAAAGCCCTCTTGTTGTTAGTAAAGTCTAATTAAAATGAAGACAGTTGAAATGAATTATGCCTAATGGGATTTGCCTAATTTCAGCACCATGAGCTGTTCATTTCCGATTGATTGTGCCGTGGCTGCTGCTTCTAGTTTCAGCACAACAATGCAAGTTACTCAAATCTGGCTTATTGTGAGGTCAATAACTCTGATAAATACATCATGGGCAAGAAACATATTGTTTTTAATAAAATCAATTATAGTGGTAGCAAGCTATCAGAGTTGACCTCTGGTCCTCCTTCTCACCTTCGCGCTCTCATTCTCAAGCTGAACAGAACATAGGCTATAGGCTAATCTGAGCGCAAAATAGTACCTTTTTTGGACTAGGCCTAATGAAAAAAATACATTTCAGAGGAAGCCTTTGACTCTCCTTCTGAACTGCCACCATAGGCCTACACAGCACAGCCATTGGTCAGGCAGCACACAAAAACGTTATTTGATCGGCAAGAGCAGAGCAGGTCCAGGGCTCAGGGTTGGAATATCCATTGCAGAGTGTAATTCAGCCTAGTTTTATTTACACCATCCCAGCAGCTATCTGAGAAATATAACTTTGTTCTGTGCTTCTCTGAGCATGCACTTCGTAGCCTACAGGCTATGGATCATATGATTGAGACCACGCTAAATAGCCTACAGGCTATGGATCATATGATTGAGACCACGCTAAATAGCCTACAGGCTATGGATCATTTGATTGAGACCACGCTAAATAGCCTACAGGCTATGGATCATATGATTGAGACCACGCTAAATAGCCTACAGGCTATGGATCATATGATTGAGACCACGCTAAATAGCCTATAGGCTATGGATCATATGATTGAGACCACGCTAAATAGCCTATAGGCTATGGATCATATGATTGAGACCACGCTAAATAGCCTATAGGCTATGGATCATATTATTGAGACCACGCTAAATAGCCTATAGGCTATGGATCATATGATTGAGACCACGCTAAATAGCCTATAGGCTATGGATCATATGATTGAGACCACGCTAAATAGCCTACAGGCTATGGATCATATGATTGAGACCACGCTAAATAGCCTACAGGCTATGGATCATATGATTGAGACCACGCTAAATAGCCTACAGGCTATGGATCATATGATTGAGACCACGCTAAATAGCCTATAGGCTATGGATCATATGATTGAGACCACGCTAAATAGCCTATAGGCTATGGATCATATGATTGAGACCACGCTAAATAGCCTACAGGCTATGGATCATATGATTGAGATCACGCTAAATAGCCCTGCCTTGACCACTTGATATTGCGCGCCCAGCGGAGAGTCAGAGATGAGGGGCGGCGTCGGGAACACACCGATATAGAGCCTAATAAGCAACTAATTCTAAAACACGGAGAAATATTTACATTTCATAAATTACATGACCCTCCCCTGGACTAGATGTCAAAAATACTAAACCCTCTGTGACTGAAATTGAAAAAGCATGACCCGTCCCCGTTTTCCTCCAGGTACCAATTCTGTAGATGGTGTTCCATCCCTAAGAGCGGGGTAATTACCTGCACGGGTCTTTTCGCCTGCACCCGTCTCCTCGACTGCACCGGTCTTCTGGTCTGCACCGGGCTGGGCCTCTCTGACCACAAGGAAAGGACCCTGGGTTATGTAGTGCCTGTCTGTCTCTCCGTTGGGGAGCTCTCGCCTGCGCCTCTGCAAGCCTTTGTTCAGGCAGCCCTGGGCACACCTAGAGTTGGGGTTTCCCAGCTCACACAGGATGACGGTACAGGTGAGGTACACCTAAAGGAGGGTCATGGGATGTGAAAGGGAGATGAACCATCCAAGAAGGTTTTCCTAATACTGGATCAACAGCCACAATCAACCATTTGGATCGATATTTCATTGAAATAATGTGAAATACACATTTATCACAGGTTGAAATCTGGGTCTAAATAAGACAAAATCTGTGCATTTTGATGACTTCAGGTAAATTCCATATTGATGCAACATGATTATACTCTAATAAAGTGAGTAAATATAACTAAGAAAGAAAGAACGTTAAGTAAACTCATTTTGATGTTAAGTTTTACCTGATCGTAGCTCCCAGTGAATTTGAAGGCCTGGACCTCAAAGTAGAATTGGGTTAGGTTACCGGGATAAACTTTGACAGTCTCATCCTTTAGACACCTTCATTGAAAAAGAAAGAAAGAAAGAAAGAAAGAAAGAAAGAAAGAAAGAAAGAAAGAAAGAAAGAAAGAAAGAAAGAAAGAAAGAACATTTTACTAAGACAGGATGGAGACAAATTAATTCATGATTACGTTTCGCAATCTCTCAGTCCCATTTTAAGCTTGACAATAGCATGTTGTGCTGCTCTTAGTCAATGGACTGATAGACAAATAGCGCTTGACAATAGCATGTTGTGCTGCTCTTAGTCAATGGACTGATAGACAAATAGCGCTTGACAATAGCATGTTGTGCTGCTCTTAGTCAATGGACTGATAGACAAATAGTGCTTGACAATAGCATGTTGTGTTGCTCTTAGTCAATAGGCTGATAGACGAATAGCAATTGTGGAAAACAAAACAAATTGTTAGGGAAAACAAAGCAACATTGTTTACCATTTTGGAATACGACATTATGTTGACTGTTACCTGTTGTTCACACATTCTTTACTCTTGCAGGTGAACAAAATAAGATTTGCATTGAACATTGCGTTTATATTTTGTTCAATGTAACCGGTCATTCTCATAATTTTTACTCTAAAGTGTGAACAAAACAAGATTAGCATTTCAAGCCACATAATGCAACAGGGGTGGTAAACCAGGAAACATGTCGTGTACTTCCTATGCTGCCTTGGGTGTGTAATTGTTTGTCATGCAGGGCTCCCTTGTAAAGGAGGCCTTGGTCCCTGCCTAAATAAAGGTTCAATATGTAAGAAAGACAGTACGACGGGCAGGTTCCTGCTATTCCTCTTTCACAGCTTCAAGCCCACAGCCCTTTTGTGCGACCCCCCCCCCCCCCCTCACCCGTCTTTGATGAGGTCGTAGAAGACACTGCTGCTGGCGCTGTCATCAGGGGTGGCTTTGCAAGACTCCACCAACAGCTGTACCTTGGGCAGATCAGACTGGGCCTGGATGCCCATGTAGAGCTTGTCCATCAGCTTCGCCTTCACTGGGTAAGCACTGGGATCCACCTTCTGGCTGAACTTACTGTCCCTGAAGACCTCAAATGTGTAGCCGAAGCTACCAAAGTTGGACTGGGTGAACATGTAGTTGGAGCTGTGGATCTGGTAGTAGTTGGAAAAGCTGACAGTCTTGGGGTACCGGCAGGAGAAGACGATGTTGATCCGGTTATGTCGCGTGATGGTTGCGTTGACCGCGTCGAAGGAGTTGATTTCGTTTTTGAACACCATGAAGTCACCTGCATCCTAGATAGAGGAGGAGAGAGAAACCAGATTTAGGAAGACAAGAAGCAAAACACAAGAGAGGCGAAAGAGAGGGCATGCCTCCAAGTATGTGATGTGTGTGTCTCATACCTCCATCTTTGTGCCACAGGAGTTGAGTGACATGGTACCCATGATGTGTGTTTGGTTGGAGGTCAGGGAGCAGGAGGAGTCTGCTAGCCGCAGCCACTTCATGTCCATCTCAGGCAGATAGGCCTTGCTCACGACGATGGTGATTCTATTCGCTGTGCACGAAACATTCGCCTCACCTGTACCCAGAGGAGATGAGGGGTTATGTGTGTATCATCATGTTAGGATTGGATCTTACCCTATATCACACATGGAAGTCTATCTAGCAACAGTGCAATGATTGGAGGTGGTGAAAATCAACTGACCTGTAAGTGCGAGGCCTTTGGCCACCGCCACAACCACACATCTCATCTCTGATTGGCTGAAATTAAGAACAACAATGACCACCGAACAACACCAACAACAACCACAACAACTACTGTAAATGTCCCTTTAACGTACCTCTCATTTGTCTCGGCAGTGAAACAGATGGGAATGTTTTGTTTCAGGTGGCTTTCCTGTGGGGTCCAGCCCAGGAAGAGCCTCGTGACACCAAAGCCCTCATCCTGGATCTTCTTGGTCATGTTGGGAGGGCCGCTGACCTGGAAGTCAAATATCCTTAGAGGAAGCAGAAAGACAGAAAAGTTACAACCCCTGGACAAGCGTGAGGATGCCAAGGAGTATTTTGTTCATATCAAACTCTGTTCATCTCATTCATGTTCCGGTTTTTCATGTGCTGTTCAAGCTGGTTTCAAGTTCAGTTTCAGATTGAATAAAAAAAAACTAGCATTGCTAAGTGGTGTGGTGTCTCTGCAGTCAGTCCAGAGGTAAAACAACAGGGGAAGTCAATGGAGTTTTGGACAGTAAGGGGATGTAGGTGAGAGAGGTACTCTTACTTGGCATGGGAGGTTTTTACTCGGGCATCGAGCTGGTACAGGTGACCCACAGCAGCATGATGGACATCCCCATGTGAAGGTGTCGGAGTCAAGAACTGTGGTCGTGTGTAGCCAGGGAGACAGTTGGGCAGAGTTGGCTGGACTAAAACCCACAGAAAGGACATGTTTTAGACATCTAGTAGGTGTGTTAAAAGGGGCAATTGCTACATCTGGGATTGCTACATCCATTATTGGACTATTCAATTATTGATACATAGACATTGATTCTTGAAGACTATCATTTATATAAATGCCTCAGGAGCTTAGTTCAACTGTCTTAATAAATCACTACCCAAAATACAAGCTTGTTTCACTATTGTTTGTGTAGCTTCATAACATGGTTAAAGCTATCATTTGGATCTCATGGATGGCGAGTCCTTGTATCCATAGCTATCATTTTGATTTCATGGACGGTCAGTCCTTGTATCCATAGCTCCGTCTATACATTTGAGAGTGGTTGCATTTCTCCAGCCCCATCCTTCAGCTGTTTACCAAAGAAAGTGGCAGGGTGTCCGCTTTGTTGTTGTTGGAATCCCAGATTGCCCCTTTAGAGGATCCACAGGGACATACATGTCTGTAAACAATGACTGACAATGACTTCGGACTAAATTGTTGTGGGATTATATTCTCAGGGGCAGTAGGGTGTTTGTTCTTTGCTAGATTGATAGCATTTTGTGCTGCTCTCAGTAAATAGAGGTAGATTGTAGTTAGGGAGAGTAACACCATGTAGGCTGCCATTTTGGAATGCATCATCATCTCTACTGTCATTCCACCAGGTGAACAAAACAAGATTTGCATAAACAAACTAAGATTTCAATTTTCAAACCTGTGCCACTTTTCCAAAATGCAACTCAAATTCTGTTCTTTTTTTTTTACAAATGATTATACGTCACTGATGTATACATATTATACGACTAGACAAAACGCTATAGAAATCAAATGTAATTAAAATTGATTGGTTGGTTCACTATGCCAAAATGAGGCATTCAACTGTGAGAGTGATACATGCTACTTACTCTCCACAGCAAACTGCAAGGGCACGCGGCTGAACGGGGTCGGAGTTGGGTTATTGACAGAGGACTCGTTCAGGGCCTTCCTGGTATAATTTGATTTATATCCCGTCATGTTGACATCTACAGCGGGGTGGTCCTGCAGCAGGATCTCAAATACATGCACCCCTACAACCAACAGGCCTGTGGCATGCAGAGTACACTGGACCTGGAGGGATCAGAAGATACAGTGACTCCTGGGCCCCACCTTCATAACACTGCTGATCTAGGAACAGGTTCTCCCTGTCCACGTCATCCTATTCATTATGATCTAAAATGGAAAAGCTGATTCTAGATCAGTGCTCAAGTGGATTGAATGGGATATAATACATAATAATGAACAGGGGTCTTTCACACTAGACCAGGGATCTTCAACATGTTCTTGCCCAGGGTCCCCCTCCCAGGCAAACCAGGGACCAACATCATACGTTAGCAAAAAACGTTTTTTCTTCTTCACATCAGGTAAATGATAATGGCAAGGAGAAGTAGTCAACATTTTAAAATGAATCGATTTGGTAGATCGTTTTCATTATTTTTGACCTCCCCACATTATAATTAGAATAGGAAGTGTAAACTTTAACATAGCCCTATTAGCTAGAAAGGTAACTCCAAACACATTTTCGCTAAGAGCAGCTGTTTATCGGGTTAAACAAAGGTTAGCCATGTGTTGGCAAAACATTATGTCCACGTCAAGAAAGCTCACCAGCAGCCAGCGGCACTTGTCGCACTTGTAGCCTATTCCCCGTTCACGTGCTATCCGAGTTATCGGAAGTGGGACAATTTCACTTGAAAGACCCTCCAAGTCGGAATTACAAGTGGGAAACTTGGAGAAAATGTTGTTACCCGAGTTGCCATGTTCTCTGACCTTTCACCTTTTCAACCAAAAGATGACAACAAATCCATTTTTTGGACAATTACCAACGTTATCAATGAGGATAATGTAGCTAGTTTGACCATATCGTCAATGTTAAGCAAACTAGCTAACTTTATTATTAGCAACGTTAGCTTATCAAGCTAGCTAAAATCTTATTGGTTGAAGAATTGTTCCACCTTCAAAGGCACGTGAACACATTCATGTCGGACTTACGACATCCCACTTCCCAGTTTCCCATTTCCCACGAGCACATGAAGCCACCCCTATTGGCGGGTGCTTTTTTAAATCCTATGTCAGATACTCCAGTGAGTGTAATTTGCTCAATATTAGGAGTTGAGAAAAAGTTGACATCATTAGAAAGAAGATATTCTCCTCTTTTCTACTGTGGGTATGTAATAAGAAATGTTTTTATTCTGTTGTTGCTAGCGATATTCATAAAAACATTGGGGGGGATTGTTCACATGCCTTTGAAGTGTAAACAATTCTTCAACCAATATGATTTTAGCTAGCTTGATAATACCCCATGCACTAAACCGTTAATAAACGGGCTTGATTGAATCTACATCAATCTGCAGGGAGGGACATTGTTTATTTTCTTACCCTGTCAAGTGTAATGTTGCGGTGTGTGACGTTCACAGGGAAGTGGCACCTCACGTCATCTCCATCCGGGTCATAGGCCAAGAGAGGAAGACTGGAAAAGCAGTTCTGAGGAACTCTACTCATGACATCACAGAGAGAAACAAAACACTTTCATTAGTAGATAATAATCACAGATAGCAGCGACATGACTGTGTTGTTATCTAGATGTAGAGTAAACTGAATACATTGTTTAACCTTTTAGACCACAATAGAATTCTAGAATGCTGCTGTAGATTACTGAGACGGTGTCACGATCGTCAGGGAGAGACCAATGCGCAGCGTTGAAGGTGAACATATTTATTAATGAATGATCAACCGATCAAAACAACAGACGATAACGTGATGTCTACGGTGTAACACAAACCAAATAAGAACAAGAAACCACCAACACAAAGTGAAAGACAGACAGTTAAATATGGCTCCCAATCAGAGACAACCAGCTGACACTCGTTGCCTCTGATTGGGAGTCACTCAGGCCAACATAGAAATACAAACATAGAATTACACACCCTGGCTCAACATAACAGTGTCCCCAGAGCCAGGGCGTGACAGTACCCCCCCCTAAAGGCGCGGACTCCGACCGCGCCAACTAAATACCACAGGGGAGGGACCGGGTGGGCACTCCGCCTTGGCGGCGGATCCGGCTCCGGGCCTGATCCCCACTCCCTCTCCAACCCCCCAAAGTACCCCTGGTCCGGTCTGGCCCCGCTGGCCGGAGCTGGACTGCACACTGATGGAGCGGATTGCTCTAGCTCCGGCGTAACGCATCTGACCGGTGCCGGACCAGGCACCAGCGGAACAGGCACGGGCCGTGCCGGACCGACGACGCACACCACTGGCTTGGTGTGGGGAGCAGGAGCGGACCGAGCCGGGCTAACGAAACGCACCACTGACTTGGTGCGGGGAGCAGGAGCGGGCCGGACCGGGCTGACGAAGCGCACCACTGACTTGGTGCGGGGAGCTTGGATGGGCCGGACTGGGCTGGCGACGCGCACCACAGACTTGGTGCGGAGAGCAGGAACGGGCCGGACAGGGCTGACGAAACGCACCACAGACTTGGTGCGGGGAGCAGGAATGGGCCGGACTGGGCTGGCGACGCGCACCACAGACTTGGTGCGGAGAGCAGGAACGGGCCGGACAGGGCTGACGAAACGCACCACAGACTTGGTGCGGGGAGCAGGAATGGGCCGGACTGGGCTGGCGACGCGCACCACAGACTTGGTGCGGAGAGCAGGACCGGGCCGGACAGGGCTGACGAAACGCACCACTGACTTGGTGCGGGGAGCAGGAATGGACCGGACCGTACTGGGGACACACACCACTGGCCCTACACCGGGATCTGGAACGGGCCGGACCGGACTGGCAACACACGCCAGTACCTCTCGCCGTGCCTCTACATCCTCCATCCCCTCTTCGACCAGTGGCCCCCGTAACCTGGCGGCCTCCTCTGGCAACCCGCTGGGCCGCTCTATCGCGGCCTCCTGCTGGTCCGACATCGTGAGCCCCCCCCCCTAAAAATTTTCTGGGAGTCTCTCTTCCCCGTGGGCCAGGCCTCGATAATTCTCGCCCAACTCTCGCTCTTCTGCTTCCAATCTCCGCCATTCAGCTCCTCATTCGGCTTGACCCAGTCGAAGCTCTGCCTCCACTGTTGCCAAGTCCACCCACTCTGCTCCTCACTAGGCTGCTTGGTCCAGTTCTGGTGGTTTCTTCTGTCACGATCGTCAGGGAGAGACCAATGCGCAGCGTTGAAGGTGAACATATTTATTAATGAATGATCAACCGATCAAAACAACAGACGATAACGTGATGTCTACGGTGTAACACAAACCAAATAAGAACAAGAAACCACCAACACAAAGTGAAAGACAGACAGTTAAATATGGCTCCCAATCAGAGACAACCAGCTGACACTCGTTGCCTCTGATTGGGAGTCACTCAGGCCAACATAGAAATACAAACATAGAATTACACACCCTGGCTCAACATAACAGTGTCCCCAGAGCCAGGGCGTGACAGACGGCCGCTATTGGTTCTAAAGGGTTAATAGGGCTCCGTTTGAAATATGCCACTAAGTTTAGTAGGTGGTTGTTTGGCAGAAACTATTTTTGATACATTCAGTTTGCTTCCCTCATGGTCCTACCGTAGGGTTGGGACAGTTGCCGTGACAGGAGGTGTGTTTTGGGTTGGCGGCCCCGGGCTAACCCGTAACCCCAAATCCACCTTGGTGTGCATTGTCCAGTTGGTCTTTCCATTGACATTGGAGCCCCAACAGCAACCTGAGTCACTACAATGAGAGGTTGAATCAGTGCATTGAAGTATTAGATTAAATATGACATCATTCATCAGTCTTTTCTAGCGATTCCATCCACATCATCAATATAACTGTTATTTCCACAGTGCTCAGATTGCAATGCAATGTCTTTCCAACATAAAAATCCAGCAAAATGTTGTTTGATGGGATCGGAGCACGACAGACACAGCAACACTAACTATAGGGGGTTTGTGTGTGTGTCGGGGGGTGAGGCGTTAAGACGCCTAGATGACATGCTTATTACTCTTCAAAACAGCATTCAACAGATTACTTCCTGTCTCTAACACCCAAACACCCAGAGGCTGACATTAACCCCCCCTTCCTCCACCACACACAGAAAATCCAAGTTTACCTCAGGGTGTAGGATTGGGTTTTCTGGTCCCTAGTGAAGTTCCTAGTGAAGAGTCCCTCCGACTGGCACCAGAGGTTTTGGCCTGACTGGTCCTTGTTGGTTTGCACGACAGGTCCTTGTCGGTTTGCACTGCCATTACAGGAGCCGCTGGTGCACTCCCAGGAGAACTGCTGTTCACACCTGTCCCGGCCATTCTCACGATAGTGGAATTGTACCTGCCAGCACACAGGTCAGGGCCCATATTCACAGACAGTCTCAGAGTAGGAGGCTGATACAGGATCAGTTTCGCCTTTTAGATCATAATGAATAAGAGTATATGGACAGGGGGGATGTCATCCTAGATCAGCACTACTACTCTGAGAAGCTTTTTGAAAATAGGGCCCTGATAGGGGAGATAGGTTGCATTAAGAATGATTAGAAACGGTTGAATCAAGATAGAAAGAAGAATGGTTGAATCAAGATATAAAGAATAATGGTTGCATCAAGCTAGAAAGAATAATGGTTGAATCAAGATATAAATAATAATGGTTGCATCAAGTCCTCCCGAGTGGCGCAGTGGTCTAAGGCACTGCATCGCAGGGCTAGCTGTGCCACTAGAGATCCTGGTTCGAATTCAGGCTCTGCTGTAGCCGGCTGCAACCGGGAAACCAATGGGGCGGTGCACAATTGGCCACAGCGTCGTCCAGGGTAGGGGAGGGAATGGCCGGCAGGGAGGTAGCTCAGTTGGTAAAGCATGGCGTTTGCAACGCCAGGGTTGTGGGTTCGATTCCCACGGGGGGCCAGTATGAAAATAAAAAAGAATAATGTATGCACTAACTGTAAGTCGCTCTGGATAAGAGCGTCTGCTAAATGACATGTAAAAATGTAAAATCAAGATATAAATAATAATGGTTGAATCAAGATATAAATAATAATGGTTGAATCAAGATATAAATAATAATGGTTGAATCAAGATATAAATAATAATGGTTGAATCAAGATATAAATAATAATGATTGAATCAAGATATAAATAATAATGGTTGAATCAAGATATAAATAATAATGGTTGAATCAAGATAGAAATAATAATGGTTGCACCGAGATAGAAAGAATAAGTAATACATGTTTGATATAATCTATTAATTAATCTTATGGAATGGTTCTCAAGTGTGCATTAGATGGTAAATGTACTGTAATATTGTCCCATTTCTCATGCTATTTATCAACTTGACGATCTTTCCCCCAATTTCTTCCAGCACCAAGTTTATGTTGAAAAGCTGCTAAATCAATTCCTTACTTTCATTGGATGTGGATTTGATTCGGCGTGCTGTTAATTTTTTTAATGAATTGCATTTAAGATTTTTCATTTGCAATTCTACTAACAGGAAATTACTTGGAATTGACCACAAACTACACTGTAAATCCCAAGGCATTTTTAACTCAAATACTTGTAGTAAGTTGAACTCAATGAAAAGTCATTATTTACTTAATGTTTAAGTAGTACTGACTCAAAACTAAATGATAAATCACATAAACTCAAAAAATATATATATATTAATCTGGGAATTTGGGGAAAGTTACTGGAATTTTGCAACCGTACTTGCAGGCCTTATGTGGCCTGTAAACCATGAGTTTCAGGCCACTGTATTAGGGTAAAGCTAGGATTCATAATAAGGCCTGATGAGATATGTAATTTATTGTCATAAGGAGTTAATTAAAATGATAACATTCTCCTAGGAACTCACTTGGTGAAGGTCACAGGAATGAAAAAAGAACAAATTCAACAACCATGTCTCTGTCACTAACAAATACAGTAATGGGTGGTAACTCGACAATTCACTCCAAAAGGCAAGGCACAATGGGAAATTATATTGGAGGCGTGGCTTAGTGGGGGCATTACTCCAAATGTTCAAGCTGATACAACTAAAATCTGGATCCCTACAGGGTCACAGTGACTATATCACTTTAAGTTTATTGTACTTAGACATATTAAGTGCAATGAGTTTCCTCACAAGTTTTGAGTAATGAAAGCACATTGGGGTTTGCAGTGTACTGTCATCAACCCTAGCCATGTCCTTGTCTGTTGATGTTCTATCTTTTACCTGATACTCCACCAATCAATGAAGATTGGTCAGACATCTGTTCTATATGTCTGAACAGTTTTCTTTAACAGTTGCTAAAGAAAAGGCATGGATGAACACGTGGCTTTCAGAATCAGAGCTGGTTTATAGATTCTTTTTTATTGGAAGTGCATGCCAAACCTGTGCGATCACATGTTCTACTGACATTCATTTTCATTTCCATGTAAAAAATAAAAATATTCCTCAAAAGTTATTAATTAGGCTACATCATTTCAACCATTTTAATGCATTGTGTGTGTTTCTTTTGCCTCCAGAAATTGTACATTTACCATGTGAAATTAGTTATGAGCAGTGGTGTAAAGTAACTAAGATTAAAGTGCAGACTGTCAGCTTGAGTGACAAAGTTATAGAAGCACAAATATCAGAATGCTAACCTCCCCTGTTATTGTAATTGTGAGAGGACAGCATGTCTTGGGGGTATGATATTTGTGTCTAACTTTCTCACTCATCAGTATTCAGGATTCATTCAGGATTATCCATAATCATGGTAGCATGCACATAATGTACAAGTGTTTAAAAACATATTTTATTCACAATAAAAGTGACTCCAAAATGACACAATACATTATTTACCATTAATTTCTATTAGCCACAAAATGATGTGAAACACAACCAAAACAAACAGCAAATGCATCCAACAAATGTGTAGAGTCACAAGCTTGATGTAGTCATTGGATGCTATGAATGTGGGACCAAATACTTAACTTTTTAATACTTTTATACACATACAAATGAATTTGTCCCAATACTTTTGCTCCCCCTAAAATGGGGGGACTATGTAAAAAAAAAAAGTGCTTTAACAACTCGGAGAAAAAGCGCAACACAGACAGCAGCTACCTCTGTTCATCTCTCCGTGTCGGTTCATAAACTTTGGCTTCTAACAGGCTGCAGTCCAAACACATTATTTTTACCCCCTCAGCCTTCGCGCTAGCCTCTTTCCAGGGGAATTCCGGTCGAAACCGGATGCAGTTTGATTGCCATCTTAAGTGGAGGTCCAATTCACAAACATTGCCCCCTCGACCCTCGATTTAGCTCGAGGGAGCGAATGAAGCACTTTGATTAGTTGTGGGGTTGATATGACCCACAATTCAATGCAAACTGTAGTCATGTGTCAAATTCTGGTGGCCGCCAAGTGTCAAATGTAATCAACAATGCTGCATTTTCGGCATGTCAGACAAAATTATGAAGCAAGCGTGCTAAAAAATATATATAGAAGACATTGATTTTAGCTGTGGCAAATTGCCTTAGTCTTGAAGTGAGGAGCCTATAAAACATAGCTAGATTCATAAACATATTTTTGGGAATTCTTAAATGTATTGTAATAAATAACCAAACGAAAACTAGCTAGCCAGCTATGGGTAAATGTAGCTAGCTACCTGAAAGGAGTGCTGCCTAGGTACATTAATAGCTTTAGGTTGGTTGTTTTTAAGATCAATTTCTAGATTTCCACCAAGTTTGCCTCTCCGATCATCACTCTCCCTCACTTGGGCAAGAGACATTTAAGGTACACTCGGATGTGAAAACGTAATTCAAGGGCTGAGGGTTTGAGGCAAAGCGCTGTCAGCTTTGAGTTTGGACTGCAGCCACAGCCTGTCCGCACGATCTGCGGTGTCCGCACGGATCTTAAATCCAGCCAGTTGAAACCGCCAAACAGCATACCCGACCGCTCTGAGGTGTCTGCATGGTCCTAAAACACACTGATGCATCTTTTTGTATAACGGTGCAATGATAAAACTAGGGGGAACAAAAATGCAATTTCAGAATGTGGGTGGGTCATGTCCCCCCCGTACCGGTAAAGAAAATATGTACTTTTTACCCACATTTCCCTTGACACCCAAAAGTACTCATTTCGAATGCTTAGCAGGACAGGAAAATGTTCGGTTCTGGAACAAGCGGTCATCACTATTGCCTCGGATCTGTAGGACTCACTAAACGCAAATGCTTCGTTTGTAAATTATGTCTGAGTGTTGGAGTATGCCTCTGGCTATCCATACATAAAAAATAACATTAAAACAATTCGTGCTGTCTGGTTTGAAAAGGAATTTGAAATGATTTATAGCATTTACTTTTACTTTTGATACTTAAGTATCCTATATTATAGCAAGTACACTTACTTTTGATACTTAAGTACATTTAAAAGTAATAATTGTATGACTTTTACTCTAGTAGTATTTTACTGTATGACTTCACTTGAGTCATTTTCTATGTTTAATTTTACTCAAGTATGACAATTGGGTACTTTTCCCACCACTGGTTATGAGTGTTACAGTAGTAAAGGCACTGGCAGGTTTGGCATATACTTTGTAGACTATTTATTTACTATTTATTGCAAATCAAGTTATGCACTCGTAGGAACCTACCTCCCCTGTCCATTTCGAGTCCGGGGGAATGTATCCCGGCACTGTACAGCGCATAGTCCCACCATAGTACGTTGAATCGGTGCTGTGGCAGACGGCACTGCTGAGTACCAGCAGGAGCAGCCTACCAAGGTCCATGATGGCGTTCTCCTAGCCTATCTGTCTGTCCGTCTGATCATTTCCTTCAAGTGCCTCGTTCATATTCACTTATGTGGTAGAGGCGTGGAGTAGTTCAATAACTGGAATAACCGGATTTGTGATGCACTTCAAAGTATTTTAAACACATACAGTGGGGAGAACAAGTATTTGATACACTGCTGATTTTGCAGGTTTCCTACTTACAAAGCATGTAGAGGTCTGTAATTTTTATCATATGTACACTTCAACTGTGAGAGACGGAATCTAAAACAATAATCCAGAAAATCACATTGTATGATTTTTAAGTAATTAATTTGCATTTTATTGCATGACATAAGTATTTGATCACCTACCAACCAGTAAGAATTCCGGCTCTCACAGACCTGTTAGTTTTTCTTTAAGAAGCCCTCCTGTTCTCCACTCATTACCTGTATTAACTGCACCTGTTTGAACTCGTTACCTGTATACAGTGAGGGAAAAAAAGTATTTGATCCCCTGCTGATTTTGTACATTTGCCCACTGACAAAGACATGATCAGTCTATAATTTTAATGGTAGGTTTATTTGAACAGTGAGAGACAGAATAACAACAAAAAAGGGATAGGCCACTCCAGAAAGACTGGCTATGCCACTCCAGAAAGACTGGCTAGGCCACTCCAGAAAGACTGGCTATGCCACTCCAGAAAGACTGGCTAGGCCACTCCAGAAAGACTGGCTAGGCCACTCCAGAAAGACTGGCTAGGCCACTCCAGAAAGACTGGCTAGGCCACTCCAGAAAGACTGGCTAGGCCACTCCAGAAAGACTGGCTAGGCCACTCCAGAAAGACTGGCTAGGCCACTCCAGAAAGACTGGCTAGGCCACTCCAGAAAGACTGGCTAGGCCACTCCAGAAAGACTGGCTAGGCCACTCCAGAAAGACTGGCTAGGCCACTCCAGAAAGACTGGCTAGGCCACTCCAGGACCTTAATGTGCTTCTTCTTGAGCCACTCCTTTGTTGCCTTGGCCGTGTGTTTTGGGTCATTGTCATGCTGGAAAACCCATCCACGACCCATTTTCAATGCCCTGGCTGAGGGAAGGAGGTTCTCACCCAATATTTGACGGTACATGGCCCGTCCATCGTCCCCTTAGCAGAAAAACACCCCCAAAGATTTGTTTCCACCTCCATGTTTGACGGTGGGGATGGTGTTCTTGGGGTCATAGGCAGCATTCCTCCTCCTCCAAACAGGGTGAGTTGAGTTGATGCCAAAGAGCTCGATTTTGGTCTCATCTGACCACAACACCTTCACCCAGTTCTCCTCTGAATCATTCAGATGTTCATTGGCAAACTTCAGACGGGCCTGTATATGTGCTTTCTTGAGCAGGGGGACCTTGCGGGCGCTGCAGGATTTCAGTCCTTCACGGCGTAGTGTGTTACCAATTGTTTTCTTGGTGACTGTGGTCCCAGCTGCCTTGAGATCATTGACAAGATTCCCCCGTATAGTTCTGGGCTGATTCCTCACCGTTCTCATGATCATTGCAACTCCACGAGGTGAGATCTTGCATGGAGCCCCAGGCCGAGGGAGATTGACAGTTATTTTGTGTTTCTTCCATTTGCAAATAATCGCACCAACTGTTGTCACCTTCTCACCAAGCTGCTTGGCGATGGTCTTGTAGCCCATTCCAGCCTTGTGTAGGTCTACAATCTTGTCCCTGACATCCTTTGGTCTTGGCTATGGTGGAGAATTTGGAATCTGATTGATTGATTGCTTCTGTGGACAGGTGTCTTTTATACAGGTAACAAGCTGAGATTAGGAGCACTCCCTTTAAGAGTGTGCTCCTAATCTCAGCTCGTTACCTGTATAAAAGACACCTGGGAGCCAGAAATCTTTCTGATTGAGAGGGGGTCAAATACTTATTTCCCTCATTAAAATGCAAATCAATTTATAACATTTTTGACATGCGTTTTTCTGGATTTTTTTGTTGTTATTCTGTCTCTCACTGTTCAAATAAATGTAGCATTAAAATTATAGACTGATAATTTCTTTGTCAGTGGGCAAACGTACAAAATCAGCAGGGGATCAAATACTTTTTTCCCTCACTGTATATATATACACACACACACACACACACACACACACACACACACATATATACACATATACACATACACATACATACATACATATATATATATACATACATACATACATATATATATATATATACATACATACATATAACCTCCTGTGAGATATATATATATATATATATATATATATATATTGATAGATATATTTTTTGTAATGAAAGGATGCCAATGAGACTGATCTTATTGGGGACTTTCTCTTGTTTAGACCTTACCTACACATACCTACATGCATTTTAAAAAGCTAGACATCCTTTTTTATTTTAAATATGATGAATCCATGGCCTTATTCGGCTATCGATATATAGCCTGTGCATAGGCCTATTCTTGTGACAATTATTATTTCGGCTTGTACATTTATTTGATATTTATTTTAAAGAAGGTCCAATTCTTCAAAGCTTACTGCACAAACGCTCTAGGCATACTCGGTTCTTCGATTTAAAGCCGCTTTTACGCGCTAGTCAGAACTAGGAAACCCGGAAATGTCTGACTTGCTAACTGGTTGAACGCGGCACGTGTATAACTACGACCAGTTAGCAAACCAGACATTTCTGAGTTTCCTAGTTCCGACTAGCCCTTGAAAGCGGCATAAGGCCCAATCATGACACGGAGCAACAGCGCGTTATTAAATGACGAGGTCAAATCATGATGTCAGTGATCTTCAGGTCTGAAAATCGGAGCTGTAGAAAGAGGCCGGAGTTCCGAACTTGGAATTCCTTGTTGGATGACCAATACAAAACAATTTTCCCCAGTCGGAGCTCGTTTTGTCCCTGAGTTCCCAGTTGTCTTGAAAGCAGCATTAGTTTGCTGAAATCAAACGTCAGGTATGTGTAGCACATGGAGTACCTAATGAGTTAAGGTTCTGTGTTTTCACATGCAAAAGTATCCCAAGGAAAACTACTTTGAAAGTTGTAACATATTTTATAGAAAATACATTATTTATGTTTCTGAATGATTTATCTTGCTGTTTTGTTGACATTATGGCCCGGTGATGCTGGGCTTACCTTCCTCACCGTTTTTGCCCGGTGACGTGACAGGCCATAGCCTGGTTTACCCCGGTTCAGTCTAATCGAAATCCCGCCATGTTTTTCAACAGTGGGGATGAGGTCGGACTAGACGCACTACCGTGCGCGCAAAATGCCGCGTTCAAGTGTTAGTCGGAACTAGAACATTTCCGACTTGCTAACTGGTTGTAGTTATGCACGTGCCGTGTTCAACTAATCAGCAAGTTTGACATTTCAAATTTTTCTAGTTCCGACTAGCATGTAAACGAGTGACGGAATGCACCTTGACCTAATGGCCATTCTAAGCCTACCAAGGTATGTCAATTTGTAGTGTAGAATGTTTCAGCTGTTGCCCTCCTACTGAACACCAAACTGGCCCAAATGGGTCGCCAGTGTGTAGAACTGCGGCAAGACAAATAGGCATACCAAAAAAAGTTTAAACAATCAAAGCTCTTACAAAACTGTTTGTGTTTCCGACTTTACGAGGGGCACATGACCGCAACTTTACGAGGGGCACATGACCGCAGCATCACCTCTGGTCTAACTTCGCGAACAACCCAGCATTTTTTTTATCCTCATTGGCACCCGTACCTCTAGAAAGGTAGCAAGATGGCTGCGGAGCCGAACAAGACAGAAATTTTGACCATTTTTAAAAGACTACGGTCTATTCCAACTAACAAGGTAACGCGAATAAGTACTTACTGTCCATTCACTAATTTAATAAGCATGTAATGGTCCATTATTGGAGGTAGAACGTAGACCAGAAAAAAAGTCTGACGTCCATCCGTCTACAGTAGCAAGCTAGTCTCTGTCTGGGCCTTAACGTTAGCTACGACGGCCAGCAAGAAGTTGACGTTAGCTCACTAGGCTAGATAGCAAAGTTTGCCTCTCCAAATCAGCCACGTATACTATAACTATGCCTAGCGCCTGCTTTGTGTCGTTGACTCTCCCTGCTTGGCTAACCTAGTTAGCCAGTCTGGTGACTTATTTGAGCCAGAACGAGTAGGGCCGTTTCCAATCTGAAAGGTTGTCTAGCTAGCTAGCACCAAGTCAACGTAATTGGATTCCTAGCAAACGTTAGCCATACCAGCAGGTTATTTTGCTTGCTATCTAGATGTCTAACTAATTAGTTATATCCAAAATGCAACGTTACCTAGCTTAACGTAGCAAGCTAAATTCCCGGGGTCGACTACCCCATCCATAGACGCGAACTACTTTCTCCGCATCTTCTTCCCAGGGGAATTATAATAGCTCGGTCTGAACTTGAACACGCATCACTTGCGCTACGGTCTTGGAAATCTAAAGAACCGGACTTTCATATCAGCGAGAAAACATTTTCAAAAAATGTAAAGGACCCTTTATACCTTTCTATAGGGTTAGTCTCCCCACACGGCCATATTTCCATGTTACAGCGCGTGTTTACGGAAGTGCTAATTAGCTATCTAACACAGTTCGTGTGTAATGAAGAAGGCCGCCACAAACGTGTTGTAACTAAAAAAATGTCGGCTGCGAATGAAGCCGTTTAAAAGTGTATATTTTGCATTTGTGCAAATATTTTGATGTGATATGAACGTAAAGGGCTTTGTTTCTAGAACCGTATCGCAATTGAGTCAATTCCCGTTTAGATTATTTTGCTGTTTACCTCTGAAAATAACCTACACTGAACAAAAAAATATAAACGCAACATGTAAAGTGTTGGTTTCATGAGTGGAAATAGAACATCCCAGACATTTTCCATATGCACAAAAAGCTTCTCTAAAATGTTGTGCACACATTTGTTTACATCCATATTGGTGAACATTTCTCCTTTGCTGAGATAATCCATCCACCTGACAGGTGTGGCATATCAAGAAGCTGATTAAACAGCATGATCATTACACAGGTGCACCTTGTGCTGGGGACAATAAAAGGCCACTCTTAAATGTGCAGTTTTGTCACACAACACAATGCCACAGATGTCTCAAGCAGTTTCCCCTCTCGCGTCGCCTCTTCCTCTCTGATTGGGTGCATCTCAATAGTCCAAAATGTCTTCCTTTTCTCCGTGAACCACTTTGTATTATCGAGACGCGCTCACTGCCATTTTTATGTTAGCTATGCATTCACTGACAGCGAAGTTTAAAAAAAAAAGCAGGAAAGCTATTCATGAACATCCAATCCTGGAGGCTGCGATCATATGTAGAACCTGAGATCTTGAGCAAATAACCCTCGAGTTTAGTCAGGAGACAATGAACAGGGCTTTTAGGGTTAATGTATGAGTGAGTATATGTGTGTCCCATGGCTGTAACTACACAGCTTGTTGTCTTCCCTGTTTAAGACCACATCCAGACATGTCTTCTGTAGATAGCTAGCTCGCTAACCAGGCAGTGGATTGTGTGTTTGTTTCTGTGCAGGCATGCTTTGACTGTGCTGCAAAGAACCCCAGCTGGGCCAGTATACCGTATGGAGTGTTTCTGTGTATCGACTGCTCTGGCATTCATCGCTCTCTAGGAGTGCACCTCAGCTTTATCAGGTAGCTTAGTTGTCTGTCTCACACACACACACACACACCTCATGACTCGACAATCGCATAGTTTTACTGTCAGTGAAGAGGTGTGCCGTGCCATACGCTTATTGTCGAGGAGAACGTTTGATACAATCCCCATGTTTTTTCTTCACCACAGATCCACTGAGCTCGACTCCAACTGGAACTGGTTTCAGCTGAGATGTATGCAGGTCGGAGGCAATGCCAACGCGGTACGTTCAAAATAATAAACCTCCATTATACATAGACGTTGAGCAACGCACAACTTTAGACAGGACCTGCTCTGCATCTGACTCTCTCCCCTCTTGTCCGTCTCCTCCTGGTGAAGACGGCCTTCTTCCGCCAGCACGGCTGCTCCACCAATGACACCACCGCCAAGTACAACAGCCGCGCGGCACAGATGTACCGAGAGAAGATCCGACAGCAAGCCAACACGGCACTGTCTAAATATGGGTCCGACGTAAGTATGGGCTGTGAGCGCAGCTTCCAACGGTCAACCAAACGTACCGTACCTTATGTAGCATGTATGCATGTAACAACCCATAAACTAGGCTCACAGTGAAATCCCTACTCCCAAGTTGTGGTTGTGACCACTATACCACTGAAAATTGAGCTTTTGGAATTACACCATTTTTATTGAGTTGTTTAAATTCCTGTTGATATTATTATTAGGTCTTATGGTTCTCTATATAGACCTATATATTCCTACTGATATTATTATGTCTTATGGTTCTCTATATAGACCTATATATTCCTACTGATATTATTATGTCTTATGGTTCTCTATATAGGTCTATATATTCCTACTGATATTATTATGTCTTATGGTTCTCTATATAGACCTATATATTCCTACTGATATTATTATTAGATCTTATGGTTCTCTATATAGACCTATATATTCCTACTGATATTATTATGTCTTATGGTTCTCTATATAGACCTATATATTCCTACTGATATTATTAGGTCTTATGGTTCTCTATATAGACCTATATATTCCTACTGATATTATTATGTCTTATGGTTCTCTATATAGGTCTATATATTCCTACTGATATTATTATTATGTCTTATGGTTCTCTATATAGGTCTATATATTCCTACTGATATTATTATGTCTTATGGTTCTCTATATAGGTCTATATATTCCTACTGATATTATTATGTCTTATGGTTCTCTATTTAGGTCTATATATTCCTACTGATATTATTATTATGTCTTATGGTTCTCTATATAGGTCTATATATTCCTACTGATATTATTATTATGTCTTATGGTTCTCTATATAGGTCTATATATTCCTACTGATATTATTATTATGTCTTATGGTTCTCTATATAGGTCTATATATTCCTACTGATATTATTATTATGTCTTATGGTTCTCTATATAGACCTATATATTCCTACTGATATTATTATGTCTTATGGTTCTCTATATAGACCTATATATTCCTACTGATATTATTATGTCTTATGGTTCTCTATATAGGTCTATATATTCCTACTGATATTATTATGTCTTATGGTTCTCTATATAGACCTATATATTCCTACTGATATTATTATGTCTTATGGTTCTCTATATAGACCTATATATTCCTACTGATATTATTATGTCTTATGGTTCTCTATATAGACCTATATATTCCTACTGATATTATTATGTCTTATGGTTCTCTATATAGACCTATATATTCCTACTGATATTATTATTAGGTCTTATGGTTCTCTATATAGACCTATATATTCCTACTGATATTATTATTATTATGTCTTATGGTTCTCTATATAGACCTATATATTCCTACTGATATTATTATGTCTTATGGTTCTCTATATAGACCTATATATTCCTACTGATATTATTATGTCTTATGGTTCTCTATATAGGTCTATATATTCCTACTGATATTATTATGTCTTATGGTTCTCTATATAGACCTATATATTCCTACTGATATTATTATGTCTTATGGTTCTCTATATAGGTCTATATATTCCTACTGATATTATTATGTCTTATGGTTCTCTATATAGACCTATATATTCCTACTGATATTATTATGTCTTATGGTTCTCTATATAGACCTATATATTCCTACTGATATTATTATGTCTTATGGTTCTCTATATAGACCTATATATTCCTACTGATATTATTATGTCTTATGGTTCTCTATATAGACCTATATATTCCTACTGATATTATTATTAGGTCTTATGGTTCTCTATATAGACCTATATATTCCTACTGATATTATTATTATTATGTCTTATGGTTCTCTATATAGACCTATATATTCCTACTGATATTATTATGTCTTATGGTTCTCTATATAGACCTATATATTCCTACTGATATTATTATGTCTTATGGTTCTCTATATAGGTCTATATATTCCTACTGATATTATTATGTCTTATGGTTCTCTATATAGACCTATATATTCCTACTGATATTATTATGTCTTATGGTTCTCTATATAGGTCTATATATTCCTACTGATATTATTATGTCTTATGGTTCTCTATATAGACCTATATATTCCTACTGATATTATTATGTCTTATGGTTCTCTATATAGGTCTATATATTCCTACTGATATTATTCCTCCACTGAGAAGGCAACGAACTCCCCCTCTCTCGCCCCTCTCACAGACCCCCATATCAGCTACACGTTGGCCTGTTGAGTCACTAGCGAGTGGGCAAACTCCACGTGTGATGTCACCAGCAGCATTAAGTCATGTCTTGTGGATAGACCACACGATACATAATTACCCACAAACACCATATCTGTTCTTATCGGTGCAGCTGCTTGCAGATACACTTCAAGGTCCACACAAGGCTTTTTGCGGATACCAATTCAGATTGGTAATGCGCTGTGAGTGTGTTGAGGTGTTTCATATTTTAACTCACTAGTTTCAAATCATCAACTATGGTCTTCAGTTTGGGCCAAACTCTTTAAGCAGGTGTGATAGAGCTGAGCTAGATTTAAAATGGGACATCAATACGGCCCACATGACCAGAATATTCCTTTCCTAAATCTATTGGGTATAGACATATGATTTATCTATAGAGGCCAGAGGTTGATTTGATCTAAATCAAATGTATTTATAAAGCCCTTTTTGCATCAGCAGATGTCAAGAAGTGCTTATACAGAAACCCAGCCTAAAACCCCAAACAGCAAGCAATGCAGATGTAGAAGCACAGTGGCTAGGAAAAACTCCCTAGAAAGGAAGAAACCTAGAGAGAAACCAGGCTTTGAGGGGTGGCCAGTCCTCTTCTGGCTGTGCCAGGTGGAGATTATATGAGTACATGGCCATTAAGGCCAGAGCGTTCTTCAAGATGTTTAAACGTTCATAGATGACCAGCAGGGTCAAATACTAATCACAGTGGTTGTAGAGAGTGCAGCAGGTCAGCACCTCAGGAGTAAATGTCAGTTGGCTGTGTGAATGCTGTCCGTAAAACCCTTCCTCTTTCTCTCTCAGCTGTGGATTGACTCACCCAGTGTGGGCAGCCAGCCTGCAGCCCCAGAGAAGAGACAGACAGACTTCTTTGCCGAGCATACTCAGGTAGGCCTGAGGTCTACTGTTCAAATCACACTAACCACACAAGTGTTTTGTGCTTCTGTGTTCATTCTGTGTGTGCGGTAGTGTTGGTTGTGTGTGCGTGTGGTTCTGTGTGTGTGTGTGTGTGTTATTTAATGTGAATGAATTGGTGTATTTGCAGCCTTTAAACAGCTGGGACATGACAGCTCCTTCCATGACAGAACACAATGGAGCCCTCACCCCTCAACTTTTGGAGGACACACCCAAAGCCCCCCACACCGCCAGCACTCGTGAGTCTCTCTCTCACACACACACACACACACACACACACACACACACATACACACACACACACACAGTCCCCCCTCTCCTATCCTTTCGTCTGGAGCTTTCCCATACATTTCTGTTTTTGAACTAGACAGTTGATCTGTGATTGTATTTGCCGTTCTCAGAGCTGGAGGAAGGACCAAGCATTGAGGGACTGAGCACTGAGCCATCTCCCAAAGTCACTATAGGTAAGTCCACAGCCAGCGTCCTGTTCCTCCTCTGCCCCCTTTCACATGACAACAGCTCCTCCCCTCACCCCTCACGCATCTTTGCTGACCTTAAAAACAAGGAGTAGGTGATGGTAACATTGGGACTGTAGCCATTTACAGACCTCAACATCCACAGTAACCCCCCCCCCCCCCCCGTTGGCTCTTCCCAGAATTGGAGACCCCCCCTGATTTAGACGTTTGCCCCCCCCCCCCCCCCCCCCCCCCCGTTGGCTCTTCCCAGAATTGGAGACCCCCCCTGATTTAGACGTTTGGCCCACGCACCAAATTGTCCCTAACCCTCACATGCATGTGTAGCGAATCCTAGAACACAGTCACTGGAGGTTTTCCAATGTGACTGTGGAGCCCTCAGTAACACCTGTGTCTGCTTTGTCCGTAGAGGACTCGATGCGTTTGTCATCAGATCAACCACAGCTACCCAAAGGTGATTGGAACGCCTTTTTTTAAAAAGCTGCCGTTAGCCCATTGGCTGGCCAGATTTTCAGGAAGCATGGCTGGTTCTGTGCTTGACTTGACACTTCATCCGATTGTGACACGCAAGCTTAAGCCCTTCCCTCCCAGCTCTAACTACAAGGTGTAACTGCTAAACCTTTCTTCCAGTCTCCTAACATTAATACAACAGTCAGACAACCCCTATTCAACATGTATCCTCGGTGGCAGATCTAGCAGGCTTAGTGCCTATCAAACGTTTTTTTCACTCCCCT
The DNA here is from genome assembly GCF_964263955.1 of Coregonus lavaretus. Lineage (NCBI taxonomy): Eukaryota > Metazoa > Chordata > Actinopteri > Salmoniformes > Salmonidae > Coregonus > Coregonus lavaretus. Next base: position 34,291,957 of record NC_140024.1, read on the forward strand.
TGGACTTCTTCATGTTTTATTGTGTTACAAAGTGGGGTTAAAATTGATTTAATTTGTTTTTTTATTTTGTCACTGATCTACACAAAATACTGTCATGCCAAAGTGGGGGATACAATTCTGTACAGGCTTCCTTCTTTTGACTGTCATTTACATCGGTATTGTGGAGTGACTACAATGTTGTTGAGCCATCCTTAGTGTTGTCCCATCACAGCCATTAAAACCCTGTAGCTGTTTTAAAGTCACCGTAGGACTCGTGATGACATCACCGCACGGTTTCCTTCCCGTCCGGCAGCTCAGTTAGGAAGGACGTCTGTGTCTTTGTTGTGTATGGGTGGTTTGATACACCAGCCAAAGCCTAATGAATAACTTGACCATGCTTAAAGGGATATTCAGTGTCTTTTTTTTTTTTACCCATCTACCAATCGCTGCCCTTCTTTATGAGGCATTGGAAAAGCTCCCTGGTCGTTGGTTGAATCTGCTTGAAATGCACTACTTCACTGAGGGAAAGGGAAAGGGGGATACCTGGTCAGTTGTACAATTGAAATATGTCTGACCTTATAGAGGTTGTATGTTTGGGGAACCAAGAAAGGGTCATTCAAATCACGTTAACCCCTATGATGTCACACACTGAGGCCGTGCAACTTATTGTGTGTTTTGCTACGCAAATGTGTTCTGCTGAACTAATTTAAGCTCGCCTATATCTATACATTCAAGATATTTGAGTTAATTCATTTTTCTTAATTTGTGAACGTTTATATAATTTAATTTTCAGTTTGACATGGAGTATTTGGTATGGATCAATGGTTTTGTGCGGATCATTTCAGTCCTACTTTGTAACAAAATGTGGAAGTCCAAAGGGGTGAATACTTATTATAGGAACTGTATGTCCCATGACTTTAGAATAACGTAACCAAATGAAACTCGTTCTGTCATGTATATGACAATGGTGCTGTCCTTCAGCTGCAATGCTATAACACTGCTGGCTGCAGCACATGGCAAAGTTTGTCTTGAAACTGCTTTGATGGGATCAAAGGACTGTTGGAAAACTATTTCTCATCTGAGTGTGTTGACATGTTCTTTTGTATAGAGTCTGCTAAATGTTTGCACCTTTTTTTAATAGAGGGGGAAACGTACAACAGTTTGTGCATTCACATGTATGGGGCCCGCCTATGCATTTGTAGGGGAAACACTGGTGTGTGTGCGACTTGCGTTCCTTTTTTCGAAGTTGTGCAGAGCGATTTACTAATCGGGAGTCTCTGGCCTGTCGGTGTCCACCAGTGTTCTGATGATGAGCTTTGTGTTACAGATGTGAAGCAGTCCATCATTGGGAAAAAGAAGCCCACCACTACTAAGAAAGGGGTAAGTTCCTCCCCCCTTCAGCACTCAGACAGGTTGCTCTGCATGAGGGGCAGGGTTTTGCGTGTTCCACGTGACCCGACTAGGAAACACTTGGGGCCCTAGTTCTGTCATGTCGTTAGGGCTCAGTGTTGTTCCTGGATAAGTCACGTTGACCAGAAAAACTAATGTCCCAAATCAGAACCACCACCAACCCCCTAAACACGTGTATGTGACCAATACAATTTTATTTGATTTGAGTGCATTGATCAAACCATGAATGTAATACTACCACTTGTCCACTGGGGGCGGCAGTCAGTTCCTCTCCGTCCCCAGCTGTGTGTAACCATCTCCTCTGTGTTCCTCTCTCCCTCCAGCTGGGTGCTAAGAAGGGCCTGGGGGCGCAGAAGGTGAGCAGCAAGAGCTTCTCGGAGGTGGAGAAACAGGCCCAGGTAGCTGAGAAGCTGAGGGAGGAGCAAGCAGCTGAGGCTAACAAACATGCAGAGGAGTCCATGTGAGTGAACCACGGTGTGACCGTCGGAGAGCAAGGAAACGCCTCCGCCCCACACGCTGCCCTTCATGCTGCTGAGTGTTTACACTAAATTCAGATTTGCTGTCTTCTCGTGGTCAGACTGTTCAGAGGTAGAATAAATCCTGCTGCAAATAATGCAGCATACTTTTGCATACAAAAAAAAAAGTGAATAGAAGGTTTCCTTGAGTACAGCAAGTAGTGACATCACGTCAGCATTAGGGCTAGCGCAATAATTGTGTTATCGTGTAACCGACAATTATGGACTCTAACCGTGAAAAAATAAAATCATCGTCTTAATACATTTTATACACGAAGAAGGTAAAGTTAGTAATCACTTTATGAGGAGAACAGTACGGTTGGGAGGAGAAGCTTAATTTCCTAAAGTTCCAAACAGGCAAAATTGTTGCAAATGAATGTAGTACAATTCACAAATGTCTCTCTTTTTGCAGTGTGGCCTCCATGCGCCTGGCCTACAAGGAGCTGGAGATTGACAGGAAGATGGAAGACAGGAAGATGCAGAACATGGAGGGTAAGAAGAGAGAGCAGGCTGAGAGGCTGGGCATGGGCTTCGGCAACCGCAGGTAATAAAATTAGCCGTATTCAAATGATATTTTCAAAGAACAGTAATGTTTCTCTCATGGAATAAGCATTCCTTGAGCACTACAAATAGCAATCAAGTGCTGCCTGTTTGCTTGTGCTAATGTAGGCTATTGCATTTGCTTAAAAGGGATACTTCGGGATGTTGGCAATGAGGTCCTTTATCTACGTCCCCAGAGTCAGATGAACTCGTGGAGACCATTTTTATGTCTCTGCGTTCAGTATGAAGGAAGTTAGAGGTAGTTTTGTGATCCAATGCTAACTAGCGTTAGCGCAATGACTGGAAATATATGGATATCTACTAGCATGCTAGTTAGCAACTTCCTTCAAACTGCACGTAGAGACATAAAAATGGTATCCACGAGTCCATCCCTCATGTCCAAAATCCCGAAGTGTCCCTTTAATTGTTTACGCTTTTGGTTGGTGGCACACTCTTTGATGAGATACCCATCTTACAGAGTGTGGCTTTAACTTCAGTGGCGTTTGTGTGTTTACGGTGTCTGTGTGTGTATGTAGATTGTGTTGCAGCACATTATTGTGTGTGTGGACATGACTAAGTGTGTGTGTATTCTGTGTATTCCAGCACCATATCTCACTCGGTGATGTCAGAGATGCAGGTGATTGAGCAGGAGACGCCCGTGGGGGCCAAGTCCTCGCCTCGCTCCAAACTGGACATGTTCGATGAGCCGGGCTTCTCCTCCGGACCCCCTAAGTACGGACCCCAGACAGATCAGAATGTCTTCTCCTAAGGAGGAGTAGTGTAAAAACGGGTTTCTGTCCAATTCCAAATGGACTTCCAACCCCTAGCTAGCTACCTCCCAGGTACTGGGGTTGTTGTGTACAGCTGAAAGGATTGGATTGGTATTAACAATGTGGTAATGGCTCCAACTTGCCCTCAGATAGGCTAGATAGAATTGTCTTCTTCTTGCTAACACATCTATCTAATCCTTTCATATCTATCCAAGAGCCTTGGGTCTGTGGGTTAGGGGTTGAGCCTTGGGTCTGTGGGTTAGGGGTAGAGCCTTGGGTCTGTGGGTTAGGGGTAGAGCCTTGGGTCTGTGGGTTAGGGGTAGAGCCTTGGGTCTGTGGGTTAGGGGTAGAGCCTTGGGTCTGTGGGTTAGGGGTAGAGCCTTGGGTCTGTGGGTTAGGGGTAGAGCCTTGGGTCTGTGGGTTAGGGGTAGAGCCTTGGGTCTGTGGGTTAGGGGTAGAGCCATGGGTCTGTGGGTTAGGGGTAGAGCCATGGGTCTGTGGGTTAGGGGTAGAGCCATGGGTCTGTGGGTTAGGGGTAGAGCCATGGGTCTGTGGGTTAGGGGTAGAGCCTTGGGTCTGTGGGTTAGGGGTAGAGCCTTGGGTCTGTGGGTTAGGGGTAGAGCCTTGGGTCTGTGGGTTAGGGGTAGATTTGGAATAGGTAATACATCCCTTTGTCTACCTCGGTTTCCTCAGATCCAATCCATTGTGAATGTGTCCTTGTGTATCCCTACCTGACCAACAACATTGGATATCTCCCTGCCTGACCAACAACATTGGATATCTCCCTGCCTGTGTGTGTTTTGTTGGGACAGGTACAAGGACAACCCGTTCACGGCAGGCGACGGCTTCGGCTCACGGTGGGACTCTGAGGGGGGCGTGGCCTCCTTCACCTCCTCCTGGGCTCTGGAGAAGGAGGAGCCTAAAGAGGAGGTGACCATCTCCAGCATTCAGCCTATCGGAGAACGGCCCAGTCGGCGAAAGGCGGAGGCTGCGGCGCCTGTGGCCGAGACGAGCGAGGCCAGGCAGAAGTTTGCCAACGCAAAGGCCATCTCTTCCGACATGTACTTCGGCCGCGAGAGCAACGGCGAGGTAAAGTTACACGACTGTAATACCAACCAATACCAAGCCACCGGTCAACTGAACGGCTGTAATACCAACCAATACCAAGCCACCGGTCAACTGAACGGTAACCTCTAGAGCAAGGCAGGCCGCATTCAAGACAACCGCCAGTGTAGTATGGTCTGGTCTAGTATGGTCTGGTCTAGTATGGTCTGGTCTAGTATGGTCTGGTCTAGTATGGACTGGTCTAGTATGGTCTGGTCTAGTATGGTCTGGTCTGGTCTGGTCTAGTATGGTCTGGTCTAGTATGGTCTGGTCTGGTCTGGTCTAGTATGGTCTGGTCTAGTATGGACTGGTCTAGTATGGTCTGGTCTAGTATGGTCTGGTCTAGTATGGTCTGGTCTAGTATGGTCTGGTCTAGTATGGTCTGGTCTAGTATGGTCTGGTCTAGTATGGTCTGGTCTAGTATGGTCTGGTCTAGTATGGTCTGGTCTGGTCTAGTATGGTCTGGTCTAGTATGGTCTAGTCTAGTATGGTGTTGTTGGTGTTGATTAGTCTAATGAGAAGGTGTTGTTGGTACTGTCTAGTCTAATGAGATGGTGTTGTTGGTGTAGTCTAGTCTAATGAGATGTTGTTGTCTAGTCTAATGAGATGGTGTTGTCTAGTCTAATGAGATGGTGTTGTTGGTGTTGACTAGTCTAATGAGATAGTGTTGTTGGTGTAGTCTAGTCTAATGAGATGGTGTTGTTGGTGTAGTCTAGTCTAATGAGATGTTGTTGTCTAGTCTAATGAGATGTTGTTGTTGGTGTTGTCTAGGCTATTGAGATGTTGTTGTCTAGTCTAATGAGATGGGGTTGTTGTTGTCTAGTCTAATGAGATAGTGTTGTTGGTGTAGTCTAGTCTAATGAGATGGTGTTGTTGGTGTAGTCTAGTCTAATGAGATGTTGTTGTCTAGTCTAATGAGATGTTGTTGTTGGTGTTGTCTAGGCTATTGAGATGTTGTTGTCTAGTCTAATGAGATGGGGTTGTTGGTGTTGTCTAGTCTAATGAGATGGTGTTGTCTAGTCTAATGAGATGGTGTTGTCTAGTCTAATGAGATGGTGTTGTCTAGTCTAATGAGATGGGGTTGTTGTTGTTGTCTAGTCTAATGAGATGTTGTTGTTGGTGTAGTCTAGTCTAATGAGATGGGGTTGTTGGTGTTGTCTAGTCTAATGAGATGGGGTTGTTGGTGTTGTCTAGTCTAATGAGATGTTGTTGTTGGTGTCTAGTCTAATGAGATGGTGTTGTCTAATGAGATGGTGTTGTTGGTGTCTAGTCTAATGAGATGGGGTTGTTGGTATTGTCTAGTCTAATGAGATGGGGTTGTTGGTGTTGTCTAGTCTAATGAGATGGTGTTGTTGGTGTTGTTGGTGTTGTCTAGTCTAATGAGATGGGGTTGTTGGTGTTGTCTAGTCTAATGAGATGGGGTTGTTGGTGTGGTCTAGTCTAATGAGATGGTGTTGTTGGTGTCTAGTCTAATGAGTTGGTGTTGTCTAGTCTAATGAGATGGGGTTGTTGGTGTTGTCTAGTCTAATGAGATGGTGTTGTTGGTGTCTAGTCTAATGAGTTGGTGTTGTCTAGTCTAATGAGATGGTGTTGTTGGTGTTGTCTAGTCTAATGAGATGGTGTTGTTGGTGTTGACTTGTTTAGCTAATGAAGGGCTGTCCCCGGAAAAAAAAATGAGATATATTGGTCGACCTAGAGTCGTCTGTTCTTTTCTACCAATTGATTGGTCTAAATTTTATAACGTGTATTTTTCCATATATAGACACACCCTATGTGTTTTAATCAAATCAACTATATGCACTGAACTTGTCTGAAGCTTTAAGCGAACTGTTTGATTAAATAACTAAGACACAAATTAGTCTAGAGGGAGCCTGGACCGCAATTGATTTGATTGTCCCGGTCCAGGCTCAGACTTGCTGTGTTAAAAAAAAAATGACAGCGAGTGACTGTGACTAGCACCCGTTGCTTCTCTCTCCCCCCATGATGCAGCGACCACCACAGAACATCAGCCGTGTTTATCACGCTGTCCATGTTGCTGAAGCTGCAACATAATTACAGCCATTTCCGACTGAAAAGTTCTGTTAGCAAAATCCTTCATTTGTTTAGGAAAAACATTCCCCATTCCCTCAACACTTGCTCTTTTCACTTGACACGTGTATGCATCGCATGAACGTAACCAATGAGGCCTGACCAATAGCATATCATAATCACATCAATAAATTGGTTATAACCAGATCTGAACACCGTAACACACGTGACCGCAAAAATGAATGCGGAGGACGTGAAAAAGAAACTGGAAACTGGGGGAATGTTTACTGGTTACTCAGGAGGGGAAAAGGGGAATGTTTACTGGTTACTCAGGAGGGAAAGGGGAAGTCAGATGTGTGGAAGAAATGTGATCAAGAAAAAGAAGAAACGTAAGGAGCAAGCGCTGCATGCATATTATGTGTTCCAAACAGGTGCTGTTAGATTACAATATAATTTATTTCTGACCGTTTGGAACAGTGTAAACAACACAAAATACATTATGAATGTACCTTTTTTGTAGAGCCTTCATTACAGCGAAGACTAAAAACAGTCGCGTGCATTTCGTTACAGTTTATTTATAGTTTAGGCTATTTTATTCATTATTTTGTTATTTCATTTAAAAACTTTTAAAATGCTTGATTGCGTTTTCAAATCATGAATGACTCGTATGCTGTGTGACGACATGAACGAATGAATGCTTTGATTAATGCAGTAGCCTATATATTGACATATAGGCCTCAGTAAATTACAGTATGAAGACAGCTAAACAGGATGAGCTCTTAGGCCTACAGCTCGATGGTGGTTATACACGGCTGCTATACCAAGCCTACTAATGATAACGACATTATTTATTATTATAATGATGATCATAATAATAGCAATAATAACAACAATAAGGAGATCAAGAAAAAAGCGTATAGGAGCGAGAGCTGTTTGCATATCGTGACAAACGTGCTGTTGGATTACAATATAATGTTTCTGGCCGTTTGGAACAGTGTAAACAACACTAAATAAATAAGCATACTGAACAAAAATATAAACGCAACATGCAACAATTTCAAAGATTTTACTGAGTTACAGTTCATATAAGCAAATCAGTATATTGAAATAGATTCATTACGCCCTAATCTATGGATTTCACATGACTGGGAATACAGATATGCATCTGTTGGTCACAGATACCTTAAAAAAAGAGGTAGGGGCTTGGACCAGTCAGTATCTGGTGACCACCATTTGCCTCATGCAGCGCGACACATCTCCTTCGCATAGTTGATCAGGCTGTTGATTGTAGCCTGTAGAATGTTGTCCCACTCATTTACATTTACATTTTAGTCATTTAGCAGACGCTCTTATCCAGAGCGACTTACAGTTAGCACATCCATTATTTTATCGAACCCACAACCCTGGCGTTGCAAACGCCATGCTCTACCAACTGAGCTACATCCCCTGCCACTCCTCTTCAATGGTTGTGCGAAGTTGCTGGATATTGGCGGGAACTGGAACGCGCTGTCGTACACGTCGATCCAAAGCATCCCGTAAAGTTAAAAAAACAGCTGAATTTGTGAAATTGCTGTATCCGACATTTTGTGATTAGACAATTAAGGCAAGGGCTGTTTCCTCGTCTCCTCACTCCGCTGCTGTCTCCCCCTCATTGTTCTCAACACCAACATGCTGGCTAACTTTGCTATTATGCACATGGCAACATGGGCTAGGAAAAGGTGGCAATTCAACAGCGTACTGATGTTTCTGAACCGCAGACAGCGACCGCTATCCAACTGGGGAGAAAGCGCATGTTATAAAATGTTATTTTATTAGTGTTGCACTATTGTTCTTACATAATATAACCATATACAATTTCAGTAGCACATGTCTTAGACTGATGGACTGTGCCATCCCCAAGGCCTCCACAATGGATCAGTCCACTCAGACAGGCGCCAATCAGACTGGTGTCTTGTACGCCGTAAAAATAAAAATAACATTGCGACTGACTGCTCAACTAAATAAATATCAATCGACCAGTCGACTAAATGGGGTCAACCCTAAACTAATTAGATGGTGTTGTTGGTGTTGACTAGTCTAATGAGATGTTGGTATTGACTAGGCTAGTCTAATGAGATGGTGTTGTTGGTGTTGACTAGTCTAGTCTAATGAGATGGTGTTGGTGTTGACTAGTCTAATGAGATGGTGTTGTTGGTGTTTTCTAGTTTAATGAGATGGTGTTATTGGTGTAGTCTAGTTTAATGAGATGGTGTTGTTGGTGTAGTCTAGTCTAATGAGATGGTGTTGTTGGTGTAGTCTAGTCTAATGAGATGGTGTTGTGGTGTGGTCTAGTCTAATGAGATGGTGTTGTTGGTGTAGTCTAGTCTAATGAGATGGTGTTGTTGGTGTAGTCTAGTCTAATGAGATGGTGTTGTTGGTGTAGTCTAGTCTAATGAGATGGTGTTGTTGGTGTTGACTAGTATAATGAGATGGTGTTGTTGGTATTGACTAGTCTAATGAGATGGTGTTGTTGGTATTGACTAGTCTAATGAGATGGTGTTGTTGGTGTTGACTAGTGTAATGAGATGGTGTTGTATAATGAGATGGTGTTGTTGGTGTTGACTAGTCTAATGAGATGGTGTTGTTGGTGTTGACTAGTCTAATGAGATGGTGTTGTTGGTGTTGACTAGTCTAATGAGATGGTGTTGTTCGTGTAGTCTAGTCTAATGAGATGGTGTTGTTGGTGTAGTCTAGTCTAATGAGATAGTGTTGTTGGTGTAGTCTAGTCTAATGAGATGGTGTTGTTGGTGTAGTCTAGTCTAATGAGATGGTGTTGTTGGTGTAGTCTAGTCTAATGAGATGGTGTTGTTGGTGTAGTCTAATGAGATGGTGTTGTTGGTGTAGTCTAATGAGATGGTGGTGTTGGTGTAGTCTAGTCTAATGAGATGGTGTTGTTGGTGTTGACTAGTCTAATGAGATGGTGTTGTTGGTGTTGACTAGTCTAATGAGATGGTGTTGTTGGTGTTGACTAGTCTAATGATATGGTGTTGTTGGTGTAGTCTAGTCTAATGAGATGGTGTTGTTGGTGTAGTCTAGTCTAATGAGATGGTGTTGTTGGTGTTGACTAGTCTAATGAGATGGTGTTGTTGGTGTAGTCTAGTCTAATGATGGTGTTGTTGGTGTAGTCTAGTCTAATGAGATGGTGTTGTTGGTGTTGACTAGTCTAATGAGATGGTGGTGTTGGTGTTGACTAGTCTAATGAGATGGTGTTGTTGGTGTTGACTAGTCTAATGAGATGGTGTTGTTCGTGTAGTCTAGTCTAATGAGATGGTGTTGTTGGTGTTGACTAGTCTAATGAGATGGTGTTGTTGGTATTGACATGTCTAATGAGATGGTGTTGTTGGTGTTGACTAGTCTAATGATATGGTGTTGTTGGTGTTGACTAGTCTAATGAGATGGTGTTGTTGGTGTTGACTAGTGTAATGAGATGGTGTTGTCTAATGATATGGTGTTGTTGGTGTTGACTAGTCTAATGAGATGGTGTTGTTGGTATTGACTAGTCTAATGAGATGGTGTTGTTGGTGTTGACTAGTCTAATGAGTTGGTGTTGTCTAGTCTAATGAGATGGTGTTGTTGGTGTTGACTAGTCTAATGAGATGGTGTTGTTGGTGTTGACTAGTGTAATGAGATGGTGTTGTCTAATGATATGGTGTTGTTGGTGTTGACTAGTCTAATGAGATGGTGTTGTTGGTATTGACTAGTCTAATGAGATGGTGTTGTTGGTGTTGACTAGTGTAATGAGATGGTGTTGTCTAATGAGATGGTGTTGTTGGTGTATTCTAGTATAATGAGATGGTGTTGTTGGTGTATTCTAGTCTAATGAGATGGTGTTGTTGGTGTTGACTAGTCTAATGAGATGGTGTTGTTGGTGTTGACTAGTCTAATGAGATGGTGTTGTTGGTGTTGACTAGTCTAATGAGATGGTGTTGTTGGTGTATTCTAGTCTAATGATATGTTGTTGTTGGTGTTGACTAGTCTAATGAGATGGTGTTGTTGGTATTGACTAGTCTAATGAGATGGTGTTGTTGGTGTTGACTAGTGTAATGAGATGGTGTTGTCTAATGAGATGGTGTTGACTAGTCTAATGAGATGGTGTTGTTGGTGTTGACTAGTATAATGAGATGGTGTTGTTGGTGTATTCTAGTATAATGAGATGGTGTTGTTGGTGTTGACTAGTCTAATGAGATGGTGTTGTTGGTGTTGTCTAGTCTAATGAGATGGTGTAGT
>NC_140024.1:34302768-34441666 GCF_964263955.1 Coregonus lavaretus
ACAACACCATCTCATTAGACTAGTCAACACCAACAACACCATCTCATTAGACTAGACTACACCAACACCACCATCTCATTAGACTAGTCAACACCAACAACACCATCTCATTAGACTAGACTACACCAACAACACCATCATTAGACTAGACTACACCAACAACACCATCTCATTAGACTAGTCAACACCAACAACACCATCTCATTAGACTAGACTACACCAACAACACCATCTCATTAGACTAGACTACACCAACAACACCATATCATTAGACTAGTCAACACCAACAACACCATCTCATTAGACTAGTCAACACCAACAACACCATCTCATTAGACTAGTCAACACCAACAACACCATCTCATTAGACTAGACTACACCAACACCACCATCTCATTAGACTACACCAACAACACCATCTCATTAGACTACACCAACAACACCATCTCATTAGACTAGACTACACCAACAACACCATCTCATTAGACTAGACTACACCAACAACACCATCTCATTAGACTAGACTACACCAACAACACTCTCATTAGACTAGACTACACCAACAACACCATCTCATTAGACTAGACTACACGAACAACACCATCTCATTAGACTAGTCAACACCAACAACACCATCTCATTAGACTAGTCAACACCAACAACACCATCTCATTAGACTAGTCAACACCAACAACACCATCTCATTATACAACACCATCTCATTACACTAGTCAACACCAACAACACCATCTCATTAGACTAGTCAATACCAACAACACCATCTCATTAGACTAGTCAATACCAACAACACCATCTCATTATACTAGTCAACACCAACAACACCATCTCATTAGACTAGACTACACCAACAACACCATCTCATTAGACTAGACTACACCAACAACACCATCTCATTAGACTAGACTACACCAACAACACCATCTCATTAGACTAGACCACACCACAACACCATCTCATTAGACTAGACTACACCAACAACACCATCTCATTAGACTAGACTACACCAACAACACCATCTCATTAAACTAGACTACACCAATAACACCATCTCATTAAACTAGAAAACACCAACAACACCATCTCATTAGACTAGTCAACACCAACACCATCTCATTAGACTAGACTAGTCAACACCAACAACACCATCTCATTAGACTAGCCTAGTCAATACCAACATCTCATTAGACTAGTCAACACCAACAACACCATCTAATTAGTTTAGGGTTGACCCCATTTAGTCGACTGGTCGATTGATATTTATTTAGTTGAGCAGTCAGTCGCAATGTTATTTTTATTTTTACGGCGTACAAGACACCAGTCTGATTGGCGCCTGTCTGAGTGGACTGATCCATTGTGGAGGCCTTGGGGATGGCACAGTCCATCAGTCTAAGACATGTGCTACTGAAATTGTATATGGTTATATTATGTAAGAACAATAGTGCAACACTAATAAAATAACATTTTATAACATGCGCTTTCTCCCCAGTTGGATAGCGGTCGCTGTCTGCGGTTCAGAAACATCAGTACGCTGTTGAATTGCCACCTTTTCCTAGCCCATGTTGCCATGTGCATAATAGCAAAGTTAGCCAGCATGTTGGTGTTGAGAACAATGAGGGGGAGACAGCAGCGGAGTGAGGAGACGAGGAAACAGCCCTTGCCTTAATTGTCTAATCACAAAATGTCGGATACAGCAATTTCACAAATTCAGCTGTTTTTTTAACTTTACGGGATGCTTTGGATCGACGTGTACGACAGCGCGTTCCAGTTCCCGCCAATATCCAGCAACTTCGCACAACCATTGAAGAGGAGTGGCAGGGGATGTAGCTCAGTTGGTAGAGCATGGCGTTTGCAACGCCAGGGTTGTGGGTTCGATAAAATAATGGATGTGCTAACTGTAAGTCGCTCTGGATAAGAGCGTCTGCTAAATGACTAAAATGTAAATGTAAATGAGTGGGACAACATTCTACAGGCTACAATCAACAGCCTGATCAACTATGCGAAGGAGATGTGTCGCGCTGCATGAGGCAAATGGTGGTCACCAGATACTGACTGGTCCAAGCCCCTACCTCTTTTTTTAAGGTATCTGTGACCAACAGATGCATATCTGTATTCCCAGTCATGTGAAATCCATAGATTAGGGCGTAATGAATCTATTTCAATATACTGATTTGCTTATATGAACTGTAACTCAGTAAAATCTTTGAAATTGTTGCATGTTGCGTTTATATTTTTGTTCAGTATGCTTATTTATTTAGTGTTGTTTACACTGTTCCAAACGGCCAGAAACATTATATTGTAATCCAACAGCACGTTTGTCACGATATGCAAACAGCTCTCGCTCCTATACGCTTTTTTCTTGATCTCCTTATTGTTGTTATTATTGCTATTATTATGATCATCATTATAATAATAAATAATGTCGTTATCATTAGTAGGCTTGGTATAGCAGCCGTGTATAACCACCATCGAGCTGTAGGCCTAAGAGCTCATCCTGTTTAGCTGTCTTCATACTGTAATTTACTGAGGCCTATATGTCAATATATAGGCTACTGCATTAATCAAAGCATTCATTCGTTCATGTCGTCACACAGCATACGAGTCATTCATGATTTGAAAACGCAATCAAGCATTTTAAAAGTTTTTAAATGAAATAACAAAATAATGAATAAAATAGCCTAAACTATAAATAAACTGTAACGAAATGCACGCGACTGTTTTTAGTCTTCGCTGTAATGAAGGCTCTACAAAAAAGGTACATTCATAATGTATTTTGTGTTGTTTACACTGTTCCAAACGGTCAGAAATAAATTATATTGTAATCTAACAGCACCTGTTTGGAACACATAATATGCATGCAGCGCTTGCTCCTTACGTTTCTTCTTTTTCTTGATCACATTTCTTCCACACATCTGACTTCCCCTTTCCCTCCTGAGTAACCAGTAAACATTCCCCTTTTCCCCTCCTGAGTAACCAGTAAACATTCCCCCAGTTTCCAGTTTCTTTTTCACGTCCTCCGCATTCATTTTTGCGGTCACGTGTGTTACGGTGTTCAGATCTGGTTATAACCAATTTATTGATGTGATTATGATATGCTATTGGTCAGGCCTCATTGGTTACGTTCATGCGATGCATACACGTGTCAAGTGAAAAGAGCAAGTGTTGAGGGAATGGGGAATGTTTTTCCTAAACAAATGAAGGATTTTGCTAACAGAACTTTTCAGTCGGAAATGGCTGTAATTATGTTGCAGCTTCAGCAACATGGACAGCGTGATAAACACGGCTGATGTTCTGTGGTGGTCGCTGCATCATGGGGGGAGAGAGAAGCAACGGGTGCTAGTCACAGTCACTCGCTGTCATTTTTTTTTTAACACAGCAAGTCTGAGCCTGGACCGGGACAATCAAATCAATTGCGGTCCAGGCTCCCTCTAGACTAATTTGTGTCTTAGTTATTTAATCAAACAGTTCGCTTAAAGCTTCAGACAAGTTCAGTGCATATAGTTGATTTGATTAAAACACATAGGGTGTGTCTATATATGGAAAAATACACGTTATAAAATTTAGACCAATCAATTGGTAGAAAAGAACAGACGACTCTAGGTCGACCAATATATCTCATTTTTTTTTCCGGGGACAGCCCTTCATTAGCTAAACAAGTCAACACCAACAACACCATCTCATTAGACTAGACAACACCAACAACACCATCTCATTAGACTAGACAACACCAACTCATTAGACTAGACACCAACAACACCATCTCATTAGACTAGACAACACCAACAACCCCATCTCATTAGACTAGACAACACCAACTCATTAGACTAGACACCAACAACACCATCTCATTAGACTAGACCACACCAACAACCCCATCTCATTAGACTAGACAACACCAACAACCCCATCTCATTAGACTAGACAACACCAACAACACCAACAACACCATCTCATTAGACTAGACAACACCAACAACCCCATCTCATTAGACTAGACAATACCAACAACCCCATCTCATTAGACTAGACACCAACAACACCATCTCATTAGACAACACCATCTCATTAGACTAGACACCAACAACAACATCTCATTAGACTAGACAACACCAACAACCCCATCTCATTAGACTAGACAACACCAACAACCCCATCTCATTAGACTAGACTACACCAACAACAACATCTCATTAGACTAGACAACAACAACAACCCCATCTCATTAGACTAGACAACACCATCTCATTAGACTAGACAACACCATCTCATTAGACTAGACAACACCATCTCATTAGACTAGACAACACCATCTCATTAGACTAGACAACACCAACAACCCCATCTCATTAGACTAGACAACAACATCTCAATAGCCTAGACAACACCAACAACAACATCTCATTAGACTAGACAACAACATCTCATTAGACTAGACTACACCAACAACACCATCTCATTAGACTAGACTACACCAACAACACTATCTCATTAGACTAGACAACAACAACCCCATCTCATTAGACTAGACAACAACATCTCAATAGCCTAGACAACACCAACAACAACATCTCATTAGACTAGACAACAACATCTCATTAGACTAGACTACACCAACAACACCATCTCATTAGACTAGACTACACCAACAACACTATCTCATTAGACTAGTCAACACCAACAACACCATCTCATTAGACTAGACAACACCATCTCATTAGACTAGACAACAACATCTCATTAGACTAGACTACACCAACAACACCATCTCATTAGACTAGACAGTACCAACAACACCTTCTCATTAGACTAATCAACACCAACAACACCATACTAGACTAGACCATACTAGACCAGACCATACTAGACCAGACCAGACCATACTAGACCAGACCATACTAGACCAGACCATACTAGACCAGACCATACTAGACCAGACCATACTAGACCAGACCATACTAGACCAGACCATACTAGACCAGACCATACTAGACCAGACCATACTAGACCAGTCCATACTAGACCAGACCATACTAGACCAGACCAGACCAGACCATACTAGACCAGACCATACTAGACCAGACCAGACCAGACCATACTAGACCAGACCATACTAGACCAGTCCATACTAGACCAGACCATACTAGACCAGACCATACTAGACCAGACCATACTAGACCAGACCATACTACACTGGCGGTTGTCTTGAATGCGGCCTGCCTTGCTCTAGAGGTTACCGTTCAGTTGACCGGTGGCTTGGTATTGGTTGGTATTACAGCCGTTCAGTTGACCGGTGGCTTGGTATTGGTTGGTATTACAGTCGTGTAACTTTACCTCGCCGTTGCTCTCGCGGCCGAAGTACATGTCGGAAGAGATGGCCTTTGCGTTGGCAAACTTCTGCCTGGCCTCGCTCGTCTCGGCCACAGGCGCCGCAGCCTCCGCCTTTCGCCGACTGGGCCGTTCTCCGATAGGCTGAATGCTGGAGATGGTCACCTCCTCTTTAGGCTCCTCCTTCTCCAGAGCCCAGGAGGAGGTGAAGGAGGCCACGCCCCCCTCAGAGTCCCACCGTGAGCCGAAGCCGTCGCCTGCCGTGAACGGGTTGTCCTTGTACCTGTCCCAACAAAACACACACAGGCAGGGAGATATCCAATGTTGTTGGTCAGGCAGGGAGATATCCAATGTTGTTGGTCAGGTAGGGATACACAAGGACACATTCACAATGGATTGGATCTGAGGAAACCGAGGTAGACAAAGGGATGTATTACCTATTCCAAATCTACCCCTAACCCACAGACCCAAGGCTCTACCCCTAACCCACAGACCCAAGGCTCTACCCCTAACCCACAGACCCAAGGCTCTACCCCTAACCCACAGACCCATGGCTCTACCCCTAACCCACAGACCCATGGCTCTACCCCTAACCCACAGACCCATGGCTCTACCCCTAACCCACAGACCCATGGCTCTACCCCTAACCCACAGACCCAAGGCTCTACCCCTAACCCACAGACCCAAGGCTCTACCCCTAACCCACAGACCCAAGGCTCTACCCCTAACCCACAGACCCAAGGCTCTACCCCTAACCCACAGACCCAAGGCTCTACCCCTAACCCACAGACCCAAGGCTCTACCCCTAACCCACAGACCCAAGGCTCTACCCCTAACCCACAGACCCAAGGCTCAACCCCTAACCCACAGACCCAAGGCTCTTGGATAGATATGAAAGGATTAGATAGATGTGTTAGCAAGAAGAAGACAATTCTATCTAGCCTATCTGAGGGCAAGTTGGAGCCATTACCACATTGTTAATACCAATCCAATCCTTTCAGCTGTACACAACAACCCCAGTACCTGGGAGGTAGCTAGCTAGGGGTTGGAAGTCCATTTGGAATTGGACAGAAACCCGTTTTTACACTACTCCTCCTTAGGAGAAGACATTCTGATCTGTCTGGGGTCCGTACTTAGGGGGTCCGGAGGAGAAGCCCGGCTCATCGAACATGTCCAGTTTGGAGCGAGGCGAGGACTTGGCCCCCACGGGCGTCTCCTGCTCAATCACCTGCATCTCTGACATCACCGAGTGAGATATGGTGCTGGAATACACAGAATACACACACACTTAGTCATGTCCACACACACAATAATGTGCTGCAACACAATCTACATACACACACAGACACCGTAAACACACAAACGCCACTGAAGTTAAAGCCACACTCTGTAAGATGGGTATCTCATCAAAGAGTGTGCCACCAACCAAAAGCGTAAACAATTAAAGGGACACTTCGGGATTTTGGACATGAGGGATGGACTCGTGGATACCATTTTTATGTCTCTACGTGCAGTTTGAAGGAAGTTGCTAACTAGCATGCTAGTAGATATCCATATATTTCCAGTCATTGCGCTAACGCTAGTTAGCATTGGATCACAAAACTACCTCTAACTTCCTTCATACTGAACGCAGAGACATAAAAATGGTCTCCACGAGTTCATCTGACTCTGGGGACGTAGATAAAGGACCTCATTGCCAACATCCCGAAGTATCCCTTTTAAGCAAATGCAATAGCCTACATTAGCACAAGCAAACAGGCAGCACTTGATTGCTATTTGTAGTGCTCAAGGAATGCTTATTCCATGAGAGAAACATTACTGTTCTTTGAAAATATCATTTGAATACGGCTAATTTTATTACCTGCGGTTGCCGAAGCCCATGCCCAGCCTCTCAGCCTGCTCTCTCTTCTTACCCTCCATGTTCTGCATCTTCCTGTCTTCCATCTTCCTGTCAATCTCCAGCTCCTTGTAGGCCAGGCGCATGGAGGCCACACTGCAAAAAGAGAGACATTTGTGAATTGTACTACATTCATTTGCAACAATTTTGCCTGTTTGGAACTTTAGGAAATTAAGCTTCTCCTCCCAACCGTACTGTTCTCCTCATAAAGTGATTACTAACTTTACCTTCTTCGTGTATAAAATGTATTAAGACGATGATTTTATTTTTTCACGGTTAGAGTCCATAATTGTCGGTTACACGATAACACAATTATTGCGCTAGCCCTAATGCTGACGTGATGTCACTACTTGCTGTACTCAAGGAAACCTTCTATTCACTTTTTTTTTTGTATGCAAAAGTATGCTGCATTATTTGCAGCAGGATTTATTCTACCTCTGAACAGTCTGACCACGAGAAGACAGCAAATCTGAATTTAGCGTAAACACTCAGCAGCATGAAGGGCAGCGTGTGGGGCGGAGGCGTTTCCTTGCTCTCCGACGGTCACACCGTGGTTCACTCACATGGACTCCTCTGCATGTTTGTTAGCCTCAGCTGCTTGCTCCTCCCTCAGCTTCTCAGCTACCTGGGCCTGTTTCTCCACCTCCGAGAAGCTCTTGCTGCTCACCTTCTGCGCCCCCAGGCCCTTCTTAGCACCCAGCTGGAGGGAGAGAGGAACACAGAGGAGATGGTTACACACAGCTGGGGACGGAGAGGAACTGACTGCCGCCCCCAGTGGACAAGTGGTAGTATTACATTCATGGTTTGATCAATGCACTCAAATCAAATAAAATTGTATTGGTCACATACACGTGTTTAGGGGGTTGGTGGTGGTTCTGATTTGGGACATTAGTTTTTCTGGTCAACGTGACTTATCCAGGAACAACACTGAGCCCTAACGACATGACAGAACTAGGGCCCCAAGTGTTTCCTAGTCGGGTCACGTGGAACACGCAAAACCCTGCCCCTCATGCAGAGCAACCTGTCTGAGTGCTGAAGGGGGGAGGAACTTACCCCTTTCTTAGTAGTGGTGGGCTTCTTTTTCCCAATGATGGACTGCTTCACATCTGTAACACAAAGCTCATCATCAGAACACTGGTGGACACCGACAGGCCAGAGACTCCCGATTAGTAAATCGCTCTGCACAACTTCGAAAAAAGGAACGCAAGTCGCACACACACCAGTGTTTCCCCTACAAATGCATAGGCGGGCCCCATACATGTGAATGCACAAACTGTTGTACGTTTCCCCCTCTATTAAAAAAAGGTGCAAACATTTAGCAGACGCTATACAAAAGAACATGTCAACACACTCAGATGAGAAATAGTTTTCCAACAGTCCTTTGATCCCATCAAAGCAGTTTCAAGACAAACTTTGCCATGTGCTGCAGCCAGCAGTGTTATAGCATTGCAGCTGAAGGACAGCACCATTGTCATATATATGACAGAAAGAGTTTCATTTGGTTACGTTATTCTAAAGTCATGGGACATACAGTTCCTATAATAAGTATTCACCCCTTTGGACTTCCACATTTTGTTACAAAGTAGGACTGAAATGATCCGCACAAAACCATTGATCCATACCAAATACTCCATGTCAAACTGAAAATACAATTATATAAACGTTCACAAATTAAGAAAAATGAATTAACTCAAATATCTTGAATGTATAGATATAGGCGAGCTTAAATTAGTTCAGCAGAACACACAATAAGTTGCACGGCCTCAGTGTGTGACATCATAGGGGTTAACGTGATTTGAATGACCCTTTCTTGGTTCCCCAAACATACAACCTCTGTAAGGTCAGACACATTTCAGTTGAATGCATTCAGTTGTACAACTGACCAGGTATCCCCCTTTCCCTTTCCCTTTCCCTCAGTGAAGTAGTGCATTTCAAGCAGATTCAACCAACAACCAGGGAGCTTTTCAAATGCCTCATAAAGAAGGGCAGCGATTGGTAGATGGGTTCAAAAAAAATAAAAAAAATGACACTGAATATCCCTTTAAGCATGGTCAAGTTATTCATTAGGCTTTGGCTGGTGTATCAAACCACCCAGACGTCCTTCCTAACTGAGCTGCCGGACGGGAAGGAAACCGTGCGGTGATGTCATCACGAGTCCTACGGTGACTTTAAAACAGCTACAGGGTTTTAATGGCTGTGATGGGACAACACTAAGGATGGCTCCACAACATTGTAGTCACTGCACAATACCGATGTAAATGACAGTCAAAAGAAGGAAGCCTGTACAGAATTATATCCCCCACTTTGGCATGACAGTATTTTGTGTAGATCAGTGACAAAATAAAAAAACAAATTAAATCAATTTTAACCCCACTTTGTAACACAATAAAACATGAAGAAGTCCAAGGGGAGTGAAAAACGTTTGATAGGCACCAAGCCTGCTAGATCTGCCACCGAGGATACATGTTGAATAGGGGTTGTCTGACTGTTGTATTAATGTTAGGAGACTGGAAGAAAGGTTTAGCAGTTATACATTGTAGTTAGAGCTGGGAGGGAAGGGCTTAAGCTTGCGTGTCACAATCGGATGAAGTGTCAAGTCAAGCACAGAACCAGCCATGCTTCCTGAAAATCTGGCCAGCCAATGGGCTAACGGCAGCTTTTAAAAAAAGGCGTTCCAATCACCTTTGGGTAGCTGTGGTTGATCTGATGACAAACGCATCGAGTCCTCTACGGACAAAGCAGACACAGGTGTTACTGAGGGCTCCACAGTCACATGGGAAAACCTCCAGTGACTGTGTTATAGGATTCGCTACACATGCATGTGAGGGTTAGGGACAATTTGGTGCGTGGGCCAAACGTCTAAATCAGGGGGGGGTCTCCAATTCTGGGAAGAGCCAACAGGGGGGGGGGGGGGTTACTGTGGATGTTGAGGTCTGTAAATGGCTACAGTCCCAATGTTACCATCACCTACTCCTTGTTTTTAAGGTCAGCAAAGATGCGTGGAGGGGTGAGGGGAGGAGCTGTTGTCATGTGAAAGGGGGCAGAGGAGGAACAGGACGCTGGCTGTGGACTTACCTATAGTGACTTTGGGAGATGGCTCAGTGCTCAGTCCCTCAATGCTTGGTCCTTCCTCCTGCTCTGAGAACGGCAAATACAATCACAGATCAACTGTCTAGTTCAAAAACAGAAATGTATGGGAAAGCTCCAGACGAAAGGATAGGAGAGGGGGGACTGTGTGTGTGTGTGTGTGTGTGTGTGTGTGTGTGTGTGTGTGTGTGTGTGTGTGACAGACTCACGAGTGCTGGCGGTGTGGGGGGCTTTGGGTGTGTCCTCCAATAGTTGAGGGTTGAGGGCTCCATTGTGTTCTGTCATGGAAGGAGCCGTCATGTCCCAGCTGTTTAAAGGCTGCAAATACACCAATTCATTCACATTAAATAACACACACACACACACACACACACAGAACCACACGCACACACAACCAACACTACCGCACACACAGAATGAACACAGAACACTTGTGTGGTTAGTGTGATTTGAACAGTAGACCTCAGGCCTACCTGAGTATGCTCGGCAAAGAAGTCTGTCTGTCTCTTCTCTGGGGCTGCAGGCTGGCTGCTCACACTGGGTGAGTCAATCCACAGCTGAGAGAGAAACAGGAAGGGTTTTACGGACGGCATTCACACAGCCAACTGACATTTTCTCCTGAGGTGCTGACCTGCTGCACTCTCTACAACCACTGTGATTAGTATTTGACCCTGCTGGTCATCTATGAACGTTTAAACATCTTGTAGAACGCTCTGGCCTTAATGGCCATGTACTCATATAATCTCCACCCGGCACAGCCAGAAGAGGACTGGCCACCCCTCAGAGCCTGGTTTCTTCCTAGGTTCCTACCTTTCTAGGGAGTTTTTCCTAGCCACTGTGCATCTACATTTGCATTGCTTGCTGTTTTAGGCTGGGTTTCTGTATAAGCACTTCTTGACATCTGCTGATGCAAAAAGGGCTTTATAAATACATTTGATTTAGATCAAATCAACCTCTGGCCTCTATATATAAATCATATGTCTATACCCAATAGATTTAGGAAAGGAATATTCTGGTCATGTGGGCCGTATTGATGTCCCATTTTAAATCTAGCTCAGCTCTATCACACCTGCTTAAAGAGTTTGGCCCAAACTGAAGACCATAGTTGATGATTTGAAACTAGTGAGTTAAAATATGAAACACCTCAACACACTCACAGCGCATTACCGATCTGAATTGGTATCCGCAAAAAGCCTTGTGTGGACCTTGAAGTGTATCGGCAAGCAGCTGCACCGATAAGAACAGATATGGTGTTTGTGGGTAATTATGTATCGTGTGGTCTATCCACAAGACATGACTTAATGCTGCTGGTGACATCACACGTGGAGTTTGCCCACTCGCTAGTGACTCAACAGGCCAACGTGTAGCTGATATGGGGGTCTGTGAGAGGGACGAGAGAGGGGGAGTTCGTTGCCTTCTCAGTGGAGGAATAATATCAGTAGGAATATATAGACCTATATAGAGAACCATAAGACCTAATAATAATATCAGTAGGAATATATAGGTCTATATAGAGAACCATAAGACATAATAATATCAGTAGGAATATATAGACCTATATAGAGAACCATAAGACATAATAATATCAGTAGGAATATATAGGTCTATATAGAGAACCATAAGACATAATAATATCAGTAGGAATATATAGACCTATATAGAGAACCATAAGACATAATAATATCAACAGGAATTTAAACAACTCAATAAAAATTGTGTAATTCCAAAAGCTCAATTTTCAGTGGTATAGTGGTCACAACCTCAACTTGGGAGTAGGGATATCACTGTGAGCCTAGTTTATGGGTTGTTACATGCATACATGCTACATAAGGTACGGTACGTTTGGTTGACCGTTGGAAGCTGCGCTCACAGCCCATACTTACGTCGGACCCATATTTAGACAGTGCCGTGTTGGCTTGCTGTCGGATCTTCTCTCGGTACATCTGTGCCGCGCGGCTGTTGTACTTGGCGGTGGTGTCATTGGTGGAGCAGCCGTGCTGGCGGAAGAAGGCCGTCTTCACCAGGAGGAGACGGACAAGAGGGGAGAGAGTCAGATGCAGAGCAGGTCCTGTTTAAAGTTGTGCGTTGCTCAACGTCTATGTATAACGGACGTTTATTATTTTTTTGAACGTACCGCGTTGGCATTGCCTCCGACCTGCATACATCTCAGCTGAAACCAGTTCCAGTTGGAGTCGAGCTCAGTGGATCTGTGGTGAAGAAAAAAACATGGGGATTGTATCAAACGTTCTCCTCGACAATAAGCGTATGGCACGGCACACCTCTTCACTGACAGTAAAACTATGCGATTGTCGAGTCATGAGGTGTGTGTGTGTGTGTGTGTGACAGACAACTAAGCTACCTGATAAAGCTGAGGTGCACTCCTAGAGAGCGATGAATGCCAGAGCAGTCGATACACAGAAACACTCCATACGGTATACTGGCCCAGCTGGGGTTCTTTGCAGCACAGTCAAAGCATGCCTGCACAGAAACAAACACACAATCCACTGCCTGGTTAGCGAGCGAGCTATCTACAGAAGACATGTCTGGATGTGGTCTTAAACAGGGAAGACAACAAGCTGTGTAGTTACAGCCATGGGACGCACATATACTCACTCATACATTAACCCTAAAAGCCCTGTTCATTGTCTCCTGACTAAACTCGAGGGTTATTTGCTCAAGATCTCAGGTTCTACATATGATCGCAGCCTCCAGGATTGGATGTTCATGAATAGCTTTCCTGCTTTTTTTTTTACTTCGCTGTCAGTGAATGCATAGCTAACATAAAAATGGCAGTGAGCGCGTCTCGATAATACAAAGTGGTTCACGGAGAAAAGGAAGACATTTTGGACTATTGAGATGCACCCAATCAGAGAGGAAGAGGCGACGCGAGAGGGGAAACTGCTTGAGACATCTGTGGCATTGTGTTGTGTGACAAAACTGCACATTTAAGAGTGGCCTTTTATTGTCCCCAGCACAAGGTGCACCTGTGTAATGATCATGCTGTTTAATCAGCTTCTTGATATGCCACACCTGTCAGGTGGATGGATTATCTCAGCAAAGGAGAAATGTTCACCAATATGGATGTAAACAAATGTGTGCACAACATTTTAGAGAAGCTTTTTGTGCATATGGAAAATGTCTGGGATGTTCTATTTCCACTCATGAAACCAACACTTTACATGTTGCGTTCATATTTTTTTGTTCAGTGTAGGTTATTTTCAGAGGTAAACTGGTTCTGGCAGCCAAAACAGCAAAATACTCTAAACGGGAATTGACTCAATTGCGATACGGTTCTAGAAACAAAGCCCTTTACGTTCATATCACATCAAAATATTTGCACAAATGCAAAATATACACTTTTAAACGGCTTCATTCGCAGCCGACATTTTTTTAGTTACAACACGTTTGTGGCGGCCTTCTTCATTACACACGAACTGTGTTAGATAGCTAATTAGCACAGGTGTTCAGTCTTCCGTAAACACGCGCTGTAACATGGAAATATGGCCGTGTGGGGAGACTAACCCTATAGAAAGGTATAAAGGGTCCTTTACATTTTTTGAAAATGTTTTCTCGCTGATATGAAAGTCCGGTTCTTTAGATTTCCAAGACCGTAGCGCAAGTGATGCGTGTTCAAGTTCAGACCGAGCTATTATAATTCCCCTGGGAAGAAGATGCGGAGAAAGTAGTTCGCGTCTATGGATGGGGTAGTCGACCCCGGGAATTTAGCTTGCTACGTTAAGCTAGGTAACGTTGCATTTTGGATATAACTAATTAGCTAGACATCTAGATAGCAAGCAAAATAACCTGCTGGTATGGCTAACGTTTGCTAGGAATCCAATTACGTTGACTTGGTGTTAGCTAGCTAGACAACCTTTCAGATTGGACACGGCCCTACTCGTTCTGGCTCAAATAAGTCACCAGACTGGCTAACTAGGTTAGCCAAGCAGGGAGAGTCAACGACACAAAGCAGGCGCTAGGCATAGTTATAGTATACGTGGCTGATTTGGAGAGGCAAACTTTGCTATCTAGCCTAGTGAGCTAACGTCAACTTCTTGCTGGCCGTCGTAGCTAACGTTAAGGCCCAGACAGAGACTAGCTTGCTACTGTAGACGGATGGACGTCAGAATTTTTTTTTCTGGTCTACGTTCTACCTCCAATAATGGACCATTACATGCTTATTAAATTAGTGAATGGACAGTAAGTACTTATTCGCGTTACCTTGTTAGTTGGAATAGAACGTAGTCTTTTAAAAATGGTCAACATTTCTGTCTTGTTCGGCTCCGCAGCCATCTTGCTACCTTTCTAGAGGTACGGGTGCCAATGAGGATAAAAAATGCTGGGTTGTTCGCGAAGTTAGACCAGAGGTGATGCTGCGGTCATGTGCCCCTCGTAAAGTCGGAAACAAACAGTTTTGTAAGAGCTTTGATTGTTTAAACTTTTTTTGGTATGCCTATATGTCTTGCCGCAGCTCTACACACTGGCGACCCATTTGGGCCAGTTTGGTGTTCAGTAAGAGGGCAACAGCTGAAACATTCTACACTACAAATTGACATACCTTGGTAGGCTTAGAATGGCCATTAGGTCAAGGTGCATTCCGTCACTCGTTTACATGCTAGTCGGAACTAGAAAAATTTGAAATGTCAAACTTGCTGATTAGTTGAACACGGCACGTGCATAACTACAACTAGTTAGCAAGTCGGAAATGGTCTAGTTCCGACTAACACTTGAACGCGGCATTTTGCGCGCACGGTAGTGCGTCTAGTCCGACCTCAACCCCACTGTTGAAAAACATGGCGGGATTTCGATTAGACTGAACCGGGGTAAACCAGGCTATGGCCTGTCACGTCACCGGGCAAAAACGGTGAGGAAGGTAAGCCCAGCATCACCGGGCCATAATGTCAACAAAACAGCAAGATAAATCATTCAGAAACATAAATCATGTATTTTCTATAAAATATGTTACAACTTTCAAAGTAGTTTTCCTTGGGATACTTTTGCATGTGAAAACACAGAACCTTAACTCATTAGGTACTCCATGTGCTTCACATACCTGACGTTTGATTTCAGCAAACTAATGCTGCTTTCAAGACAACTGGGAACTCAGGGACAAAACGAGCTCCGACTGGGGAAAATTGTTTTGTATTGGTCATCCAACAAGGAATTCCAAGTTCGGAACTCCGGCCTCTTTCTACAGCTCCGATTTTCAGACCTGAAGATCACTGACATCATGATTTGACCTCGTCATTTAATAACGCGCTGTTGCTCCGTGTCATGATTGGGCCTTATGCCGCTTTCAAGGGCTAGTCGGAACTAGGAAACTCAGAAATGTCTGGTTTGCTAACTGGTCGTAGTTATACACGTGCCGCGTTCAACCAGTTAGCAAGTCAGACATTTCCGGGTTTCCTAGTTCTGACTAGCGCGTAAAAGCGGCTTTAAATCGAAGAACCGAGTATCCCTAGAGCGTTTGTGCAGTAAGCTTTGAAGAATTGGACCTTCTTTAAAATAAATATCAAATAAATGTACAAGCCGAAATAATAATTGTCACAAGAATAGGCCTATGCACAGGCTATATATCGATAGCCGAATAAGGCCATGGATTCATCATATTTAAAATAAAAAAGGATGTCTAGCTTTTTAAAATGCATGTAGGTATGTGTAGGTAAGGTCTAAACAAGAGAAAGTCCCCAATAAGATCAGTCTCATTGGCATCCTTTCATTACAAAAAATATATCTATCAATATATATATATATATATATATATATCTCACAGGAGGTTATATGTATGTATGTATATATGTATGTATATATATATATATGTATGTATGTATGTATGTATATATATGTGTGTGTATATATATGTGTATATATGTGTGTATATATGTATGTTTATGTGTATATATATGTGTATGTGTATATGTGTATATATATATATATATGTGTGTGTGTGTGTGTGTGTGTGTGTGTGTGTGTGTATATATACAGTGAGGGAAAAAAGTATTTGATCCCCTGCTGATTTTGTACGTTTGCCCACTGACAAAGAAATTATCAGTCTATAATTTTAATGCTACATTTATTTGAACAGTGAGAGACAGAATAACAACAAAAAAATCCAGAAAAACGCATGTCAAAAATGTTATAAATTGATTTGCATTTTAATGAGGGAAATAAGTATTTGACCCCCTCTCAATCAGAAAGATTTCTGGCTCCCAGGTGTCTTTTATACAGGTAACGAGCTGAGATTAGGAGCACACTCTTAAAGGGAGTGCTCCTAATCTCAGCTTGTTACCTGTATAAAAGACACCTGTCCACAGAAGCAATCAATCAATCAGATTCCAAACTCTCCACCATAGCCAAGACCAAAGAGCTCTCCAAGGATGTCAGGGACAAGATTGTAGACCTACACAAGGCTGGAATGGGCTACAAGACCATCGCCAAGCAGCTTGGTGAGAAGGTGACAACAGTTGGTGCGATTATTTGCAAATGGAAGAAACACAAAATAACTGTCAATCTCCCTCGGCCTGGGGCTCCATGCAAGATCTCACCTTGTGGAGTTGCAATGATCATGAGAACGGTGAGGAATCAGCCCAGAACTATACGGGGGAATCTTGTCAATGATCTCAAGGCAGCTGGGACCACAGTCACCAAGAAAACAATTGGTAACACACTACGCCGTGAAGGACTGAAATCCTGCAGCGCCCGCAAGGTCCCCCTGCTCAAGAAAGCACATATACAGGCCCGTCTGAAGTTTGCCAATGAACATCTGAATGATTCAGAGGAGAACTGGGTGAAGGTGTTGTGGTCAGATGAGACCAAAATCGAGCTCTTTGGCATCAACTCAACTCACCCTGTTTGGAGGAGGAGGAATGCTGCCTATGACCCCAAGAACACCATCCCCACCGTCAAACATGGAGGTGGAAACAAATCTTTGGGGGTGTTTTTCTGCTAAGGGGACGATGGACGGGCCATGTACCGTCAAATATTGGGTGAGAACATCCTTCCCTCAGCCAGGGCATTGAAAATGGGTCGTGGATGGGTTTTCCAGCATGACAATGACCCAAAACACACGGCCAAGGCAACAAAGGAGTGGCTCAAGAAGAAGCACATTAAGGTCCTGGAGTGGCCTAGCCAGTCTTTCTGGAGTGGCCTAGCCAGTCTTTCTGGAGTGGCCTAGCCAGTCTTTCTGGAGTGGCCTAGCCAGTCTTTCTGGAGTGGCCTAGCCAGTCTTTCTGGAGTGGCCTAGCCAGTCTTTCTGGAGTGGCCTAGCCAGTCTTTCTGGAGTGGCCTAGCCAGTCTTTCTGGAGTGGCCTAGCCAGTCTTTCTGGAGTGGCCTAGCCAGTCTTTCTGGAGTGGCCTAGCCAGTCTTTCTGGAGTGGCATAGCCAGTCTTTCTGGAGTGGCCTATCCCTTTTTTGTTGTTATTCTGTCTCTCACTGTTCAAATAAACCTACCATTAAAATTATAGACTGATCATGTCTTTGTCAGTGGGCAAACGTACAAAATCAGCAGGGGATCAAATACTTTTTTTCCCTCACTGTATACAGGTAACGAGTTCAAACAGGTGCAGTTAATACAGGTAATGAGTGGAGAACAGGAGGGCTTCTTAAAGAAAAACTAACAGGTCTGTGAGAGCCGGAATTCTTACTGGTTGGTAGGTGATCAAATACTTATGTCATTCAATAAAATGCAAATTAATTACTTAAAAATCATACAATGTGATTTTCTGGATTATTGTTTTAGATTCCGTCTCTCACAGTTGAAGTGTACATATGATAAAAATTACAGACCTCTACATGCTTTGTAAGTAGGAAACCTTCAAAATCAGCAGTGTATCAAATACTTGTTCTCCCCACTGTATGTGTTTAAAATACTTTGAAGTGCATCACAAATCCGGTTATTCCAGTTATTGAACTACTCCACGCCTCTACCACATAAGTGAATATGAACGAGGCACTTGAAGGAAATGATCAGACGGACAGACAGATAGGCTAGGAGAACGCCATCATGGACCTTGGTAGGCTGCTCCTGCTGGTACTCAGCAGTGCCGTCTGCCACAGCACCGATTCAACGTACTATGGTGGGACTATGCGCTGTACAGTGCCGGGATACATTCCCCCGGACTCGAAATGGACAGGGGAGGTAGGTTCCTACGAGTGCATAACTTGATTTGCAATAAATAGTAAATAAATAGTCTACAAAGTATATGCCAAACCTGCCAGTGCCTTTACTACTGTAACACTCATAACCAGTGGTGGGAAAAGTACCCAATTGTCATACTTGAGTAAAATTAAACATAGAAAATGACTCAAGTGAAGTCATACAGTAAAATACTACTAGAGTAAAAGTCATACAATTATTACTTTTAAATGTACTTAAGTATCAAAAGTAAGTGTACTTGCTATAATATAGGATACTTAAGTATCAAAAGTAAAAGTAAATGCTATAAATCATTTCAAATTCCTTTTCAAACCAGACAGCACGAATTTTATTTTTTATTTTTTATGTATGGATAGCCAGAGGCATACTCCAACACTCAGACATAATTCACAAACGAAGCATTTGCGTTTAGTGAGTCCTACAGATCCGAGGCAATAGTGATGACCGCTTGTTCCAGAACCGAACATTTTCCTGTCCTGCTAAGCATTCGAAATGAGTACTTTTGGGTGTCAAGGGAAATGTGGGTAAAAAAATACATATTTTCTTTACAGGTACGGGGGGGACATGACCCACCCACATTCTGAAATTGAATTTTTTTCCCCCCCTAGTTTTATCATTGCACCGTTATACAAAAAGCTGCATCAGTGTGTTTTAGTACCATGCAGACACCTCAGAGCGGTCGGGTATGTTGTTTGGCGGTTTCAACTGGCTGGATTTAAGATCCGTGCGGACACCGCAGATCGTGCGGACAGGCTGTGGCTGCAGTCCAAACTCAAAGTTGACAGCGCTTGGCCCCAAACCCTCAGCCCTTGAATGACGTTTTCACATCCGAGTGTACCTTAAATGTCCCTTGCCCAAGCGAGGGAGAGTGATGATCGGAGAGGCAAACTTGGTGGAAATCTATAAATTGATCTTAAAAGCAACCAACCTAAAGCTATTAATGTACATAGGCAGCACTCCTTTCAGGTAGCTAGCTACAGTTACCCATAGCTGGCTAGCTAGTTTTCGTTTGGTCATTTATTCCAATACAATTAAGAATTCCAAAAAATATGTTTATGAATCTAGCTATGTTTTAAAGGCTCCTCACTTCAAGACTAAGGCAATTTGCCACAGCTAAAATCAATGTCTTCTATATATATATATATATATATATATATATATATATGTATATATTTTTAGCACGCTTGCTTCATAATTTTGTCTGACATGCCGAAAATGCAGCATTGTTGATTACATTTGACACTTGGCGGCCACCAGAGTTTGACACATGACTACAGTTTGCATTGAATTGTGGGTCATATCATCCCCACAACTAATCAAAGTGCTTCATTCGCTCCCTCGAGCTAAATCGAGGGTCGAGGGGGCAATGTTTGTGAATTGAACCTCCACTTAAGATGGCAATCAAACTGCATCCGGTTTCGACCGGGATTCCCCTGGAAAGAGGCTAGCGCGAAGGCTGAGGGGGTAAAAATAATGTGTTTGGACTGCAGCCTGTTAGAAGCCAAAGTTTATGAACCGGCACGGAGAGATGAACAGAGGTAGCTGCTGTCTGTGTTGCGCTTTTTCTCCGAGTTGTTAAAGCACTTTTTTTTTTTTACATAGTCCCCCCATTTTAAGGGGAGCAAAAGTATTGGGACAAATTCATTTGTATGTGTATAAAAGTATTAAAAAGTTAAGTATTTGGTCCCACATTCATAGCATCCAATGACTACATCAAGCTTGTGACTCTACACATTTGTTGGATGCATTTGCTGTTTGTTTTGGTTGTGTTTCACATCATTTTGTGGCTAATAGAAATGAATGGTAAATAATGTATTGTGTCATTTTGGAGTCACTTTTATTGTGAATAAAATATGTTTTTAAACACTTCTACATTATGTGCATGCTACCATGATTATGGATAATCCTGAATGAATCCTGAATAGTGATGAGTGAGAAAATTAGACACAAATATCATACCCCCAAGACATGCTGTCCTCTCACAATTACAATAACAGGGGAGGTTAGCATTTTGATATTTGTGCTTCTATAACTTTCTCACTCAAGCTGACAGTCTGCACTTTAATCTAAAAAATATTTGTACTTAGTTACTTTACACCACTGCTCATAACTAATTTCACATGGTAAATGTACAATTTCTGGAGGCAAAAGAAACACACACACAATGCATTAAAATGGTTGAAATGATGTAGCCTAATTAATAACTTTTGAGGAATATTTTTATTTTTTTACATGGAAATTAAAATGAATGTCAGTAGAACATGTGATCACACAGGTTTGGCATGCACTTCCAATAAAACATCATCTATAAACCAGCTCTGATTCTGAAAGCCACGTGTTCATCCATGCCTTTTCTTTAGCAACTGTTAAAGAAAACTGTTCAGACATGTAGAACAGATGTCTGACCAATCTTCATTGATTGGTGGAGTATCAGGTAAAATATAGACATGGCTAGGGTTGATGACAGTACACTGTAAACCCCAATGTGCTGTCATTACTCAAAACTTGTGAGGAAACTCATTGCACTTAATATGTCTAAGTACAATAAACTTAAAGTGATATAGTCACTGTGACCCTGTAGGGATCCAGATTTTAGTTGTATCAGCTTGAACATTTGGAGTAATGCCCCCACTAAGCCACGTCTCCAATATAATTTCCCATTGTGCCTTGCCTTTTGGAGTGAATTGTCGAGTTACCACCCATTACTGTATTTGTTAGTGACAGAGACATGGTTGTTGAATTTGTTCTTTTTTCAGTCCTGTGACCTTCACCAAGTGAGTTCCTAGGAGAATGTTATCATTTTAATTAACTCCTTATGACAATAAATTACATATCTCATCAGGCCTTATTATGAATCCTAGCTTTACCCTAATACAGTGGCCTGAAACTCATGGTTTACAGGCCACATAAGGCCTGCAAGTACGGTTGCAAAATTCCAGTAACTTTCCCCAAATTCCCAGATTAATATATATATATTTTTTGAGTTTATGTGACTTATCATTTAGTTTTGAGTCAGTACTACTTAAACATTAAGTAAATTATGACTTTTCATTGAGTTCAACTTACTACAAGTATTTGAGTTAAAAATGCCTTGGGATTTACAGTGTAGTTTGTGGTCAATTCCAAGTAATTTCCTGTTAGTAGAATTGCAAATGAAAAATCTTAAATGCAATTCATTAAAAAAATTAACAGCACGCCGAATCAAATCCACATCCAATGAAAGTAAGGAATTGATTTAGCAGCTTTTCAACATAAACTATGTGCTGGAAGAAATTGGGGGAAAGATCGTCAAGTTGATAAATAGCATGAGAAATGGGACAATATTACAGTACATTTACCATCTAATGCACACTTGAGAACCATTCCATAAGATTAATTAATAGATTATATCAAACATGTATTACTTATTCTTTCTATCTCGGTGCAACCATTATTCTTTCTCTCTTGATGCAACCATTATTATTTATATCTTGATGCAACCATTATTATTTATATCTTGGTGCAACCATTATTATTTATATCTTGGTGCAACCATTCTTCTTTCTATCTTGATTCAACCATTATTCTTTCTATCTTGATTCAACCATTATTCTTTCTATCTTGGTGCAACCATTATTATTTCTATCTTGGTGCAACCATTAT
Organism: Coregonus lavaretus; assembly: GCF_964263955.1. Taxonomy (NCBI): domain Eukaryota; kingdom Metazoa; phylum Chordata; class Actinopteri; order Salmoniformes; family Salmonidae; genus Coregonus; species Coregonus lavaretus. The sequence goes on from NC_140024.1 coordinate 34,324,890, forward strand.
TCTTTCTAGCTTGACGCAACCATTATTCTTTCTATCTTGATGCAACCATTATTATTTATATCTTGATTCAACCATTATTCTTTATATCTTGATGCAACCATTATTCTTTATATCTTGATGCAACCATTATTATTTATATCTTGATTCAACCATTATTCTTTCTATCTTGATGCAACCATTATTATTTATATCTTGATGCAACCATTATTCTTTCTATCTTGGTGCAACCATTATTATTTATATCTTGATGCAACCATTATTATTTATATCTTGGTGCAACCATTATTATTTATATCTTGGTGCAACCATTATTATTTATATCTTGGTCCAACCATTATTCTTTCTATCTTGGTGCAACCATTATTATTTATATCTTGGTGCAACCATTATTATTTATATCTTGGTGCAACCATTATTCTTTCTATCTTGGTGCAACCATTATTCTTTCTATCTTGATGCAACCATTCTTCTTTATATCTTGATTCAACCGTTTCTAATCATTCTTAATGCAACCTATCTCCCCTATCAGGGCCCTATTTTCAAAAAGCTTCTCAGAGTAGTAGTGCTGATCTAGGATCACGTCCCCCTGTCCATATACTCTTATTCATTATGATCTAAAAGGCGAAACTGATCCTGTATCAGCCTCCTACTCTGAGACTGTCTGTGAATATGGGCCCTGACCTGTGTGCTGGCAGGTACAATTCCACTATCGTGAGAATGGCCGGGACAGGTGTGAACAGCAGTTCTCCTGGGAGTGCACCAGCGGCTCCTGTAATGGCAGTGCAAACCGACAAGGACCTGTCGTGCAAACCAACAAGGACCAGTCAGGCCAAAACCTCTGGTGCCAGTCGGAGGGACTCTTCACTAGGAACTTCACTAGGGACCAGAAAACCCAATCCTACACCCTGAGGTAAGCTTGGATTTTATGTGTGTGGTGGAGGAAGGGGGGGTTAATGTCAGCCTCTGGGTGTTTGGGTGTTAGAGACAGGAAGTAATCTGTTGAATGCTGTTTTGAAGAGTAATAAGCATGTCATCTAGGCGTCTTAACGCCTCACCCCCCGACACACACACAAACCCCCTATAGTTAGTGTTGCTGTGTCTGTCGTGCTCCGATCCCATCAAACAACATTTTGCTGGATTTTTATGTTGGAAAGACATTGCATTGCAATCTGAGCACTGTGGAAATAACAGTTATATTGATGATGTGGATGGAATCGCTAGAAAAGACTGATGAATGATGTCATATTTAATCTAATACTTCAATGCACTGATTCAACCTCTCATTGTAGTGACTCAGGTTGCTGTTGGGGCTCCAATGTCAATGGAAAGACCAACTGGACAATGCACACCGAGGTGGATTTGGGGTTACGGGTTAGCCCGGGGCCGCCAACCCAAAACACACCTCCTGTCACGGCAACTGTCCCAACCCTACGGTAGGACCATGAGGGAAGCAAACTGAATGTATCAAAAATAGTTTCTGCCAAACAACCACCTACTAAACTTAGTGGCATATTTCAAACGGAGCCCTATTAACCCTTTAGAACCAATAGCGGCCGTCTGTCACGCCCTGGCTCTGGGGACACTGTTATGTTGAGCCAGGGTGTGTAATTCTATGTTTGTATTTCTATGTTGGCCTGAGTGACTCCCAATCAGAGGCAACGAGTGTCAGCTGGTTGTCTCTGATTGGGAGCCATATTTAACTGTCTGTCTTTCACTTTGTGTTGGTGGTTTCTTGTTCTTATTTGGTTTGTGTTACACCGTAGACATCACGTTATCGTCTGTTGTTTTGATCGGTTGATCATTCATTAATAAATATGTTCACCTTCAACGCTGCGCATTGGTCTCTCCCTGACGATCGTGACAGAAGAAACCACCAGAACTGGACCAAGCAGCCTAGTGAGGAGCAGAGTGGGTGGACTTGGCAACAGTGGAGGCAGAGCTTCGACTGGGTCAAGCCGAATGAGGAGCTGAATGGCGGAGATTGGAAGCAGAAGAGCGAGAGTTGGGCGAGAATTATCGAGGCCTGGCCCACGGGGAAGAGAGACTCCCAGAACATTTTTAGGGGGGGGGCTCACGACGTCGGACCAGCAGGAGGCCGCGATAGAGCGGCCCAGCGGGTTGCCAGAGGAGGCCGCCAGGTTACGGGGGCCACTGGTCGAAAAGGGGATGGAGGATGTAGAGGCACGGCGAGAGGTACTGGCGTGTGTTGCCAGTCCGGTCCGGCCCGTTCCAGATCCCGGTGTAGGGCCAGTGGTGTGTGTCCCCAGTACGGTCCGGTCCATTCCTGCTCCCCGCACCAAGTCAGTGGTGCGTTTCGTCAGCCCTGTCCGGCCCGGTCCTGCTCTCCGCACCAAGTCTGTGGTGCGCGTCGCCAGCCCAGTCCGGCCCATTCCTGCTCCCCGCACCAAGTCTGTGGTGCGTTTCGTCAGCCCTGTCCGGCCCGTTCCTGCTCTCCGCACCAAGTCTGTGGTGCGCGTCGCCAGCCCAGTCCGGCCCATTCCTGCTCCCCGCACCAAGTCTGTGGTGCGTTTCGTCAGCCCTGTCCGGCCCGTTCCTGCTCTCCGCACCAAGTCTGTGGTGCGCGTCGCCAGCCCAGTCCGGCCCATCCAAGCTCCCCGCACCAAGTCAGTGGTGCGCTTCGTCAGCCCGGTCCGGCCCGCTCCTGCTCCCCGCACCAAGTCAGTGGTGCGTTTCGTCAGCCCGGCTCGGTCCGCTCCTGCTCCCCACACCAAGCCAGTGGTGTGCGTCGTCGGTCCGGCACGGCCCGTGCCTGTTCCGCTGGTGCCTGGTCCGGCACCGGTCAGATGCGTTACGCCGGAGCTAGAGCAATCCGCTCCATCAGTGTGCAGTCCAGCTCCGGCCAGCGGGGCCAGACCGGACCAGGGGTACTTTGGGGGGTTGGAGAGGGAGTGGGGATCAGGCCCGGAGCCGGATCCGCCGCCAAGGCGGAGTGCCCACCCGGTCCCTCCCCTGTGGTATTTAGTTGGCGCGGTCGGAGTCCGCGCCTTTAGGGGGGGGTACTGTCACGCCCTGGCTCTGGGGACACTGTTATGTTGAGCCAGGGTGTGTAATTCTATGTTTGTATTTCTATGTTGGCCTGAGTGACTCCCAATCAGAGGCAACGAGTGTCAGCTGGTTGTCTCTGATTGGGAGCCATATTTAACTGTCTGTCTTTCACTTTGTGTTGGTGGTTTCTTGTTCTTATTTGGTTTGTGTTACACCGTAGACATCACGTTATCGTCTGTTGTTTTGATCGGTTGATCATTCATTAATAAATATGTTCACCTTCAACGCTGCGCATTGGTCTCTCCCTGACGATCGTGACACCGTCTCAGTAATCTACAGCAGCATTCTAGAATTCTATTGTGGTCTAAAAGGTTAAACAATGTATTCAGTTTACTCTACATCTAGATAACAACACAGTCATGTCGCTGCTATCTGTGATTATTATCTACTAATGAAAGTGTTTTGTTTCTCTCTGTGATGTCATGAGTAGAGTTCCTCAGAACTGCTTTTCCAGTCTTCCTCTCTTGGCCTATGACCCGGATGGAGATGACGTGAGGTGCCACTTCCCTGTGAACGTCACACACCGCAACATTACACTTGACAGGGTAAGAAAATAAACAATGTCCCTCCCTGCAGATTGATGTAGATTCAATCAAGCCCGTTTATTAACGGTTTAGTGCATGGGGTATTATCAAGCTAGCTAAAATCATATTGGTTGAAGAATTGTTTACACTTCAAAGGCATGTGAACAATCCCCCCCAATGTTTTTATGAATATCGCTAGCAACAACAGAATAAAAACATTTCTTATTACATACCCACAGTAGAAAAGAGGAGAATATCTTCTTTCTAATGATGTCAACTTTTTCTCAACTCCTAATATTGAGCAAATTACACTCACTGGAGTATCTGACATAGGATTTAAAAAAGCACCCGCCAATAGGGGTGGCTTCATGTGCTCGTGGGAAATGGGAAACTGGGAAGTGGGATGTCGTAAGTCCGACATGAATGTGTTCACGTGCCTTTGAAGGTGGAACAATTCTTCAACCAATAAGATTTTAGCTAGCTTGATAAGCTAACGTTGCTAATAATAAAGTTAGCTAGTTTGCTTAACATTGACGATATGGTCAAACTAGCTACATTATCCTCATTGATAACGTTGGTAATTGTCCAAAAAATGGATTTGTTGTCATCTTTTGGTTGAAAAGGTGAAAGGTCAGAGAACATGGCAACTCGGGTAACAACATTTTCTCCAAGTTTCCCACTTGTAATTCCGACTTGGAGGGTCTTTCAAGTGAAATTGTCCCACTTCCGATAACTCGGATAGCACGTGAACGGGGAATAGGCTACAAGTGCGGCAAGTGCCGCTGGCTGCTGCTAAGCTTTCTTGACGTGGACATAATGTTTTGCCAACACATGGCTAACCTTTGTTTAACCCGATAAACAGCTGCTCTTAGCGAAAATGTGTTTGGAGTTACCTTTCTAGCTAATAGGGCTATGTTAAAGTTTACACTTCCTATTCTAATTATAATGTGGGGAGGTCAAAAATAATGAAAACGATCTACCAAATCGATTCATTTTAAAATGTTGACTACTTCTCCTTGCCATTATCATTTACCTGATGTGAAGAAGAAAAAACGTTTTTTGCTAACGTATGATGTTGGTCCCTGGTTTGCCTGGGAGGGGGACCCTGGGCAAGAACATGTTGAAGATCCCTGGTCTAGTGTGAAAGACCCCTGTTCATTATTATGTATTATATCCCATTCAATCCACTTGAGCACTGATCTAGAATCAGCTTTTCCATTTTAGATCATAATGAATAGGATGACGTGGACAGGGAGAACCTGTTCCTAGATCAGCAGTGTTATGAAGGTGGGGCCCAGGAGTCACTGTATCTTCTGATCCCTCCAGGTCCAGTGTACTCTGCATGCCACAGGCCTGTTGGTTGTAGGGGTGCATGTATTTGAGATCCTGCTGCAGGACCACCCCGCTGTCGATGTCAACATGACGGGATATAAATCAAATTATACCAGGAAGGCCCTGAACGAGTCCTCTGTCAATAACCCAACTCCGACCCCGTTCAGCCGCGTGCCCTTGCAGTTTGCTGTGGAGAGTAAGTAGCATGTATCACTCTCACAGTTGAATGCCTCATTTTGGCATAGTGAACCAACCAATCAATTTTAATTACATTTGATTTCTATAGCGTTTTGTCTAGTCGTATAATATGTATACATCAGTGACGTATAATCATTTGTCAAAAAAAAAGAACAGAATTTGAGTTGCATTTTGGAAAAGTGGCACAGGTTTGAAAATTGAAATCTTAGTTTGTTTATGCAAATCTTGTTTTGTTCACCTGGTGGAATGACAGTAGAGATGATGATGCATTCCAAAATGGCAGCCTACATGGTGTTACTCTCCCTAACTACAATCTACCTCTATTTACTGAGAGCAGCACAAAATGCTATCAATCTAGCAAAGAACAAACACCCTACTGCCCCTGAGAATATAATCCCACAACAATTTAGTCCGAAGTCATTGTCAGTCATTGTTTACAGACATGTATGTCCCTGTGGATCCTCTAAAGGGGCAATCTGGGATTCCAACAACAACAAAGCGGACACCCTGCCACTTTCTTTGGTAAACAGCTGAAGGATGGGGCTGGAGAAATGCAACCACTCTCAAATGTATAGACGGAGCTATGGATACAAGGACTGACCGTCCATGAGATCAAAATGATAGCTATGGATACAAGGACTCGCCATCCATGAGATCCAAATGATAGCTTTAACCATGTTATGAAGCTACACAAACAATAGTGAAACAAGCTTGTATTTTGGGTAGTGATTTATTAAGACAGTTGAACTAAGCTCCTGAGGCATTTATATAAATGATAGTCTTCAAGAATCAATGTCTATGTATCAATAATTGAATAGTCCAATAATGGATGTAGCAATCCCAGATGTAGCAATTGCCCCTTTTAACACACCTACTAGATGTCTAAAACATGTCCTTTCTGTGGGTTTTAGTCCAGCCAACTCTGCCCAACTGTCTCCCTGGCTACATACGACCACAGTTCTTGACTCCGACACCTTCACATGGGGATGTCCATCATGCTGCTGTGGGTCACCTGTACCAGCTCGATGCCCGAGTAAAAACCTCCCATGCCAAGTAAGAGTACCTCTCTCACCTACATCACCTTACTGTCCAAAACTCCATTGACTTCCCCTGTTGTTTTACCTCTGGACTGACTGCAGAGACACCACACCACTTAGCAATGCTAGTTTTTTTTTATTCAATCTGAAACTGAACTTGAAACCAGCTTGAACAGCACATGAAAAACCGGAACATGAATGAGATGAACAGAGTTTGATATGAACAAAATACTCCTTGGCATCCTCACGCTTGTCCAGGGGTTGTAACTTTTCTGTCTTTCTGCTTCCTCTAAGGATATTTGACTTCCAGGTCAGCGGCCCTCCCAACATGACCAAGAAGATCCAGGATGAGGGCTTTGGTGTCACGAGGCTCTTCCTGGGCTGGACCCCACAGGAAAGCCACCTGAAACAAAACATTCCCATCTGTTTCACTGCCGAGACAAATGAGAGGTACGTTAAAGGGACATTTACAGTAGTTGTTGTGGTTGTTGTTGGTGTTGTTCGGTGGTCATTGTTGTTCTTAATTTCAGCCAATCAGAGATGAGATGTGTGGTTGTGGCGGTGGCCAAAGGCCTCGCACTTACAGGTCAGTTGATTTTCACCACCTCCAATAATTGCACTGTTGCTAGATAGACTTCCATGTATGATATAGGGTAAGATCCAATCCTAACATGACGATACACACATAATCCCTCATCTCCTCTGGGTACAGGTGAGGCGAATGTTTCGTGCACAGCGAATAGAATCACCATCGTCGTGAGCAAGGCCTATCTGCCTGAGATGGACATGAAGTGGCTGCGGCTAGCAGACTCATCCTGCTCCCTGACCTCCAACCAAACACACATCATGGGTACCATGTCACTCAACTCCTGTGGCACAAAGATGGAGGTATGAGACACACACATCACATACTTGGAGGCATGCCCTCTCTTTCGCCTCTCTTGTGTTTTGCTTCTTGTCTTCCTAAATCTGGTTTCTCTCTCCTCCTCTATCTAGGATGCAGGTGACTTCATGGTGTTCAAAAACGAAATCAACTCCTTCGACGCGGTCAACGCAACCATCACGCGACATAACCGGATCAACATCGTCTTCTCCTGCCGGTACCCCAAGACTGTCAGCTTTTCCAACTACTACCAGATCCACAGCTCCAACTACATGTTCACCCAGTCCAACTTTGGTAGCTTCGGCTACACATTTGAGGTCTTCAGGGACAGTAAGTTCAGCCAGAAGGTGGATCCCAGTGCTTACCCAGTGAAGGCGAAGCTGATGGACAAGCTATACATGGGCATCCAGGCCCAGTCTGATCTGCCCAAGGTACAGCTGTTGGTGGAGTCTTGCAAAGCCACCCCTGATGACAGCGCCAGCAGCAGTGTCTTCTACGACCTCATCAAAGACGGGTGAGGGGGGGGGGGGGGGGGGGTCGCACAAAAGGGCTGTGGGCTTGAAGCTGTGAAAGAGGAATAGCAGGAACCTGCCCGTCGTACTGTCTTTCTTACATATTGAACCTTTATTTAGGCAGGGCGGAGTACCATTGAGACCAAGGCCTCCTTTACAAGGGAGCCCTGCATGACAAACAATTACACACCCAAGGCAGCATAGGAAGTACACGACATGTTTCCTGGTTTACCAACCCTGTTGCATTATGTGGCTTGAAATGCGAATCTTGTTTTGTTCACACTTTAGAGTAAAAATGATGAGAATGACCGGTTACATTGAACAAAATATAAACGCAATGTTCAATGCAAATCTTATTTTGTTCACCTGCAAGAGTAAAGAATGTGTGAACAACAGGTAACAGTCAACATAATGTCGTATTCCAAAATGGTAAACAATGTTGCTTTGTTTTCCCTAACAATTTGTTTTGTTTTCCACAATTGCTATTCGTCTATCAGCCTATTGACTAAGAGCAACACAACATGCTATTGTCAAGCGCTATTTGTCTATCAGTCCATTGACTAAGAGCAACACAATATGCTATTGTCAAGCGCTATTTGTCTATCAGTCCATTGACTAAGAGCAGCTAAGAGCAGCACAACATGCTATTGTCAAGCGCTATTTGTCTATCAGTCCATTGACAACATGCTATTGTCAAGCTTCAAATGGGACAGAGATTGCGAAACGTAATCATGAATTAATTTGTCTCCATCCTGTCTTAGTAAAATGTTATTTCTTTCTTTCTTTCTTTCTTTTTCAATGAAGGTGTCTAAAGGATGAGACTGTCAAAGTTTATCCCGGTAACCTAACCCAATTCTACTTTGAGGTCCAGGCCTTCAAATTCACTGGGAGCTACGATCAGGTAAAACTTAACATCAAAATGAGTTTACTTAACGGTCTTTCTTTCTTAGTTATATTTACTCACTTTATTAGAGTATAATCATGTTGCATCAATATGGAATTTACCTGAAGTCATCAAAATGTACAGATTTTGTCTTATTTAGACCCAGATTTCAACCTGTGATAAATGTGTATTTCACATTATTTCAATGAAATATCAATCCAAATGGTTGATTGTGGATGTTGATGCAGTATTAGGAAAATCTTCTTGGATGGTTCATCTCCCTTTCACATCCCATGACCCTCCTTTAGGTGTACCTCACCTGTACCGTCATCCTGTGTGAGCTGGGAAACCCCAACTCTAGGTGTGCCCAGGGCTGCCTGAACAAAGGCTTGCAGAGGCGCAGGCGAGAGCTCCCCAACGGAGAGACAGACAGGCACTACATAACCCAGGGTCCTTTCCTTGTGGTCAGAGAGGCCCAGCCCGGTGCAGACCAGAAGACCGGTGCAGTCGAGGAGACGGGTGCAGGCGAAAAGACCCGTGCAGGTAATTACCCCGCTCTTAGGGATGGAACAACATCTACAGAATTGGTACCTGGAGGAAAACGGGGACGGGTCATGCTTTTTCAATTTCAGTCACAGAGGGTTTAGTATTTTTTGACATCTAGTCCCGGGGAGGGTCATGTAATTTATGAAATGTAAATATTTCTCAGTGTTTTAGAATTAGTTGCTTATTAGGCTCTATATCGATGTGTTCCCGACGCCGCCCCTCATCTCTGACTCTCCGCTGGGCGCGCAATATCAAGTGAGCCTATAGGCTATTTAGCGTGGTCTCAATCATATGATCCATAGCCTGTAGGCTACGAAGTGCATGCTCAGAGAAGCACAGAACAAAGTTATATTTCTCAGATAGCTGCTGGGATGGTGTAAATAAAACTAGGCTGAATTACACTCTGCAATGGATATTCCAACCCTGAGCCCTGGACCTGCTCTGCTCTTGCCGATCAAATAACGTTTTTGTGTGCTGCCTGACCAATGGCTGTGCTGTGTAGGCCTATGGTGGCAGTTCAGGAGGAGAGTCAAAGGCTTCCTCTGAAATGTTTTTTTTTCATTAGGCCTAGTCCAAAAAATTTACTATTTTGCGCTCAGATTAGCCTATAGCCTATGTTCTGTTCAGCTTGAGAATGAGAGCGTGAAGGTGAGAAGGAGGACCAGAGGTCAACTCTGATAGCTTGCTACCACTATAATTGATTTGATTAAAAACAATATGTTTCTTGCCCATGATGTATTTATCAGAGTTATTGACCTCACAATAAGCCAGATTCGAGTAACTTGCATTGTTGTGCTAGAAACTAGAAGCACAATCAATCGGAAATGAACAGCTCATCGTGCTGAAATTAGGCAAATTCCATTAGGCATAATTCATTTCAACTGTCTTCATTTTAATTAGACTTTACTAACAACAAGAGGGCTTTGTGTTGGAGCCTATTTCCTCCTATTGAAGAAATAAGAGGTAGGCCTACCTGTTTGACAGATGAAATTAGGCCATAGGCTGCTAAATCCATAGATGTGTCGGCCAATTCCTCCACCCACCATGCACTCTTTAAATAGCCTACCTCTGTGTCAGGGAAGGGCTGTTAAGTTAAAACCAAGACTTGAATTGAGGGTGTATGAGAGGGTATGCCATAGGCCTACCTTTTATTAAAGAAAATAGCAAAAATTCATAGGCCTACCCTTTGTTAGCTTAAGATTTTGAAGAAAATAAAACGGATCCGATTATCTAAAAGTGCTCTATAACAGCGCTTTGGTCCGTGATGCTATACTCTAGAAACAAGCTGTAAAATACCCGGGAAAGACGCGACTCCGGTGCATATGTGGATATCATTGTTTAGTTTCTTTGATATTCAGAGGCGGAGCTACAACCAAGGAGACCAAAAATGGACTTTGCTTGGAAAGTAATCTAATTCTGTCACTATCAATTGATTAAGCTATTCACTTTCTGTACAACAGAAGATGTTTAAACCCAGACAGCTTTTAGGGAAACACTTGTGACCTTCTCTCGTTGGATTAAGCCACGGAAGAAGAGTAGTTAGCAGTTAAAGCTTACATCTTTCTGCGTCGTTAGGCCTACTCTGTCCAAGGACAATGCTCAGATTCCTAATGACGTCTCAGATGTAATTATTTGCAAACAGAAACAGTTTTGTTGCAAACAAGACACACTGATTTGGCATTGGAGAAATATGATAAGATGAACAAATATGCATATCTATCTGTCTATTCTTAGCTGTAATTTGGGTCATTTGTGTGGTATTAAAAAATATTATACTAATATGTAAAATTATGTAGAATTGCATGACATTTTTATAAAAGGCTATTTATTCTCGGACCTGCACATAAGATGATAGATTCATGGATTGCTTTTACTGTAAAGGGGATGTTTCCACTCCTACTCTTGTCCACGGTGGTCTGTGAACCCACAACCTTCTGGCCCGCAGACCTGTGCGCCATCAAAATTCCTGCGTTGCCAAATAATGCATACAGGACAAAGAACAGTTTCTACATTTGCATATCTACGGCTCTGCTCTGTCCAGGAAGTGAGAGTAAACGTTAGATATGTTCTCTGCTTTTCCACTTTGTTTTAATTATTATTTTGGGTATAAGGGAGGGTCACTTTATTTTTTTATTTTTTTTAACCGTTCAGGGAGGGTTTGGTAAAATACTGTATATTTTGCTGAAGGGAGGGCCATCCATTTTCATTTCTGAGTGGTCCGATTTCCTCCATGTAACCGTTATTATAAATAACGTTCACTCCTTTAGTAAAGGGTTAATTCATATCAGGATTAGACCAGAGAAACACCAGTATGTCCCAGACAATTATGTTGAAGCATTTAGGATTAGGTTATATGGTCAACCAGACCTAAAACATAACCCTAAACATGCTGACTGGATGGACTGTGTCCCAATACTTTTTCATGACTGCCTTTCCTTTGCCTGCCTTTTCCTAAACGAACAGATCCAAACTCCATTCCTCTGATGTCATTATGTTGTTTTTGCTGTTGATTGCAGCTCCTGTTGTAGACGCGGAAGCTCCATATTTTCTCAGATCGGACATGGGAACCATAGTCTTCGCCGGGTTGTTCATCATGACCTTGATGCTGCTGGGTGTGGTCGTGGTCTATTTGTTGAAGAAGAGGGGGGCTGAAGAACGCAAGGCTCTCATTGCATTTGATTAGAGAAGTGGAACTGGATTTGTGCCTGACCAGGATCATGTGACTGACCATACTTCTGGTTTACCCAAAGTAAAGCACGTCTTTCTTTTTTTTCAATCAAATTTGTATTTACTTTTAACAACAAATTAACACTAGTTTACATACTGAATACGGTAACATGAACTACACAAATGAACACTAGTTTACATACTGAATACGGTAACATGAACTACACAAATTAACACTAGTTTACATACTGAATACGGTAACATTAACTACACACATGAACACTAGTTTACATACTGAATACGGTAACATTAACTACACACATTAACACTAGTTTACATACTGAATATGGTAACATGAACTACACACATTAACACTAGTTTACATACTGAATACGGTAACATTAACTACACACATTAACACTAGTTTACATACTGAATATGGTAACATGAACTACACACATTAACACTAGTTTACATACTGAATACGGTAACATTAACACTAGTTTACATACTGAATACGGTAACATTAACACTAGTTTACATACTGAATACGGTAACATTAACACTAGTTTACATACTGAATACGGTAACATTAACACTAGTTTACATACTGAATACGGTAACATTAATACTAGTTTACATACTGAATACGGTAACATTAACACTAGTTTACATACTGAATACGGTAACATTAACACTAGTTTACATACTGAATACGGTAACATTAACACTAGTTTACATACTGAATACGGTAACATTAACACTAGTTTACATACTGAATACGGTAACATTAACTACACAAATGTAGTTAGTTCATTCTCATTCCCTTTTCTGTGAGATTCACTTTTATAACATTCTTCTTTTTTTATTTTTCAAAACAATTTCAACATGCTAGACATCTAGTTTTTTTTAGAGGTTGGATCAACTCCTGAATCAAGAAAATGGAAAAAAATAATGATAATGACAATCCTGTTATGCAAATAAGTCTGTATTGATTAAATACATTTTAGGCAAAAGTCCTGTCTTACTATTCTCTGCCTCAACACTCACCACTCATTCAAACATTATTAACTCCTTTAAAAGGGGCAATTATTTTGTTACTAATAAATTAATGATATGTACCCATTGATTCTTGAAGAATATTTATAAATGCCTCATGAGCTTAGTTCAAGTGTCGTACCCCGTCAGAACCCAAAATATAAGCTTGTTTTACTTCAATGTTTGTAAACAAAGTAAAGGTAAACAAACTATATAGCCTCCAAACATGTTTCTTAGCTATGGATCCTTGCAGCTATAGTGCCGTATATGAATTTGAGGGTGGTTACATTTCTCCAGCCCCGTCCCTCAGCTTTTTACCGAAACAGGGGCAGGGTGCCTGGTCTTCTCCATTTAGCATGTTTAACTATGTAGAACCACCTCTTCTGTCGAAGCTTTGCCTGGTCTTCCCTATTTAGCATGTTTAACTATGCAGAACCACCTCTTCTGTCGAAGCTTTGCCTGGTCTTCTCCATTTAGCATGTTTAACTATGCAGAACCACCTCTTCTGTCGAAGCTTTGCCTGGTCTTCTCCATTTAGCATGTTTAACTATGCAGAACCACCTCTTCTGTCAAAGCTTTGCCTGGTCTTCCCTATTAAGCATGTTTAACTATGCAGAACCACCTCTTCTGTCGAAGCTTTGCCTGGTCTTCTCCATTTAGCATGTTTAACTATGCAGAACCACCTCTTCTGTCGAAGCTTTGCCTGGTCTTCCCTATTTAGCATGTTTAACTATGCAGAACCACCTCTTCTGTCGAAGCTTTGCCTGGTCTTCTCCATTTAGCATGTTTAACTATGCAGAACCACCTCTTCTGTTGAAGCTTTGCCTGGTCTTCTCCATTTAGCATGTTTAACTATGCAGAACCACCTCTTCTGTCGAAGCTTTGCCTGGTCTTCTCCATTTAGCATGTTTAACTATGCAGAACCACCTCTTCTGTCGAAGCTTTGCCTGGTCTTCTCCATTTAGCATGTTTAACTATGCAGAACCACCTCTTCTGTTGAAGCTTTGCCTGGTCTTCTCCATTTAGCATGTTTAACTATGCAGAACCACCTCTTCTGTCTAAGCTTTGCCTGGTCTTCTCCATTTAGCATGTTTAACTATGCAGAACCACCTCTTCTGTCGAAGCTTTGCCTGGTCTTCCCTATTTAGCATGTTTAACTATGCAGAACCACCTCTTCTGTCGAAGCTTTGCCTGGTCTTCTCCATTTAGCATGTTTAACTATGCAGAACCACCTCTTCTGTCGAAGCTTTGCCTGGTCTTCTCCATTTAGCATGTTTAACTATGCAGAACCACCTCTTCTGTCTAAGCTTTGCCTGGTCTTCTCCATTTAGCATGTTTAACTATGCAGAACCACCTCTTCTGTCGAAGCTTTGCCTGGTCTTCCCTATTTAGCATGTTTAACTATGCAGAACCACCTCTTCTGTCGAAGCTTTGCCTGGTCTTCTCCATTTAGCATGTTTAACTATGCAGAACCACCTCTTCTGTCAAAGCTTTGCCTGGTCTTCCCTATTTAGCATGTTTAACTATGCAGAACCACCTCTTCTGTCGAAGCTTTGCCTGGTCTTCTCCATTTAGCATGTTTAACTATGCAGAACCACCTCTTCTGTCGAAGCTTTGCCTGGTCTTCTCCATTTAGCATGTTTAAATATGCAGAACCACCTCTTCTGTCGAAGCTTTGCCTGGTCTTCTCCATTTAGCATGTTTAACTATGCAGAACCACCTCTTCTACCTGTTCTAGATAGATGCACATATGTCAATATCATATACTGAATATGTCATCAGACATCAACACCTATTAAGCTCTTGTTTACAATTGACAGATAGGAAAATTAGGGAATGACTTGTATATAATCATCATTATTGTAATGGCAGGTTTAATAACCCTCAGTTACCAGGCTGTTAGTGTAATTATAGAGAAGTGATCTACCCTTTATGAGCGTTTGGCCCACACTGAATGAGTTCCATTTCGAGAGCTTGGTTCAATCTGCATTATTGTCAAAATTGAGTTATTGACATAGCCTTGTTCTGTTCAATGTCCTCCACCTATATATTACTTGAAATACCCCAATTCATGTTAAGTTCAAAAGAATACAATTAAAAAAAAACTGCTGACACCATTCAAACCAATGAGGAAAATGTAAAGCCAATAATCTCCATATTTTTTGCAGATAGAACCTTAGAGTCCAAAGCTCTCAAATTGTTTGTTTATGTCATGACCTCTACTACCTGCCGCTCTCACCATTGGTTTGTTTCTGAGTCTGCTACAGTGGTGTGAAGTGCTTAAGTAAAAATACTTTAAAGTACAACTTAAGTCGTTTTTTGGGGGTATCTGCACTTTACTTAACTATTTATATTTTTGTCTACGTTTACTTTAACCCCACTACATTCTTAAAGAAAACAATGTACTTTCTACTCCATACATTTTCCCTGACACCCAAAATACTTGTTACATTTTGAATGCTTAGCAGGACAGGAAAATTGTCAAATTCACAAACTTATCAAGAGAACATCCCTGGTCATCCCTACTGCCTCTGATCTGGCGGACTCACTAAACACAATTACTTTGTTTGTAAATTATGTCTGAATGTTGGAGTGTGATTCTGGCTATCAGTAAATTTAAAAAATAAGACAATTGTGCCATCTGGTTTGCTTAATATAAGGAATTTGAAATGATTTATACTTTTACTTTTGATACTTACGTATATTTTAGCAATTACATTTACTTTTGATACTTAAGTATATTTAAAACCAAATACTTTTAGACTTTTACTCAAGTTGTATTTTGCTGGGTGACTTTCACAATTTCTATTAAGGTATCTATACTTTGACTCAAGTATGACTTTTGGGTACTTTTTCCACCACTGGTCTGCTAATACTGTAAATACTATCATTCAAATGACTGTGTTAAAAGTGCCACTGGAATAAACACTAATTCACCAAAACTTTTACAAAAATAGAAACATGGATACATAGTTAGGCTACACCCGCAGTAATGTGAGCACTTGAGTGGGGAGTTTTGAGGGTAGAATAGCTCTGAAGAGGAGATTCACCCTTCACTCAAGAGGATGGACCATCGTAGGAGGACAACATGCAGGCAAATAAGAAAAGGACAGCATATCGGACTTTAAATGCTTCTACTTTAGTGTTGAAAGTAACAGTGCCTTCAGAAAGTATTCATACCCCTTTGCCTTATTCCACATCTTGTTGTGTTACAGCCTGAATTCAAAATGGATTCCATAGATTTCTCTCTCACCCATCTACATGCAATAATCCCATAATGACAAAGTGAAAACATGTTTTTAGAGAGTTGAGAAAATTTGTATAAAATGAAATACAGATATCTCATTTACATAAGTATTCACACCCCTGAGTCAATACATGTTAGAATTACCTTTGGCTGCAATTACAGTTGTGAGTCTTTCTGGGTAAGTCTCTTAAAAGAGCTTTGCACACCTGGATTGTACAATATTTGCACATTATTCTTTTTAAAAATTCTTCAAGCTCTGTCAAGTTGGATATTGATCATTGCTAGACAGCCATTTTTCAAGTTTTGCCATAGATTTTCAAGCCACTTTAAGTCAAAACTGTCCCTAGGCCACTCAGGAACATTGAAGATCGTCTTGGTAAGCAACTCCAGTGTATATTTGGCCTTGTGTTTTAGGTTATTTTCCTGCTGAAAGGTGAATTTGTCTCCCAGTGTCTGGTGGAAAGAAGACTGAAACAGGTTTTCCACTAGGATTTTGCATGTGCTTAGCTCTATTCTATTTATTTTTATCCTACAAATCTCCCTAGTCCTTGACAATGACAAGCATACCCATAACATGATGCAACCACCACCAAGCTTGAAAATATGAAGAGTGGTACTCAGTAATGTGTGTTGGATTTGACCCAAACATAACACTTTGTATTCAGGACATAAAGTTAATTTATTGGCCACATTTGTTGCTGTTTTACTTTAGTGCCTTATTGCAAGCAGGATGCATGTTTTGGAAAATTTTTATTCTGTACAGGCTTCCTTCTTTTCACTCTGTCATTTAGGTTAGTATTGCAGAGTAACTACAATGTTGTTGATCCATCCTCAGTTTTTTCCTATCACAGCCATTAAACTCTGTGACTGTTTTAAAGTCACCATTGGTGAAATCCCTGAGTGGTTTCCTTCTTCTCCGGCAACTGAGTTAGGAAGGGCAGCTGTATCTTTGTAGTGACTGGGTGTATTGATACACCATCCAAAGTGTAATTAATAACTTAATCATGCTCAAAGGGATATTCAATGTCTGCTTTTTCTATTACCAATAGGAGCCCTTCTTAGCGAGGCATTGGAAAACCTCCCTGGTCTTTGTGGTTGAATCTGTCTTTGAAATTCACTGCTCTACTGAGGGACTTTACAGATACAGTGGGGGAAAAAAGTATTTAGTCAGCCACCAATTGTGCAAGTTCTCCCACTTAAAAAGATGAGAGAGGCCTGTAATTTTCATCATAGGTACACGTCAACTATGACAGACAAATTGAGGAAAAAAATTCCAGAAAATCACATTGTAGGATTTTTAATGAATTTATTTGCAAATTATGGTGGAAAATAAGTATTTGGTCACCTACAAACAAGCAAGATTTCTGGCTCTCACAGACCTGTAACTTCTTCTTTAAGAGGCTCCTCTGTCCTCCACTCGTTACCTGTATTAATGGCACCTGTTTGAACTTGTTATCAGTATAAAAGACACCTGTCCACAACCTCAAACAGTCACACTCCAAACTCCACTATGGCCAAGACCAAAGAGCTGTCAAAGGACACCAGAAACAAAATTGTAGACCTGCACCAGGCTGGGAAGACTGAATCTGCAATAGGTAAGCAGCTTGGTTTGAAGAAATCAACTGTGGGAGCAATTATTAGGAAATGGAAGACATACAAGACCACTGATAATCTCCCTCGATCTGGGGCTCCACGCAAGATCTCACCCCGTGGGGTCAAAATGATCACAAGAACGGTGAGCAAAAATCCCAGAACCACACGGGGGGACCTAGTGAATGACCTGCAGAGAGCTGGGACCAAAGTAACAAAGCCTACCATCAGTAACACACTACGCCGCCAGGGACTCAAATCCTGCAGTGCCAGACGTGTCCCCCTGCTTAAGCCAGTACATGTCCAGGCCCGTCTGAAGTTTGCTAGAGTGCATTTGGATGATCCAGAAGAGGATTGGGAGAATGTCATATGGTCAGATGAAACCAAAATATAACTTTTTGGTAAAAACTCAACTCGTCGTGTTTGGAGGACAAAGAATGCTGAGTTGCATCCAAAGAACACCATACCTACTGTGAAGCATGGGGATGGAAACATCATGCTTTGGGGCTGTTTTTCTGCAAAGGGACCAGGACGACTGATCCGTGTAAAGGAAAGAATGAACGGGGCCATGTATCGTGAGATTTTGAGTGAAAACCTCCTTCCATCAGCAAGGGCATTGAAGATGAAACGTGGCTGGGTCTTTCAGCATGACAATGATCCCAAACACACCACCCGGGCAACGAAGGAGTGGCTTCGTAAGAAGCATTTCAAGGTCCTGGAGTGGCCTACCCAGTCTCCAGATCTCAACCCCATAGAAAATCTTTGGAGGGAGTTGAAAGTCCGTGTTGCCCAGCGACAGCCCCAAAACATCACTGCTCTAGAGGAGATCTGCATGGAGGAATGGGCCAAAATACCAGCAACAGTGTGTGAAAACCTTGTGAAGACTTACAGAAAACGTTTGACCTGTGTCATTGCCAACAAAGGGTATATAACAAAGTATTGAGAAACTTTTGTTATTGACCAAATACTTATTTTCCACCATAATTTGCAAATAAATTCATAAAAAATCCTACAATGTGATTTTCTGGAGAAAAAAAATTCTAATTTTGTCTGTCATAGTTGACGTGTACCTATGATGAAAATTACAGGCCTCTCTCATCTTTTTAAGTGGGAGAACTTGCACAATTGGTGGCTGACTAAATACTGGTTGAAAGCGCAGTGATAACACATTCAGATGACAACTGCTTTTAGATGGTTAAAAGCACATTGATAACACATAGGCAATTCAACAGACTTCTGGCTGTATTTTTGAGTGGGTGAATAAAAGGTTGAAATCTCATTGATCAATGTCTAAACCAAATATTACCCAAAATGTCCTTGTTGAAATTACATATCGTGCCCAGTGCGTTGTTTGTCCTAATGTTGTTACCCAGGGACAGTTCTGCCTTCCAGTAGACTAGGTGAAGCTTATGAATAAGGAAGTGTTTTATAGCACACAGTCATTCAAGGTATTAATCTGCAGACAATAGGGACCGATCAGATTTACTGGAGGGAAGGATTAGAGACTTGAACACCAGGAACGCTGTCAATTCTATTGCTTTTAAGCTTTGTTATGCAACTGAGATTGGGCTACTGCATAGGGAGATGTGAGTTGGTATGGTTTCTGTGTTTCTAAGGTAAACGTGAAATATCCTGTTCATTTGTGTATCTTGTTCTCCCAAGGGGAGACGGTAAAGGGAGTGGAGAACAGACCTGGGTCAAATACAGCAGGTCTGGAGGTGTGCTTCATTTAGCTTGACCAGCATGCAGGTGTGGGCAGTTTGGCACTATTGGGACTATTCCATTGGTTCCATTGTACCAAGTCATTCTACGTTAGGTTTGATTTGCTGCCATTCGCTGCACATGTGTCAGCATCCTTGCATTTCAATGAATAAGCAGAAATCATCTAGATTCCTAATTTCCCCCTATTGAATTATTGATCAATGAAGCACTGAACAATTCGTTGATATTAATTAGAAACGTATTGTCTTTGTACTGGTTGAAGTGTATGTTCAGTTATCTTAATAATCATTTGTGCTTACTATGTATTTTTCCTATGCAATTTCTAATTGTAAAGCAACGTTTTTGCATGCTGTTGTTTGTTTGGTCAAGAAAACTAGGAAACTGTGGTGCTAGAAGGGATGTTAGCAAAGTATTGGTATCTGTTGTGATGAAACTGTGGTGCTAGAAGGGATGTTAGCAAAGTATTGGTATCTGTTGTGATGAAACTGTGTTGCTAGAAGGGATGTTAGCAAAGTATTGGTATCTGTTGTGATGAAACTGTGGTGCTAGAAGGGATGTTAGCAAAGTATTGGTATCTGTTGTGATGAAACTGTGGTGCTAGAAGGGATGTTAGCAAAGTATTGGTATCTGTTGTGATGAAACTGTGTTGCTAGAAGGGATGTTAGCAAAGTATTGGTATCTGTTGTGATTTCATCTTCCATATTAGAGGAGCTGTAAGGCAGAGATTGAATGGGAAAGAAGACTACATTAACTGTGCTATGTAAATCCCAGAAGGAAATACGGTTCAGGAATTAATCAACTGTTAAATAATAATACAGAATAGTTTACTGTCTGTATTGTGATGGCTATAGGAGAGAGAGAGAGACAGAGAGAGAGAGTGCAATCACAGCAGCAAGATTTGTGACCTGTTGCCACAAGAAAAGGGAAACCAGTGAAGAACAAACACCATTGTAAATTCAACCCATATTTATGTTGATTTATTTTCCCTTTTGTACTTTAACTATTTGCACATCATTACAACACTGTATATATACATAATATGACATTTGAAATGTATTTTATTTTGGAACTTTTGTGAGTGTAATATTTACTGTTAATTTTTTATTGTTTATTTCACTTTTGTTTATTATCTATTTCACTTGCTTTGGCAATGTAAACATATGTTTCCCATGCCAACAAAGCCCTTAAATTGAATTGAATTGAGACTACTACTACTACTACTACTACTACTACTATTATTATTGATGCCTTATTGCTTTTGGTCCCACCATTTTTTGTTATATGTATACTTTGACAATGTAAGTAATTTAACTTGCCATGTCAATAAAGTCTACTGAATTGAATTGAGAGAGTGAGAGAGACAGGGAGAGAGAAGGACATTATCTGTTCTACCTGATAATGAATTGCACCCACCTGGTGCCCCAGGTCTAAATCAGTCCCTGATTAGAGGGGAAGAATGAAAACATGCAGTGGAACTGGTTTGGAGGTCCAGAGTTGGAGTTTGAAAGGTTCTAGAATATAGCCTCCACTCCACAGTGTTCTGTCTCCAAACAGTGAGTTAGCACCCAGGTAAAGCCTGATATGAACATCTCTGCATGATACAGCGGCATTAGACAGTCCCCACTATACTACAGTGCCTTCACAAAGTATTCATACCCCTTGACTTATTCCACATGTTGTTGTTGTTACAGCCTGAATTCAAAATGGATTCAATAGATTTTCTCACCCATCTACACACAATACCCCATAATGACAAAGTGAAAACATGTTTTTACGAAATGTTTGAAAATATGTTGAAAATTAAATACAGAAATATTTCATTTACATAAGTATATACACAAATTATTTAAGCTCTGTCAAGTTGTATGTTGATCATAGCCATTTTCAAGTCTTGCCATATAATTGTTTTCGTCATTGTAAAACCTCCCTTCTCTGTGTTTGAAATTCACTGCTCGGGGCCTCCCGAGTGGTGCAGCGGTCTAAGGCGTCACTACAGACCCGGGTTCGATCCCAGCCTGGTGTCACAACCGGCTGTGATCGGGAGTCCCATAGGGCGGCGCACAATTGGCCCAGCGTCGTCCGGGTTAGGGGAGGGTTTGGCCGGGGGGGCTTTACTTGGCTCATCGTGCTCTAGCGACTCCTTGTGGCGGGCTGGGTGCCTGCAGGCTGAATTCGGTCGTCAGTTGAACAGCGTTTCCTCCGACACATTGGTGCGGCTGGCTTCCGGGTTAAGCGGGCGGGTGTTAAGAAGCGCGGTTTGGCGGGTCATGTTTCGGAGGACGCGTGACTCGACCTTCGCCCCCCCGAGCCCGTTGGGGAGTTGCAGCGATGAGACAAGATCGAAATCGGGGAGAAAAAATAATGTAAAAAATCACAGCTCAACTGAGGGACCTTACAGATAATTATATGTGTGGGGTACAGAGATGAGGTAGTATTCCAAAATCATGATAAACACTATTATTGCACACGGAGTAAGTCCATGCAACTTATTATATGACTTGTTAAGCACATTTTTACTCATGAACTTCTTTAGGTTTACCATAAGAAAGGGGTTAAATACTTATGGACTCAAGACATTTCAGCTTTTCACTTTTTATTAATTAGTAAACATTTCTAACTACATATTCCACTTTGAAATAATTGGGGAATTGTGTGTAGGCCAGTGACACAAAATAATTGTTCTATCCATTTTCAATTCAGGCTGTAACACAACAAAATGTGGACAAAGTCAAGGGGTGTGAACACTTTCTAAAGGTATATAGACTTCATAGCTACTTTTCTTTACAAAAGACACAAATCTAAACTGACCACACACCACTCATCACTTCCCTGGTTCCCCCAGACCTAAATTAGCCTTTGTCCTGGCCTAAAAACCCTTTCTATGGAGATGTTCCATTAAGAATAAGGACTCAAGGACTAGGCTTAATCAAGGACTATGCTTAATCTGGGTCTGGGAAACCGGCCCCAAAAATATAGGCAGCATGTTATCTCCAGTTCTGAATGGTTGCATGTTCTAAAGTAGAACAGAAACAAGCACCCCTGTCTGTGGTGAATTCATCTCACATGCTGTATTTTACCACAGTATCATTCCATCTCCATACACCGTCCACCTGTCAGTCACACCCTAACCGGTCAGTCACACCCTTATCTGTCAGTCACACCCTTATCTGTCAGTCACACCCTAACCGGTCAGTCACACCCTTACCTGTCAGTCACACCCTAACCGGTCAGTCACACCCTTACCTGTCAGTCACACCCTAACCGGTCAGTCACACCCTTACCTGTCAGTCACACCCTTACCTGTCAGTCACACCCTAACCGGTCAGTCACACCCTTACCTGTCAGTCACACCCTAACCGGTCAGTCACACCCTAACCTGTCAGTCACACCCTAACCTGTCAGTCACACCCTTACCTGTCAGTCACACCCTTACCTGTCAGTCACACCCTTACCTGTCAGTCACACCCTAACCGGTCAGTCACACCCTGATCTGTCAGTCACACCCTTACCTGTCAGTCACACCCTGATCTGTCAGTCACACCCTAACCTGTCAGTCACACCCTTACCTGTCAGTCACACCCTTACCTGTCAGTCACACCCTTACCTGTCAGTCACACCCTTACCTGTCAGTCACACCCTAACCGGTCAGTCACACCCTAACCGGTCAGTCACACCCTTACCTGTCAGTCACACCCTTATGTATGAGTACACACCAAACCAAAACTAAGTGCCTTTGTGCCAAGCTTTTCTGAAAACTCTTCATAATACAGAGATAGTAATACACTGAGGAAGAGATTAATTGATAGCAGAATACAGGAAGCCTATCAGGCATTGTTTCAACCAATGACACATTGACGCAGCAGGTAGCTTAGTGGTTAAGAGCGTTGTGCCAGTAACTGAAAGGTCGCTGGTTCTAATCCCCGAGCTGACTAGGTGAAAAATCTGTTGATGTGCTCTTGAGCAAGGCTCCTGTAAGTCGCTCTGGATAAGAGCGTCTGCTAAATGACTAAAATGTAAAATTGACGTTTTGACATGAAATCTCTCAAAGTCACACAGGGGCTATTTCACACTTTGATGGCATCAGGGATTGTAGATAGTTTCACATACTGTGTCTTCAGAAAGTATTCACACCCCTGTACTTTTTCCACATTTTGTTGTGTTACAGCCTAAATTTAAAATTGATTACATTTGAGATTGTGTGTCACTGTCCAACACACAATACCCTATAATGTCAAAGTGGAATTATGTTCAAACAATTTTTTTTACTAATTAATTATAAATGTAAAGATTAAATGTCTATAAGTAAGTATTCAACCCCTTTGTTATGGCATGCTTAAATACGTTCAGGAGTAAAGATGTGCTCAACAAGTCACATAATAAGTTGCATGGACTCACTCTTGGCGTTACAAGCGCCGTGCTCTACCAGTTGAGCTACAGAGGACCACACATTAGATACCGGCATACACTCTAGTATGGAGGACTAAAAGTGCCACAATTAAATAAATAAATACACCATTAAATAATTACTTAAATGTGTCATTAATTAATTAAAATTAGAATTAAATACATAAATGTGTAATTAAATGTATCATTAATTAATTCAAATACCGATTCATTTTATGTAAAATACATATATAATTATTTCACTATTTACATTTACATTTCATGATCCTGCATTGCAGTGATTCATGAATTACTTAAAACTGTCAAACTGACCCATCAAAGTCAGTGGGCGGGGCTAACGCGAATCTAGTCTGATCCATTGCTTTGGTCTGAAGTAGAGTAGGCCAACCTGGATAGAGACAATGGAGGATCTCCGTGAACTTTCCAGGGAGTTGGTTAGAGACATTTTAAACTTAGCAGAGGATGTAGAAGCAGGACCTGCTGACATTATCCGGAATTGATTTGTCTTGGCTTGATGCAGAGGGTAACCAATCAGGCGTTAGGTTCCGCCTACCAACTTTTGATGGGTCAGTTTGACAGCTTTAAGTAATTCAGGAAGCACTCCAACGCAGGACCATGAAATGTAAATGTAAATAGTGAAATTATTATATATGTATTTTACATAAAATGAATCGGTATTTGAATTAATTAATGACACATTTAATAACACATTTATGTATTTAATTCTAATTTTAATTAATTAATGACACATTTAAGTAATTATTTAATGGTGTATTTATTTATTTAATTGTGGCACTTTTAGTCCTCCATACTCTAGAGATTGAAAGCATTGACGGGAAAGTGTGCGGCACTGTTACTGTTACAGTACTTCTGTACTGCGATTGGAGTGTCCGCCCTGACATTGGAAGGTTGGGAGTTCGATCCCCGGCAGAGTCATATCAAAGACTGTAAAAATGGGACCCGGTGCGTCTCTGCTTGGCAATTAGCATTAGGAGTTAGATTGGCCACTCCTTGACCCGTCCCTCCAGGATTTTGACATTCTGCATAAAACTGTCTGATCATGTCAACAAAAAAAATCCCCCGTTAGCAAATTTCCGTAACAAATTGGACAAAAATTATTGCAAATTGTCCTGCAAAATGTAAGATTTGACGCAGCATATATCACAAAGAATGACGCGAAATTCTGGAGGGACTACTTGTAATGCCGAACATGTATGGTATGCCAATGAGTGGCAAGGAGTGGAATGTTAGGGCAAACAGACAGGACTGTCCAGAATATAAATATTTTGTTTCCATGTGACTTGTTGCATAGCATGTTATGGTCGCAAGCAACTGATTGTATAACATTTAAGTGAGTGAACAATGCCTGTTCCAGTAAACGCTGCCGAAATACCGTTTCCCGTAAACGATGTCAATAGATTCAAACGATTGACATCGCTTACACGAACAGGTATTTTGACAGCACACTGGAACAGGTTCTTCCTTGTGCATCCAAGAATAGAAAAGGTTTTGAAGTGTGAATTATTGCAGTCAAAGCTTGTCATGTTGGCTATGAGGCGATTGAATCCGCATAGGCTTTTTTCGTGAGAGAATTGCTCGTATATCTGGAATTTGTAGGCCTACCTGTGTCGAGTTCGTTAGGGCAAAACATTAAAACTACAATATAGGACCACAATGAATGCAAGTGTTTTTTTTATATAATTGTACACATTTAGTACACCATAATATTAACAAAGTTACCTTTAGCGATGAAGCTCTCCATCATTTCCTTTAACTTTTGGAGGTCCAGCTCCTGAACAACCTGATCTCAGGGCAATTCAAATGAGTTGGGAGGTTTTTCTGTACCCCCCCCCCATTTAGTATGATTTGTAACTTTACGTTACCGTGTAGACACGATCCACTCTCTTGAATTGGTCAGCCATTAATTTCTGGAAATGGGTCAAAATTCTCTTATGGATCAGTGGTACAATTCAATGTCCATGTGGGCTGTGTTACGTAGGTAAAACCTCTCGTTCTCTCAAACAGAGAATTAGTGAACATAAACGTTTTATCACGACAGGGATTATCCAGTCGCAGTAAATTTTAATGACCAAAAGCGTGACATTTCTACCTTTCAGATTTTGTGGCAGAGAGAAAGTCAAGATATATCATATGGTGGAGGGGATATAAATAATACTATGAGCAAAAGAGAATGTTTGGGGATTTTCAGCCTCTAGACATTATTCCCAAAAGGTCTTAATGATGAAATGCCCGTTATGTATGTTGTGTTGTAAATGAGAACATGAACTAATGCCACCGCTTCAGACGACTCTTGACGTTTTTTCTTGCACTGTACCCAATGATTTATGAAAACGTGTGGTTTTACATACGTGTTTAATATGCTTTATGTACACTTGATTAGAATACTAATTAAATGTACATTTTTATATTTGGTAACGCCTGTTTATTTTCCCTCGACTCCAACCCCATTCGATGCATTGAACGGATGTGGGTGGAGCAATGTCTACACAGGGGTGCAAATGAAAAACACTCTCAAAAGCTCTGATGAACGCCTTGAGAACGATACGTAAAGCTTCATAAAGAGCAGTGATACTAGAGAGCAGTGATACTAGCTAGAGCAGTGATACTAGAGAACAGTGATACTAGAGAGCAGTGATACTAGAGAGCAGTGATACTAGAGAGTAGTGATACTAGAGAGCAGTGATACTAGAGAACAGTGATACTAGAGAACAGTGATACTAGCTAGAGCAGTGATACTAGAGAGCAGTGATACTAGAGAACAGTGATACTAGAGAGCAGTGATACTAGAGAGCAGTGATACTAGAGAGCAGTGATACTAGAGAGCAGTGATACTAGAGAGCAGTGATACTAGAGAGCAGTGATACTAGAGAGCAGTGATACTAGCTAGAACAGAGATACTAGAGAACAGTGATACTAGCAAGAGCACTGATACTAGAGAGAAGTGATACTAGAGAACAGTGATACTAGAGAGCAGTGATACTAGCTAGAGCAGTGATACTAGAGAGCAGTGATACTAGAGAGCAGTGATACTAGAGAGTAGTGATACTAGAGAGTAGTGATACTAGAGAACAGTGATACTAGAGAGCAGTGATACTAGAGAGCAGTGATACTAGCTAGAACAGAGATACTAGAGAACAGTGATACTAGCAAGAGCACTGATACTAGAGAGAAGTGATACTAGAGAACAGTGATACTAGAGAGCAGTGATACTAGAGAGCAGTGATACTAGAGAACAGTGATACTAGCTAGAGAAGTGATACTATCTAGAGAAGTGATACTTGAGAGTAGTGATACTAGAGAGGAGTGATACTAGAAAGCAGTGATACTAGAGAGCAGTGATACTAGCTAGAGCAGTGATACTAGAGAGCAGTGATACTAGAGAGCAGTGATACTACAGAGCAGTGATACTAGAGAGCAGTGATACTAGAGAGCAGTGATACTAGAGAGCAGTGATACTAGCTAGAGCAGTGATACTAGAGAGCAGTGATACTAGAGAACAGTGATACTAGAGAACAGTGATACTACAGAGCAGTGATATAGCTAGAGCAGTGATACTAGCTAGAGCAGTGATACTAGAGAGCAGTGATACTAGAAAGCAGTGATACTAGCTAGAGCAGTGATACTAGAGAGCATTGATACTAGCTAGAGCAGTGATACTAGAGAGCAGTGATACTAGAGAGCAGTGATACTAGCTAGAGCAGTGATAATAGCTAGAGCAGTGATACTAGAGAGCAGTGATAATAGAGAGCAGTGATACTAGCTAGAGCAGTGATACTAGAGAGCAGTGATACTAGAGAGCAGTGATACTAGAGAGCAGTGATACTAGCTAGAGCAGTGATACTAGAGAGCAGTGATACTAGCTAGAGCAGTAATACTAGAGAGCAGTGATACTAGAGAGCAGTGATACTAGCTAGAGCAGTGATACTAGAGAGCAGTGATACTAGCTAGAGCACTGATACTAGAGAGCAGTGATACTAGCTAGAGCAGTGATACTAGAGAGCAGTGATACTAGCCAGAGCAGTGATACTAGAGAGCAGTGATACTAGCTAGAGCAGTGATACTAGAGAGCAGTGATACTAGAGAGCAGTGATACTAGAGAGCAGTGATACTAGCTAGAGCAGTGATACTAGAGAGCAGTGATACTAGAGAGCAGTGATACTAGAGAGCAGTGATACTAGCTAGAGCAGTGATACTAGAGAGCAGTGATACTAGCTAGAGCAGTGATACTAGAGAACAGTGATACTAGAGAGCAGTGATACTAGAGAGCAGTGATACTAGCTAGAGCAGTGATACTAGAGAGCAGTGATACTAGAGAGCAGTGATACTAGAGAGCAGTGATACTAGCTAGAGCAGTGATACTTGAGAGCAGTGATACTAGCTAGAGCAGTGATACTACCTAGAGCAGTGATACTAGCTAGAGCAGTGATACTAGAGAGCAGTGATATTAGAGAACAGTGATACTAGAGAGCAGTGATACTAGAGAGCAGTGAGACTAGAGAGCAGTTATACTAGCTAGAGCAGTGATACTAGAGAACAGTGATACTAAAGAACAGTGATACTAGAGAGCAGTGATACCAGCTAGAGCAGTGATACTAGAGAGCAGTGATACTAGTTAGAGCAGTGATACTAGAGAGCAGTGATACTAGAGAGCAGTGATACTAGAGAGCAGTGATACTAGAGAGCAGTGATACTAGAGAGCAGTGATACTAGCTAGAGCAGTAATACTAGAGAGCAGTGATACTAGAGAGCAGTGATACTAGCTAGAGCAGTGATACTAGAGAGCAGTGATACTAGAGAGCAGTGATACTAGCTAGAGCAGTGATACTAGAGAGCAGTGATACTAGCTAGAGCAGTGATACTAGAGAGCAGTGATACTAGAGAGCAGTGATACTAGAGAGCAGTGATACTAGAGAGCAGTGATACTAGCTAGAGCAGTGATACTAGAGAGCAGTGATACTAGCCAGAGCAGTGATACTAGAGAGCAGTGATACTAGAGAGCAGTGATACTAGAGAGCAGTGATACTAGCTAGAGCAGTGATACTAGAGAACAGTGATACTAGCTAGAGCAGTGATACTAGAGAACAGTGATACTAGAGAGCAGTGATACTAGAGAGCAGTGATACTAGAGAGCAGTGATACTAGCTAGAGCAGTGATACTAGAGAGCAGTGATACTAGAGAGCAGTGATACTAGAGAGCAGTGATACTAGCTAGAGCAGTGATACTAGAGAACAGTGATACTAGCTAGAGCAGTGATACTAGAGAACAGTGATACTAGAGAGCAGTGATACTAGAGAGCAGTGATACTAGCTAGAGCAGTGATACTAGAGAGCAGTGATACTAGAGAGCAGTGATACTAGAGAGCAGTGATACTAGCTAGAGCAGTGATACTTGAGAGCAGTGATACTAGCTAGAGCAGTGATACTACCTAGAGCAGTGATACTAGCTAGAGCAGTGATACTAGAGAGCAGTGATATTAGAGAACAGTGATACTAGAGAGCAGTGATACTAGAGAACAGTGATACTAGAGAGCAGTGAGACTAGAGAGCAGTTATACTAGCTAGAGCAGTGATACTAGAGAACAGTGATACTAAAGAACAGTGATACTAGAGAGCAGTGATACCAGCTAGAGCAGTGATACTAGAGAGCAGTGATACTAGTTAGAGCAGTGATACTAGAGAGCAGTGATACTAGAGAGCAGTGATACTAGAGAGCAGTGATACTAGAGAGCAGTAATACTAGAGAGCAGTGATACTAGAGAGCAGTGATACTAGCTAGAGCAGTAATACTAGAAAGCAGTGATACTAGAGAGCAGTGATACTAGAGAGCAGTGATACTAGAGAGCAGTGATACTAGAAAGCAGTGATACTAGAGAGCAGTGATACTAGAGAGCAGTGATACTAGAGAGCAGTGATACTAGAGAGCAGTGATACTAGAGAGCAGTGATACTAGCTAGAGCAGTAATACTAGAGAGCAGTGATACTAGAGAACAGTGATACTAGAGAGCAGTGATACTAGCTAGAGCAGTGATACTACCTAGAGCAGTGATACTAGAGAGCAGTGATACTAGAGAGCAGTGATACTAGAGAGCAGTGATACTAGCTAGAGCAGTGATACTTGAGAGCAGTGATACTAGCTAGAGCAGTGATACTACCTAGAGCAGTGATACTAGCTAGAGCAGTGATACTAGAGAACAGTGATACTAGAGAGCAGTGAGACTAGAGAGCAGTTATACTAGCTAGAGCAGTGATACTAGAGAACAGTGATACTAAAGAACAGTGATACTAGAGAGCAGTGATACCAGCTAGAGCAGTGATACTAGAGAGCAGTGATACTAGTTAGAGCAGTGATACTAGAGAGCAGTGATACTAGCTAGAGCAGTAATACTAGAGAGCAGTGATCCTAGAGAGCAGTGATACTAGAGAGCAGTGATACTAGCTAGAGCAGTGATACTAGAGAGCAGTGATACTAGCTAGAGCAGTGATACTAGAGAGCAGTGATACTAGCTAGAGCAGTGATACTAGAGAGCAGTGATACTAGCTAGAGCAGTGAGAATAGAGAGCAGTGATACTAGCTAGAGCAGTGATACTAGAGAGCAGTGATACTAGAGAGCAGTGATACTAGCTAGAGCAGTGATACTAGAGAGCAGTGATACTAGCTAGAGCAGTGATACTAGAGAGCAGTGATACTAGAGAGCAGTGATACTAGAGAGCAGTGATACTAGAGAGCAGTGATACTAGAAAGCAGTGATACTAGAGAGCAGTGATACTAGCTAGAGCAGTAATACTAGAGAGCAGTGATACTAGAGAGCAGTGATACTAGCTAGAGCAGTGATACTTGAGAGCAGTGATACTAGAGAACAGTGATACTAGAGAGCAGTGAGACTAGAGAGCAGTGATACTAGCTAGAGCAGTGATACTAGAGAGCAGTGATACTAGCTAGAGCAGTGATACTAGAGAGCAGTGATACTAGCTAGAGCAGTGATACTAGAGAACAGTGATACTAAAGAACAGTGATACTAGAGAGCAGTGATACCAGCTAGAGCAGTGATACTAGAGAACAGTGATACTGGAGAACAGTGATACTACAGAGCAGTGATACTAGCTAGAGCAGTGATACTAGAGAGCAGTGATAATAGAGAGTAGTGATACTAGAGAGCAGTGATACTAGCTAGAGCAGTGATACTAGAGAGCAGTGATACTAGAGAGCAGTGATACTAGAGAGCAGTGATACTAGAGAGCAGTGATACTAGAGAGCAGTGATACTAGCTAGAGCAGTGATACTAGAGAGCAGTGATACTAGAGAGCAGTGATACTAGAGAGCAGTGATACTAGAGAGCAGTGATACTAGAGAGTAGTGATACTAGAGAGCAGTGATACTAGAGAGCAGTGATACTAGAGAGCAGTGATACTAGAGAGCAGTGATACTAGAGAGCAGTGATACTAGAGAGCAGTGATACTAGAGAGCAGTGATACTAGAGAGCAGTCATACTAGAGAGCAGTGATACTAGAGAACAGTGATACTAGAGAGCAGTGATACTAGAGAGCAGTGATACTAGAGAGCAGTGATACTAGCTAGAGCAGTGATACTAGAGAGCAGTGATACTAGAGAGCAGTGATACTAGAGAGCAGTGATACTAGAGAGCAGTGATACTAGAGAGCAGTCATACTAGAGAGCAGTGATACTAGCTAGAGCAGTGATACTAGAGAACAGTGATACCAGAGAGCAGTGATACTAGAGAACAGTGATACTAGCGGGTTTCTTCTTTTTCCTCTCAGGATCAGTGGTAATAAACAACAACAAGATGCTGTATGAAGGAATGAAATGATAAATGGGTGAGAATGTTTGCATTTTGATGCTTCAAATTCATATTTTTGACCAAATAAAGCATGTTACAAACAACGCCCTATGTAGGACTGATCTAGACCAGGGACAGGTGGACTGCCGTGGTGAACACACTGGCTGGGTTGTTCTCCACAGTCCGCAGCTCCTCTTTGGTTTCTGATTCATCTACCTATTTTGATTTAGTGGCAGACAATTAATTGTTCTCTTTTGTAACTGTTTCCTTGTAAAATAAAATTAAAAATGGTCTGCCAGTAAATAAAATGTGGTTTTGTCCTTCATTGAGCACAGTGAGCACAACGTTTTCACTCTTTATCAACAATGCAGTATGTCCTGTTTCTAAACCTGTTGATTGTTAAAACACCTGTCATTCAGCTTATGTAGTAGCATCATTAGTTCTTTCTACTTGTATAGTACTGTCTAGTGGTGGGGCAGTTTCCGTAGACTAAAAAACTCAAAACCCCTCAGTAAGAATGTGTTGTTCACTCTTCCTCTACTCTCTCTGTTCCTCTCTGTCCCCCTCTCTCTCTGTCTCTCTCTCTCTGTCCTCTCTCTCTCGCTGTCTGATCCGTTCCTCCACAATCAGACAAAACAAGTCAAACACCGAGACATAGATCGGTGGCAGCTAGTACTCCGGGGACGACGAACGCCGAAGCCTGCCCGAGCAAGGAGGAGGAGCTGCCTCGGCTGATTCCGTGACAGTACCCCCCCCCTTGACGCGCGGCTCCAGCCGTGCGCCGACCCCGGCCTCGGGGACGGCCAGGAGGACGCGGAGCAGGGCGAGTCGGATGACTCCGGTGGAAGTCCCTCAACATGGAGGGATCTAGAATGTCCCTCCTGGGGACCCAGCACCGTTCCTCCGGACCGTACCGCTCCCACTCCACGAGATACTGCAGGCCCCCCGTCCGACGCCTCGAATCCAAAATGGAACGGACTGAGTACGCCGGAGCCCCCTCGATGTCCAACGGGGGCGGAGGAGCATCTCGTACCTCACTCTCTTGGAGTGGACCAGCCACCACCGGCCTGAGGAGAGACACATGGAACGAGGGGTTAATGCGGTAATTAATGGGCAGTTGAAACCTATAACATACCTCGTTCAATCTCCTCAGGACTTTAAAGGGCCCCACAAACCGCCGACCCAGCTTCCGGCAGGGCAGGCGAAGGGGCAGGTTTCGGGTCGAGAGCCAGACCCGGTCTCCCGGTGCATACACCGGAGCCTCACTGCGGTGGCGATCGGCGCTCGCCTTTTGCCGCCTGATGGCCCGCTGCAGATGGACATGCGCAGCGTTCCAAGTTTCTTCTGAGCGCCGAAACCACTCGTCCACCGCAGGGGCTTCGGTCTGGCTCTGATGCCAAGGTGCCAGAACCGGCTGATAACCTAACACACACTGGAAAGGCGTAAGGTTAGTGGACGAATGGCGGAGGGAGTTTTGGGCTATCTCTGCCCAGGGAATATATCCCGACCACTCCTCTTGCCGGTCCTGGCAATATGACCTCAGAAACCTACCCACATCCTGGTTAACTCTCTCCACCTGCCCATTACTCTCGGGGTGAAAACCTGAGGTAAGGCTAATCGAGACCCCCAGACGTTCCATAAATGCCCTCCAGACTCTAGAGGTGAACTGGGGACCCCGATCAGACACTATATCCTCAGGCATCCCATAGTGCCGGAAGACGTGTGTAAACAGGGCCTCAGCAGTTTGTAGGGCAGTAGGGAGACCTGGCAGGGGAATGAGACGGCAGGCTTTAGAAAACCGATCCACAACGACCAAGATCGTAGTGTTCCCCTGGGAGGGAGGAAGGTCCGTGACAAAATCCACCGATAGGTGAGACCACGGCCGTTGTGGAACGGGTAGGGGTTGTAACTTCCCCCTGGGCAGGTGTCTAGGTGCCTTACACTGGGCGCACACCGAGCAGGAGGAAACATAAACCCTCACGTACTTAGCTAAGGTTGGCCACCAGTACTTCTCACTAAGGCAGTGCACTGTCCGACCAATACCCGGATGACCAGAGGAGGGTGACGTGTGAGCCCAGTATATCAAACGGTCGCGAACCTCGAGCGGCACGTACTTCCGACCCTCTGGACACTGTGGAGGAGTAGGGTCGGAACGTAACGCCCGCTCGATTTCCGCATCCACCTCCCACACCACCGGTGCCACTAAACAAGACATTGACCACCTTGCCTGGCGAGGATTCAGCCTCCTCACTGCCCGGATGTACTCCAGGTTACGATGGTCAGTCAGAATGAGAAAAGGGTGTTTAGCCCCCTCAAGCCAATGTCTCCACACCTTCAGGGCTTGAACCACAGCCAGCAGCTCCCTATCCCCCACGTCATAATTGCGCTCCGCCGGACTGAGCTTCTTAGAATAGAAAGCACAGGGGTGGAGTTTAGGTGGCGTACCCGAGCGCTGAGACAGCACAGCGCCGATCCCAGCCTCGGAAGCGTCCACCTCCACCTGAAATGCCAAAGAGGGATCCGGATGCGCCTTCAGACGTTTAAACGCCCTGTCCGCCTCAGCTGACCACTGCAGGCGCACCAGACCCCCCTTTAGCAGAGAGGTAATGGGAGCTGCTACCTGTCCAAAGCCCCGGATAAACCTCC
The DNA here is from genome assembly GCF_964263955.1 of Coregonus lavaretus. Taxonomy (NCBI): domain Eukaryota; kingdom Metazoa; phylum Chordata; class Actinopteri; order Salmoniformes; family Salmonidae; genus Coregonus; species Coregonus lavaretus. The sequence continues at coordinate 34,359,002 of NC_140024.1, forward strand.
GGTAGTAATTGGCAAAACCCAAGAAGCGCTGCACCTCCTTTACCGTGGTGGGAGTCTGCCAATTACGCACGGCAGAAACGCGGTCAATCTCCATCTCTACCCCTGACGCAGACAACCGATGTTCCAGGAAGGAGATGGACTCCTGGAAGAACAGACATTTCTCCGCCTTCGCATACAGGTCATGCTCCAACAGTCTACCAAGTACTCGACGCACCAGGGACACATGCTCGGCTCGTGTAGCGGAGTATATTAGGATCTCATCAATATATACCACAACACCCTGTCCATGCAAGTCCCGGAAAATCTCGTCCACAAATGATTGGAAGACTGAAGGAGCATTCATTAACCCGTATGGCATGACGAGGTACTCATAGTGACCCGAGGTGGTACTGAATGCTGTCTTCCACTCATCTCCCTCCCTAATGCGCACCAGGTTGTACGCGCTCCTGAGATCCAATTTTGTGAAGAATCGCGCCCCGTGTAATGACTCCGTCATACTAGCAATCAGAGGGAGAGTGTCACGGTTTCGGCCGAGGCTGCTCCTCCTCCTTGTTCGGGCAGGCTTCGGCGGTCGTCGTCTCCGGAGTACTAGCTGCCACCGTTCTATGTTTCATGTTCGTTTGGTTTTGTCTCTTTGTAACACCTGTCCCTTGTTTGTGTTTGATTGTGTTCCCTATTTAGTTTCGTTTGTTTGGGTCAGGTGTTATGTGTGATTGTTATTTGTCAGCCTGCCTCCGAGGAGTTTGTATCTCTCGTTGTTGTATTTTTCGAGAGTTCGCACTGCGTGCGCTTTTCTTGTTTTTCCGCACTGTGTTTGTGCGTAATTGTTCGCGCCGCCCGGTTGGGTTGGCGACTCATTTCCTGTGTTGGACCTTACTAAAGTCTGTTGAAGTCATCCTTGTTCCTGCGCTTGATTCCTTTCACTCATCCACACACAGCACTCTGACAGAGAGGATAGCTTTATTTGATGGTGATCTGATTTAGACCACGGTAATCAATACACGGGCGTAAACCCCCATCCTTCTTCTTCACAAAAAAGAAACTCGAGGATGCAGGGGAAGTAGACGGCCGTATGTAACCCTGTCTCAAAGATTCGGTGACGTAGGTCTCCATAGCGGCCGTCTCCTCCTGAGACAGAGGATACACGTGACTACGTGGAAGCGCAGCGCCTACCTGGAGGTCTATCGCACAATCCCCCTGTCGATGAGGTGGTAATTTAGTCGCCTTCTTCTTACTGAAGGCGAGAGCCAAATTGGCATACTCAGGTGGAATGTGCAAGGCGGGAACTTGGTTCGGGCTTTCCACCGTCGTTGCCCCTACGGAAACGCCTACACCGCCCAGTACACTGAACAGACCATCCCTGGAGAGCTCTCTGCTGCCATGAAATGTTGGGGTCATGAGCTGTTAACCAGGGAAGCCCCAACACCACAGGAAACGCAGGAGAATCAATCAAATACAAATCTCCTCATGACCCTCCTGCGTTTTCATCCGGAAAGGCGCCGTGACCTCCCTAATCAATCCTGACCCCAACGGGCGGCTATCTAGGGCATGAATAGGGAAGGGCACATCAACAGATACGATAGGAATCCCTAACTTATAGGTGAACTGGCGATGGATAAAATTCCCCGCTGCGCCTGAATCTACTAGCGCCTTATGCGGGGAGTGAGGAGAAACCTCGGGAAACACCACTTGAATACACATATGATCAGCAGAGAGCTCTGGGTGAGTTGGGTGCCTACTCACCTGGAATGACTCATCAGTGCGTCGCCCACTGCCTCGATTCCTAGGAGATCCTCCCCAGCACCGACCAGCAGTGTGTCCTCTACGGCCACAGTTGGTGCAGGGGACGGCCTCCCTCCTGGTCTCCCTCCTGGTCTCCCTAGCACCAGCACCCCCGAGCTCCAAAGGGGTCGGCTCGGAAGTGCTGGGGGATGGAATGGACGGCCCCGAATCCGGACGTCCGCGGGTAGCCAACAGGGTATCCAGGCGAATCGACATGTCCACCAGTTGATCAAAGCTGAGGTTGGTGTCCCTGCAGGCCAATTCCCGACGCACGTCCTCCCTCAGGCTGCATCTGTAGTGGTCGATGAGGGCCCTCTCATTCCATCCTGTGTTGGCAGCTAGCGTCCGGAAGTCCAGCGCGAACTCCTGCGCGCTCCTCCTCCCCTGTCTAAGGTGGAATAGACGCTCACCCGCCGCTTTACCCTCTGGGGGATGATCGAATACTACCCGGAAGCGGCGGGTGAACTCCGCATAGCTGACCGTAGCGGCGTCTATCCCACCCCGTTCGGCGTTGGCCCATTCCAGCGCCTTGCCGGACAGACAGGAGATGAGGGCGGACACGCTCTCGTATCCCGAGGGCGCCGGGTGAATGGTTGCTAGGTAGAGTTCAACCTGGAGTAGGAAACCCTGACACCCGGCCGCGGTGCCATCATAAGCCCTCGGGAGCGAGAGCCGAATCCCACTGGACTCCGGAGATGGAACGATGGATATGGCTGATGGTGGTGGTATCGTAGGAGGAGGTGTGGGCAAACCTCCACTCTCCCATCGCCTCAAGGTGTCCATCACCCCTTGGATGGTGGTGCCCAGGTGCTGGATCATGGCCTCTTGGTGGGTTACACGCTCCTCCAGTGCTCCCCTTGGCGCCGCCGATCCTGCTGACTCCATCTTGGTGTGTTATTCTGTCAGAATGCGACGGTGAAATGCGGTAGGCGAATCAAACGCAGGACACAGAGCTTACTGGAAACGTACTTTACTCGAAAGTAACCAGAGAAGAAAACAATCTCCACACAATGAGGAAAACCAACCCGCACACGAACACTGCCGATGACGAATACAATAACACACAACACACAATGAACGACAGAGGGTTAAATAGGGAATACAATACAACATAATGGGGAACAGGTGTACACAATCAGACAAAACAAGTCAAACACCGAGACATAGATCGGTGGTAGCTAGTACTCCGGGGACGACGAACGCCGAAGCCTGCCCGAGCAAGGAGGAGGAGCAGCCTCGGCTGATTCCGTGACACTCTGTCTCTGTCTCTCTCTTTCTGTCTCTCTCTCTCTCCTATAGCGATCACAATACGGACAGTAAACTATTCTGTATTATTATTTAACAGTTGATTAATTCCTGAACCGTATTTCCTTCTGGGATTTACATAGCACAGTTAATGTAGTCTTCTTTCCCATTCAATCTCTGCCTTGCAGCTCCTGTAATATGGAAGATGAAATCACAACAGATACCAATACTTTGCTAACATCCCTTCTAGCAACACAGTTTCATCACAACAGATACCAATACTTTGCTAACATCCCTTCTAGCACCACAGTTTCATCACAACAGATACCAATACTTTGCTAACATCCCTTCTAGCAACACAGTTTCATCACAACAGATACCAATACTTTGCTAACATCCCTTCTAGCAACACAGTTTCATCACAACAGATACCAATACTTTGCTAACATCCCTTCTAGCAACACAGTTTCATCACAACAGATACCAATACTTTGCTAACATCCCTTCTAGCAACACAGTTTCCTAGTTTTCTAGATCCAAAAAACAACAGCATGCAAAAACGTTGCTTTACAATTAGAAATTGCAAAGGAAAAATACACAGTAAGCACAAATGATTATTAAGATAACTGAACATACACTTCAACCAGTACAAAGACAATACGTTTCTAATTACTATCAACGAATTGTTCAGTGCTTCATTGATCAATAATTCAATAGGGGGAAATTAGGAATCTAGATGATTTCTGCTTATTCATTGAAATGCAAGGATGCTGACACATGTGCAGCGAATGGCAGCAAATCAAATCTAACGTAGAATGACTTGGTACAATGGAACCAATGGAATAGTGCCAAACTGCCCACACCTGTATGCTGGTCAAGCTAAATGAAGCACACCTCCAGACCTGCTGTATTTGACCCAGGTCTGTTCTCCACTCCCTTTAGCGTCTCCCCTTGGGAGAACAAGATACACAAATGAACAGGATATTTCACGTTTACCTTAGAAACACAGAAACCATACAAACCACATATCCCTATGCAGTAGACCAGTCTCAGTTGCATAACAAAGCTTAAAAGCAATAGAATTGACAGCGTTCCTGGTGTTCAAGTCTCTAATCCTTCCCTCCGGTAAATCTGATCGGTCACTATTGTCTGCAGATTAATACCTTGAATGACTGTGTGCTATAAAACACTTCCTTATTCATAAGCTTCACCTAGTCTACTGGAAGGCAGAACTGACCCTTGGGACAATCACCACTGTATGGCACAAACTAATGATTGATTGAATGAAGCTTAATCAGTTTACAGGCACAGTTTTTGGTTCAGAGTGACAGCCTTGTTATTTCAACTGAAGTCCACATGACAATCAGTGTTTGGGCGATTGGTGATGATCTGTGTCAATGTGGAAAAACTACTGAATTAACTCAGATATAAGGAGACAGGTGTATTTACCTCCGTTTAGCAATCTGTAGTATGAAGGAATGAGTTCCTACTTCAATATCTTTATAAAACACAGACTGTATGGTTGAGTTGCTGTCTCTATCATTCAGCCCAACCTTTGCTATTGTAAGTATGTAGTATTATTGTTGTAAGTATGTAGTATTATTATTGTAAGTATGTAGTATTATTGTCACGCTCTGGCTCCGGGACTCTGTATGTTGAGCCAGGGTGTGTTCGTTTCTTTGTGTTCTGTTTCTTGGTTGGGTTGTTCTAGGTTGTTGTGTTTCTTTGTTTGAGTGACTCCCAATCAGAGGTAACGAGTGTCAGCTGTTGGCTCGTTGTCTCTGATTGGGAGCCATATTTAAACTGTCTGTTTTCACCTTGTGTTTGTGGGTTTTTGTTCCTAGTCAGTCATTATCACTGTGGACTTCACGAATCGTTATTTGTTTTGTTGTTTCGTGTTTCGCTTTAATTAAATAAAGCATCATGTTCGTGCAACACGCTGCGCTTTGGTCTACTCCTTTCCAAGACGATCGTGACAGAAAAACCCACCATACAACGACCAAGCAGCGTGTCCAGACGGAGGCAGACTGGACATGGGAGGAAGCGCCGGGAAAGGAGATGGAGAGGCTGGCGATGGCCCAGGTGGGCAAAGTGTGGTCCTGGGAGGACATGCTCGGGGGCAAGGGACCTTGGGGTAGGATCAAGGCCCTGGCGAGAGAGGAGCAGCGGCGTCAGCAGTGCCATCGTCGGACGGACGAGAGGCACCCCCAATAATTTTTTTGGGGGGGGCACAGGGCATGGACGACGGGGCTGACGGAGGCAGAGAAGGGGCGTATTCAAAAGGCCGCCAGGTTACGGGGGCCACTGGTCAAAGTAGGGAAAGGAGGTTTAGAGGCACGGCGAGAGGTACTGGGGTGTGTTACCAGTCCGGTCCGGCCCGTTCCAGTTCCCGGAGTAGAGCCAGTGGTGTGTGTCCCCAGTACGGTCCGGCCTGTTACGGCCCCTCGCACCAAATGGACGGTGCGCGTCTCCAGCCCGGTCCGGCCTGTTCCTGCCTCTCGCACCAAGCCTACGGTGTGCGTCGACAGCCCTGCCCGGCCTGTTCCTGCTCCACGCACCAAACCTACGGTGTGCGTCGACAGCCCTGCCCGGCCTGTTCCTGCTCCACGCACCAAGCCTACGGTGTGCGTCGACAGCCCTGCCCGGCCTGTTCCTGCTCCACGCACCAAGTCTACGGTGTGCGTCGACAGCCCTGCCCGGCCTGTTCCTGCTCCACGCACCAAGCCTACGGTGTGCGTCGACAGTCCTGCCCGGCCTGTTCCTGCTCCACGCACCAAGTCTACGGTGTGCGTCGACAGCCCTGCCCGGCCTGTTCCTGCTCCACGCACCAAGCCTACGGTGTGCGTCGACAGCCCTGCCCGGCCTGTTCCTGCTCCACGCACCAAGCCTACGGTGTGCGTCGACAGCCCTGCCCGGCCTGTTCCTGCTCCACGCACCAAGCCTACGGTGTGCGTCGACAGCCCTGCCCGGCCTGTTCCTGCTCCACGCACCAAGTCTACGGTGTGCGTCGACAGCCCTGCCCGGCCTGTTCCTGCTCCACGCACCAAGTCTACGGTGTGCGTCGCCAGCCCTGCCCGGCCTGTTCCTGCTCCACGCGCCAAACCTACGGTGTGCGTCGCCAGCCCAGCCCGGCCTGTTCCTGCTCCACGTACCAAGTCTACGGTGTGCGTCGCCAGCCCTGCCCGGCCTGTTCCTGCTCCACGCACCAAGTCTACGGTGTGCGTCGCCAGCCCTGCCCGGCCTGTTCCTGCTCCACGCACCAAGTCTACGGTGTGCGTCGCCAGCCCTGTCCGGCCTGTTCCTGCTCCACGCACCAAGCCTACGGTATGCGTCGTCAGCCCAGCCCGGCCTGTCCCTGCTCCACGCACCAAGCCTACGGGGTGCGTCGCCAGCCCTGTCCGGCCTGTCCCTGCTCCACGCACCAGGTCTACGGTGTGCGTCGTCAGCCCAGCCCGGCCTGTCCCTGCTCCACGCACCAAGCCTACGGTGTGCGTCGCCAGCCCTGTCCGGCCTGTCCCTGCTCCACGCACCAGGTCTACGGTGTGCGTCGTCAGCCCAGCCCGGCCTGTCCCTGTTCCACGCACCAAGCCTACGGGGTGCGTCGTCAGCCTGGTCCAGCCCGTTCCTGCCACTCGCACCAAGCCAGGGGTGCGAGTCGTCAGCCTGGTCCAGCCCGTTCCTGCCACTCGCACCAAGCCAGGGGTGCGAGTCGTCAGCCTGGTTCAGCCCGTTCCTGCTACTCGCACCAAGCCCGGGGTGCGAGTCGTCAGCCTGGTAAGACCGGTCAGCTGCGCCACAACGGAGCGTAAGCAATCCGCACCGTCATTGTCCAGTCCAGATCCAGCCAGCGGGGTCAGACCGGACCAGGGGCGCTATGGGGGGTTGTTTGGAGGGTGGTGGGCAAGGCCGGGGCCAGAACCGCCGCCGAGGAGGTATGCCCGCCCAGCCCTCCCTTGTTTAGCCCTTATTGAGGCGCGGTCGCAGTCCGCGCCTTTAGGGGGGTACTGTCACGCTCTGGCTCCGGGACTCTGTATGTTGAACCAGGGTGTGTTCGTTTCTTTGTGTTCTGTTTCTTGGTTGGGTTGTTCTAGGTTGTTGTGTTTCTTTGTTTGAGTGACTCCCAATCAGAGGTAACGAGCGTCAGCTGTTGGCTCGTTGTCTCTGATTGGGAGCCATATTTAAACTGTCTGTTTTCACCTTGTGTTTGTGGGTTTTTGTTCCTAGTCAGTCATTATCACTGTGGACTTCACGAATCGTTATTTGTTTTGTTGTTTCGTGTTTCGCTTTAATTAAATAAAGCATCATGTTCGTGCAACACGCTGCGCTTTGGTCTACTCCTTTCCAAGACGATCGTGACAATTATTATTGTAAGTATGTAGTATTGTTATTGTAAGTATGTAGTATTATTATTGTAAGTATTTAGAATTATCATTGTACGGTAAAGTGCTTATGTAAGGGTTTATTTTGAGATTGTATTGTCCAACTCAGATTAAGCATCTCCTTGGAAGCCCTTTGTCTGGATGCTGTCGGTTTCATCTCAAACAAGTTCAATGACTTGCCAGCAGAAATCCTTGAGTCCTGTGGAACATTCCTGAAGCATCATACATCTAATGAAAACAATGGGGCATCTAGGGCAGGGCATGATCAGATCATCTTTGAGCTATTGTTTACCCAACATGTCATTTCATTCAATAAGCATTTTTCACCTTGACTGATGTTTGACAAGAGCTCAGATGATAATCCACCTGTCATCTTCATACTGTTAGTCAGGTGGACTCCAAACCACCCGTGCCAGTTAAACGATGTGAAAACAGGTATACAAACATCTGACAGGGACAGAGCAGAAGTATAAAAACATACTTTTGACTCACACATTGGTTTAAAGGGGATTGACAAATTACCATGAAAAGCATCCTTTTTTTTTGTTTGTGTGATCGTCACCGTGGTAACAGGCATGGAAACAGAATAAGAACACCACAAGGAGCAATAACATTGGTGAATATGGATTGGATTGGTGAAAGCGTAGTGGGTCGCTGTTTTCACCTATCCAGCCTACCCAAGGAGGGAATGAAGGATGTATTTCCTAAGTAATCTGTAGCAGGACCAATGCATTATATTTTTCATAAGCAAGTTTTGCACCATTTATGATCAGCATGTATTGTGTACCATACATTTTGAATTGCTGTGGCCATTCGCCCCACAGACACAACAACCCAAACCAAACACATAATGAAAACCTACTCATTAATCAATAAACTCACCATTATCTACAGTGGTAACAGCAATAGTTGTGAAATACATGTAATTGAAATGGACCAACATTTAGGTGTGAAATACATGTATTAACCTTAATCTTGATAATTTAGGCTCGTTATTTGTACATTTTTATTTAAATACCTTTCATGTGTCATAACAAGTGCATAGTACTGGTGTAAATGCTTACTAGCCGACGAGGTGAACAATCTGTCGATGTGCCCATGAGCAAGGCAATTAACCCTAATTGCTCATGTAAGTGGCTCTGGATAAGAGCATCTGATAAATGACTAAAATGGAAATGTAAATCAGGCCAATGTAAGAGATTATCAGAGAAAAGTTCAAGATATGCAGAATTACTATAACTCAGGACTTTTTTCCCCCTTTCGTTTCAGGGTATTATGAAAAAGGTATTTTAACCTTCGTTTCCCAGTTCAATAAAACCAGTTACACCAGTAATAAAGAGAACATGTCCAGGGTGTGACAAATGAAACAACGTTTGCCATCTGCTGTGACATTCCTCCTGAATGGATGGCGTGTCTGAGGTGGTATAAAGGTATGGAGGTTGGATGCTGGGGCAGATAGGTAGAGAGGTATCCTCCAGAGAGATCCAGGAATCATGCCCCCTTACACACCGGTGTTGCTGCATCTGCTGCTACTGGTCTCCCTGGCATCAGCGGGACACTTCTATGGAGGCTCCATGTCCTTCACCCCCAAAGGGAGGAACGCTGACGGAACATTCAAGGTGAGAGATATTTAAGGGATCATTGGCTGCGTTTACACAGGCAGCCCAATTCTGATATTTTGCCCAATTATTGGCAAACTGATTGATCAAAAGACTAATTAGTGGCAAAATATCAGAATTAGGCTGCTTGTGTAAACGCAGCCTTAGTGACCCAATTATTCAGCGACCCAAGTCATAGACTGTTCTCTCTGCTTGGGTACCAAAGCACCAAGTCCGGGACCAAAAGGCTCCTTAACAGCTTCTACCCCCAAGCCATAAGACTGCTGAACAGTTCATCAAATGGCCACCTGGACTATTTACATTGACCCCCTTATTTTATATTGATTTATTCTCTTACACAGGCTCGATGTACACTCACTAGACTCTACCCACACACTCACACATACTACACTGACACTCCAACACACACACACACACACACACACACACACAGACACACACATACCTTTACACTCTTCACATAAGCTGCTACTCTCTGTTTATTATCTATGCATAGTCACTTTACCCCTACTAACTGACTGTAAGTCGCTTTGGATAAAAGCGTCTGCTAAATGGCTTATTATTATTATTATTATTATTATTATTATTATTATTATTATTATTATTATAACTACATGTACATATTACCTCAATTACCTCCACTACCCAGTACCCCAGCACATTGACTCGGTACCAGTACCCCTTGTATATAGCCTCGTTATTGTTATTTTATTGTGTTACTATTTTTACTTTAGTTTATTTAGCAAATTGTTTTTACTTTTTTTTAACTGCGTTGGTGGTTAAGGGCTCGTCAGTCAGCATTTCACCGTAAGGACTAATATACCTGTTGCATTCGGCGCACGTGACAAATACAATTGTTGATTTGATTCTTTACTGTATTAGCATATGGTTGGAATCTTTAGAAATGTTGAATCACATCGCATCTATTCCAATACAATTTATTGTATTACGGTATATTAATAAGGGTGCATGCAATAATTGTGAATTTAGATAAATTATATTCAATCACCATTTACTGTTTTATTTAGCGTATGAGTATTTATGTTTCAATTAATGGAATGCAACGTTTTGTTCTTATCAAATTATTGAGACATAAGAGGCTATAGAAAAAATACATTTGAGATTTATTAAGCTTTTGCATCAATGTAAAATGAGCACCTGGTATTTTCAGAAAGCATGAGCTCCTGAGTTGGGAAAATCTTGTGCACCGATGCATGTCTTGTATTCAAGATCCTAAATGGCTTGGCTCCCCCTCCACTCAGTATTTTTGTTAAACAGAAAACCCAAACATATGGCAGCAGATCCACAAGGTCTGCCATGAGAGGTGACTGTGTAGTTCCCCTAAGGAAAAGCACCTTTAGTAAATCCGCTTTTTCTGTGAGAGCTTCCCATGTCTGGAATACACTGCCATCAGACACACATAACTGCACCACATATCACACTTTCACAAAATGCTTGAAGACATGGCTAAAGGTCAATCAGATTTGTGAACATAGTCCCTAGCTGTGTGTTGCCGCTTTCCATGTCTGTTGTCTGTAACTTGTGAGGTGTGGAAACACTTTGTTGCTTTTATGAATTTTGTCTTGCTGCTTTTTGTTTTATGTTGCTCGGTCTGTATGCTACGTCTTGTTTGTCCTATGTTGCTATGTCTGTATGCTATGTCTTGTTCTATGTTGTTATTGTCTATATTGTAATTGTTTTTAATAACCTGCCCAGGGACTGCGGTTGAAAATTAGCCGGCTGGCTAAAACCGGCACTTTTACTGAAACGTTGATTAATGTGCACTGTCCCTGTAAAAATAAACTCAAACTCAAACTCAAACTCAAACTCAAACTCAAACTCAAACTCAGAAGGGAATCAAAGAAAACATGAAACTGTCTTAAAGTCATTTTTTCTTAATGTGTCTGTTTTTCCATTTGTTATGTTTGATTCAGTCTGAAATTAACAGGTGCAAATGTTTCACTGGTATAAACACTTAACAAATATGGTGCATGTGTAGGACAGAGAAAGGAACCTTTTTGCACCTATTCTGGCATTGCAGTAAATTAGTGGATTTCTGGCGCGCTATACATACAGCCGCTCAGATCATTTTAGACATGGAATTAGAACAATCTCCAAGCCTTTACCTCCTTAATAACATGCCAAATGTCACGCTTGACTCAGACAGGCTAAGGTTGCTGAAAACTATCCTACTTTGCAAATAAATGTATTCTTGTATTTTTGGAAAAAATGACAAACCACCCACTTTTCAATCGTGGTTAAAACAGGTTGCAGACTTTTTGCCATTAGAGAATTAAACAAGAATTACAGAACCGTGGATCCAAATTTGTGAAAGTATTTTCCCCTGTTATCCTTTATTGAGACAAGCTCTTAAACATTACATTAATTTTTTTATCGTCAATTGCACACAAGGTCCAACCGGAACTTGACTTCCACTTTTAACCCAACACCTCTGAATCAGACGTGCGTGAGGCTGCCGCATTGGGCGCCCGGGGAAGAAGTCCCAGCGAGTACTTCACGCACATATAATGTTGTCTTTGAAAATATATATATAATTACATGCCCACAACTTGGCTGTAAAAACAACCCACTTCATCCAATATGGCGCTGCTGCTATTTGGTTTGTTTGAGTGTTTTGTATGTATTCCCTTTGCTGTTTGGTTTGTTTGTATTTATCATTAATATCAGAATATTAAAAGGCAAACAACGAATATGGTGCAAGTCTCCAACTGCAGTGAGTAAGTGCCAATCTGTTATCATCTGCCAGTAATCACAGATAAAATGCTATAACAGTCTCTGTTGAACATATTGAAATGATTCTTCGTGAGATTGAAACAGTTGTTCTGGCAAAGCTGTTTCAAAACATCCGTTTAATTAGACTTCATCAGTCTAATTATGTTTTATTGCCCCATTACAATGTAACTTTCTGTTCTCCAGGTGGATTTCCGCTACAAGAATACCCATGATTGGTGTGATTACGCTTACTGGTATTGTTCCTCAGGGAACTGCGGCTCTTCTATCGAAGATGTGAGAGGCACAATTGACACCAGCAGCAGAGGGCGGAGTGCTTACTACAACCAGTGGTGTGAAACTGAAACGGTCGAAACCAGAAATATTCCCAGTGATAAACCTTTTCAATTGATGTAAGTTTGTTATGAAAGAGATCTATTCAATTTATTGAAATCTGGTAAAATGGTTTTGGCTATACTGTTCAAACCTACTTCTACAAGGTAGACTCCCTCATTTAGGTTTTTTTCAAAGACCATGTCAAAGACACTAGGTAAAGGATATTGCTATGGTGGGTTTGATAACATTCCAGCCCAAGTGACCACTTATCTAAATATGATTTGTTGTTGTAATAGACAAAACAGCTGCTGTTGGATCCCCACAGTAAACGGTCTTGGATCTTGGAGCCTGGAAACTCAAGTGGATCTGGGATCAAGATCGGATACTGGTGAACCCAACAGATCTCCAGTCACAGCCATTCTTCCTTTCATACGGTAAAACTTTCTGACTCCATATACAGTACCTCTTTGAACTGATCAGGTTTTCTTTGGATATAACTAAGAATAATGCAGAATGTACACGATTATTTTAGGTCATTTGCATAGAAAATTGAAATCCTAATTCCCTTGTTTAGACATATGGCTCCATTTTTGGCTGGCGGTAAGAAGGCGCAAGAATCAAACTCAAGTTAGTTTGCAATTTCGTTATGTACAAAATAGCGCACCAGCATTTTCCAGCCCTGACACCAGGTTCGGCAATTTACCTGTCTAACTTCAGCTTACTTGCGCTAAAGTGGGAGGGGTGGCAATATTTGAGGTGTGTGTCTAGGGGCAGCCCCCACACCGGTCCATTCTTTTTTTCTCCAGGCCACCTATCATTAGCCAGATATTATAAATTTTGCGCAACAAAAGAAACATGTAGACACGCCCACTGGGCTATTTATTATGGTGGCTGTAACTGTATTTAGACATAGTCTATTTAAACAAGTTGTTGTTTTGTTTTTATTAGAATTTTATTAGAATTATACACTGTATTTTTAGGCCTTATCAATAGCCTAGTGAATTTGATCTTGCTTATTGACTATGTTTGGCATGTCCATGTCCAGACTGCAATTTACAGTAGCCCCTATATCAGTACACATGCTATAGCCTATGGTCATTTCCATATTGAAGCAATGCAATTAGAACAATGTGGACTGCAAACATGTTCAACATACTATTTTTTGCAAATATGGGGCAGGCTATTTAACGAACTAGGCTGTAACGGACTAACATTCGAATTGGAGTTGATGACAACGCAATAAATACATAAAACACCCTAAATACACAACTTGAAGCAACCACATATTTAGCCATGGAACACGTTCTGATTGGCCAGTGAGGAGCCAAGCCTCGACACACCCACAACTGGTTTATTCATCAGAGCCAAGCCCTTTTGCGCCACTGCCAGCAACTGCGCCTATAATAGTGGTGGTGAAAATAGCTAAACTATGTCTGACACGCCTCCGAACCAACTGCCAGCGCCCAGACCGATCATTGTGTTAGGTTTGTTAAAATAGAGCCCCTGGAGTTTACTCATTTCACATGTTGTATTTCTGACTCATGTCATTGTAGTGTTCCCCAGAACTGTCAGAGATCCTACAACCTCATGGCCTTTGACCCTGACGGTGATCGTGTCAGATGCAGATACGGATTGGTCAGACCTGAGTGCGATAGGTGTGACCAGCCCTCAGGCTTCTACCTGGATCAGGTTGGTGTGAGCAGTTATTTTCAACCCCTTTGAATCTAATGTGATTGTTGATACGCTCCACAATGTGCTGGGCTGTCACGGTGAGACCAAAACATTACAACATAAACCACAACTCATTTGCATTCAATCTATAATGTGATTGCATAATATTGGCATATTGTATTTGGTCTTAACCAGCGATTCCTTTTGTGTTCTAACCTCTTCACTCTGTTAGGGATCTTGCTCCTTACGATACGGTTACACTTCGGCGAGCGGCGTCTACGGGTTTGAACTAGTTGTAGAGGACTTCCCCAACCAACACATCACCCTGTCTTACACCGATGGCTCTAGTTCCTCCAGAACTCCGCTTCATGCAGGGAGACGCCGACGCTCCATCTACCAAACAACCGTCTCCTATCCCTGGTGGTGGAACCAACCCACCACCACTCCTGGGTGGAACCAACCCACCACCACTCCTGGGTGGAACCAACCCACCACCACTCCCCAATCAACAACCACAGCAGTGACCACCACCACCCCCTGGACCCCCTGGACCACTTCCACCCCAGGAAGCCTGTATCCCTCCACTGCTCCCCTCAGCAAACTCCCTCTGCAGTTCTCTCTTCTGGGTGAGAAACACTCCTCTTCTGATGGTTAAGAATGCATTGGATGGATGGATGGACATATGTATTCTACAAACAACAACAAACATGGCATTTATTTGTGTAGTATTGGCCTTTACTTGTGTACGTTTGTGTTCTTTTCCAATTCAGTGGACTCTCCTGCTCCCTCTTGCGATGAGGGAATGTACCTGCCCAGGTTCCTGCATCCGACACCACACAACGGAGAGCATCTCCACACCGAGGTCAACAAAGAGCTGGAGATCAGGATCAAGGCCGAGGCTATATACTCAACGTAAGGGACAACATCCATGAAAGTTTATGATACAGTATTATACCCAGGATTATATTTCTAGTGCATGCACTCATGGCTGGAACAGTGCGTCCTGGCTGTAACAGTGCATCCTGGCTGTAACAGTGCGTCCTGGCTGTAACAGTGCGTCCTGGCTGTAACAGTGCGTCCTGGCTGTAACAGTGCATCCTGGCTGTAACAGTGCGTCCTGGCTATAACAGTGCATTCTTGCTGTAACAGTGCGTCCTGGCTTTAACAGTGCGTCCTGGCTGTAACAGTGCGTCCTGGCTGTAACAGTGCATCCTGGCTGTAACAGTGCGTCCTGGCTGTAACAGTGCATCCTTGCTGTAACAGTGCGTCCTGGCTTTAACAGTGCGTCCTGGCTGTAACAGTGCGTCCTGGCTGTAACAGTGCGTCCTGGCTGTAACAGTGCATCCTGGCTGTAACAGTGCGTCCTGGCTGTAACTAAAAACGTTATCGCCTGTAGTACTTTGTAACTATTTCAGTGATTACAAATATTTTATTCTGCAATCAATTATTTGTCCTAAGGCAGTCTACTGTATAAGTTCACCAAAAGGTCTAAGAAAACTAAAAGTTTTTCAATTAAGAGTAAATGTATTTTCTGTGATTGATTTGGATTGGTGCTGTTGTCTCTTTGCTAAGGGGGATGCTTGTGACGTCTGACTCTGACGTCACCCCACATAAGTTGCGATTTAAAATGGTTAAGGTTAGGGTTAGGTAGGGTAGGGTAGGGGTTCAGGTTAGGGTTAGGATTCAGGGTAGGGTCGTCCAAGGATCCCACTTAGCATTTACCTTGTCCATTTTGCCTCCTTTCTAGGATTAATGATGTCATCGTCAGTGGACCTCTGAACATCACCAATCACATGACTACCCAAGGGGAGTTTGTCATCCGGTGGACACCCATCCGGGACAATCTGGGGGAGTATTTCCCCATTTGCTTCATCACTGAGGGGCTATCCGGGTAGGTCTTATGTTTTATAATGCTAGAAACATCACCAGAACTGCTCTGCTACTTCCTGTACGTTCTGCTACTTCCTGTACGTTCTGCTACTTCCTGTACGTTCTGCTACTTCCTGTACATTCTGCTACTTCCTGTACGTTCTGCTACTTCCTGTACGTTCTGCTACTTCCTGTACGTTCTCCTACTTCCTGTACATTCTGCTACTTCCTGTACGTTCTGCTACTTCTTGTATGTTCTGCTACTTCCCTCTGGAGTTTCCTCTTTTTATCAAATGTAATTTCCCAACGCACATGAGAGAGAGACTAATAATACATGTAATAAATATATTACAATGTGCCGTTGTTTACCCTGATCTTCTCTAATACTTTCAGATCTAGCGTCTATCAGTCTGAGATGAGATGTGTTGTGGTGGAGGTCGGACGCATAAATGGTTTGTAGATTCTTCCACCATCAATATGCTGTGGTGTGTGATTGGACAATATGCTGTGGTGTGATTGGACAATATGCTGTGGTGTGGGATTGGACAATATGCTGTGGTGTATGATTGGACAAAATGCTTTGGTGTGTGATTGTATGATTGATAACAGATGAAGCTGTGAATACTGTATGATACATACTATATATAGACTACACATCTGAAATCACCAAACGTGACGGAAAGATACAAATGAAACTCAAAATGACTCCAACCAACTCAAATCATGGTTCACAGTCACATTGTTTTGATAGGAGGAAATACAACAATAACAAAATATCTCCCGTGACAGTCAAAGCCAAGGTGGTGTGTGACGAGACCAAGATGACAGTAGAAGTGGAGAAGTCCTCTGTTACTGGAATTCATGAGGACCATCTCCGCCTCAACGATCCCAGTAACTCTGCCTGCGACCTGCAACGCCTCTCCAACAGCACCCACATCATTGGAGTCATCCCCCTCAATGCCTGTGGCACTCAGATAGAGGTGAGACCTCCGACGTGTCAAATATTATATTGGGATGACATACAGTGAGGGAAAAAAAGTATTTGATCCCCTGCTGATTTTGTACGTTTGCCCACTGACAAAAAAAATTATCAGTCTATAATTTTAATGGTAGGTTTATTTGAACAGTGAGAGACAGAGTAACAACAAAAAAATCCAGAAAAACGCATGTCAAAAATGTTATAAATTGATTTGCATTTTAATGAGGGAAATAAGTATTTGACCCCCTCTCAATCAGAAAGATTTCTGGCTCCCAGGTGTCTTTTATACAGGTAACGAGCTGAGATTAGGAGCACACTTTTAAAGGGAATGCTCCTAATCTCAGCTTGTTACCTGTATAAAAGACACCTGTCCACAGAAGCAATCAATCAATCAGATTCCCAACTCTCCACCATGGCCAAGACCAAAGAGCTCTCCACGGATGTCAGAGACAAGATTGTAGACCTACACAAGGCTGGAATGGGCTACAAGACCATCGCCAAGCAGCTTGGTGAGAAGGTGACAACAGTTGGTGTGATTATTCGCAAATGGAAGAAACACAAAAGAACTGTCAATCTCCCTCGGCCTGGGGCTCCATGCAAGATCTCACCTCGTGGAGTTGCAATGATCATGAGAACGGTGAGGAATCAGCCCAGAACTACACGGGAGGATCTTGTCAATGATCTCAAGGCAGCTGGGACCATAGTCACCAAGAAAACAATTGGTAACACACTACGCCGTGAAGGACTGAAATCCTGCAGCGCCCGCATGGTCCCCTGCTCAAGAAAGCACATATACAGGCCCGTCTGAAGTTTGCCAATTAACATCTGAATGATTCAGAGGAGAACTGGGTGAAAGTGTTATGGTCAGATGAGACCAAAATGGAGCTCTTTGGCATCAACTCAACTCGCCGTGTTTGGAGGAGGAGGAATGCTGCCTATGACCCCAAGAACACCATCCCCACCGTCAAACATGGAGGTGGAAACATTATGCTTTGGGGATGTTTTTCTGCTAAGGGGACAGGACAACTTCACCGCATCAAAGGGACGATGGACGGGGCCATGTACCGTCAAATCTTGGGTGAGAACCTCCTTCCCTCAGCCAGGGCATTGAAAATGGGTCGTGGATGAGTATTCCAGCATGACAATGACCCAAAACACACGGCCAAGGCAACAAAGGAGTGGCTCAAGAAGAAGCACATTAAGGTCCTGGAGTGGCCTAGCCAGTCTCCAAACCTTAATCCCATAGAAAATCTGTGGAGGGAGCTGAAGGTTTGAGTTGCCAAACGTCAGCCTCAAAACCTTAATGACTTGGAGAAGATCTGCAAAGAGGAGTGGAACAAAATCCCTCCTGAGATGTGTGCAAACCTGGTGGCCAACTACAAGAAACGTCTGACCTCTGTGATTGCCAACAAGGGTTTTGCCACCAAGTACTAAGTCATGTTTTGCAGAGGGGTCAAATACTTATTTCCCTCATTAAAATGCAAATCAATTTATAACATTTTTGACATGCGTTTTTTCAGGATTTCTTTTTTGTTATTCTGTCTCTCACTGTTCAAATAAACCTACCATTAAAATTATAGACTGATCATGTCTTTGTCAGTGGGCAAACGTACAAAATTAGCAGGGGATCAAATACTTTTTTCCCTCACTGTATGTACATTATTTATCTTTGTGTGAGACCCATTCACTCCTGGGTGTCTGTCTGAGTTCTCTATATTGAACCTGGTTCGAGGGGATATTCACCCCAAGGCACCACCTAGGCTGACTGATCTTGAATTGGTTTCCTCAGAGGAAGGGTCAAGATGGAATGTTTTGGTGAAGGGTGGCTTATGCTGCCTGTGGGAAGATCTGCCCTCAGAACAGTTTTGCATCTAAAGAGAAACCAACATGCTCGCTCATAACCCGAAGAGTTTCACAGCAATATAGGAACTGAAACGATTGCCGATTTGATCTTATTGATGTGTGTAGAGTTCAGTGCTGGCAGTGACCACAAAATGTAACTGTCTAGATGATTTCCCTCTCCATCTCTCTCAATCCAGGAGGACGACGACAACCTCATCTTCAAGAACGAAATCACCACCTTCGACAACCCCAACGATATCATCACCAGGCACCACCAGGTGGAGATTCAGTTCTACTGCCAGTACGCCAAACGCGGCAACGTGTCTCTGGGCTTCACTGCACACAGGGACAGCGTCACGGTCGTAGAGAAAGGCTTCGGCACGTTCACCTACCAGTTTGAGTTCTACCAGACCAGCCAGTTCACCAATATGGTGGATCCCCGTGACTACCCGTTAGACGTGGTGGTGAAGCAGATGATCTACATGGACATCGAGGCCGTGTCCACTGTGAATAACACTGAGCTCTTCGTGGAGTCCTGCAGAGCGACGCCGTACGACAACCCCAACTACCACCCCACCTACTCCATCATAGAAAACGGGTGAGATTGAGCACACAGATTCAGATTCAGCTTTATTAGCATGAGTGGCAAGGCCACTGTTGGTAAAAGCAAAGTGAGATAAAGACATCAACAATAACGCTAAAAATAATGACAATAGTAATGGTGATTAGAGAAAGGAAACATATACACTACCAGTCAAAGGTTTGGACACACCTACTCATTCAAGGCTTTTTCTTTATTTTTACTATTTTCTACATTGAAGAATAATAGTGAAGACATCAACTATGAAATAACACATATGGAATCATGTAGTAACCAAAAAAGTGTTAAATGAATCAAAATATATTTGAGATTCTTCAAAGTAGCCACGCCTTTGCCTTGATGACACCTTTGCACACTCTTGGCATTCTCTCAACCAGCTTCACTTGGAATGCTTTTACAACAGTCTTGAAGGAGTTCCTACATATGCTGAGCACTATGTATATATTTTGATTTGTTTAACACTTTATTTGGTTACTACATGATTCCATATGTGTTATTTCATAGTTTTGATGTCTTCACTATTATTCTACAATGTAGAAAATAGTAAAAATAAAGAAAAACCCTTGAATGAGTAGGTGTGTCCAAACTTTTGACTGGTACTGTTTATTAAAATATAAACACTAAGGCATTCATCAACCTCATGGTGGACACTTGTCAGTACTGTGAGATTGACAGATTTGAGACATTTGTATAAAGGCTGTGGAATATTCTAGACTAAAGGATTGTTTTACTGCACTTACTGTATGTACTTTACATATTTACTGTACTCTCAGTTTTACCTGTCTGTTGTTTTACCAGCTGCAATGTGGACGAGACGGTCCAAATCTTTTCACCCCGTCACCAGAGGCATTTCCAGTTCGGAATGGAAGCTTTCAAATTCATCGGACTGCACGACCAGGTACATGGGGACAGATTGCTGGATCATTCAAGGGTCGTATCAAGGGTGATATCTTTCTTAGTTCAGTGACCTTTAAACCCTCTGGCTACAGGTGTACATCAGCTGTTCAGTGATCCTGTGTGAGGCTGGGAACCCCAACACCCGGTGTGCCCAGGGCTGCGTCAACTCCACCTCCCCCCAGCCTGATGGCCACCACCACCGCAAGAGAGAGGCCGCCATGCAAACGGCCAAGCACCACATCTCCCAGGGTCCTTTGCGCCTGAGAAGGAGTTCAGAGAGCTCAGGTAACGGCTGTAGCTGTAGATAAGCTAGAAATCAAAACGTTGTTCTTTGAGTTATTGAAGAGACGGTATATTGCTGAAGTTCTCATCCATGATTTAGGAAAGACCTCTGCAGTCAAATTTTTTCAACAGGCATAAGCAATAGCATCTCAAGATAAATCTCTGGATAAAAAGGTGTTTTTTGTATCACAAAGTATTTTTGTGTTAAAAAAAAAGGCATTTACGTGTTTTCTTGTTTTTTCTCCAGTGACCAACATGAACATGGTGTTGATGGCTGGGTGTATCGTAGCAACCGTTGCCATGCTGTGCGGAGTGATGCTCTACAAGGCCAAAACACCAGGGGTTAAATACCAACCCCTGACAGCATTTGAGACTTAGTCCGATGGCAGCCATCCTTTCACATGTAGCCTGCACTATATAAAGAAGGATGGTGGGAAATATAGATCATTTGAAAAGTGGTCTCTGACTTTTACAATGAAACGTCTCTTGGGATCAATACAAGAATATACATTAATCCGTAAAAAACGTACTTTGCAGTGCCCTCTAGTGTACAGATGACGTGCAATATACAAAGACAGAAAACCTATTAACCACACAACAACCATATAAGTAGGCCCAAATGGCTCCTACGACTTGTTTTAACAGTTAAATGCCTGGTTCTTATTATTATCTGTATTGGGATGTGGGGATAGTAATGTAATACTGGGAGTTGACATGTTCTGGAAAGGCTTTCTATATAGGCCAGGGTCTGTTGAACCAGGGATCAATTACGTTTATTTGTTATGATTGTGTTACATCAAAATGGGACCCTGGTTAAAATAAATGTTTCGTCTATATGATGTAATGAATTACTATAAAATGGTCCTTTTGATAAATGAATGTATGTGTATTAATTTAGCCATGGTATCTTACACATTAAACATTTACATACAATGTAAATAGCATCTTTGTGTATCTAAAATAGTGTGCATGATTTTCCCTGGATCCACAGCAAACAAATGCCCCTTGTGCCTCCTCACATGATCCAACATGGCTGCCCTGTTACATATGGCCATCAGTGGAGCAGGAGTGCTTTGATTAACATTCTGCATGATCCAACATGGCTGCCCTGTTACATATGGCCATCAGTGGAGCAGGAGTGCTTTGATTAACATTCTGCATGATCCAACATGGCTGCCCTGTTACATATGGCCATCAGTGGACCCAAAGTGCTTTGATTAACATTCTGCATGATCCAACATGGCTGCCCTGTTACATTTGGCCATCAGTGGACCCAAAGTGCTTTGATTAACATTCTGTTGAGGAAATGTAGACCTATAGGCCTAATGCAAATAAATAATGTGTCGATTTTTTTTAAATGATTGAATTTCTTGTTATATACACAATTCAGCTTTAAGCTGCCATGTGTACTGGAATAAAACTCAACTATAAATAAGTTGACGCCAGTGGAGGCTTCTGAGGGGAGAACGGCTCATAGTAATGGCTGGAACGGAGCGAATGGAATGGCATCAAACTCAAGGAAACCTTGTGTTTGATGTATTTGATACCATTCCCTCTTATTCCGCTTCAGCCATTACCACAAGCCTGTCCTTCCCAATTAAGGCGACACCAACCTCCTGTGGTTGACACAGTTCAGCATTGAATACAAGTACTGTAGTATAAGTATGTTGATTTACACTGCCCTCCTGTGGTCAAATATTAGTTAAATCCAGGATTATTATCACCCAGAATAACAGTATCGATTGTAGTGTGTAGTATTAAATTCAAGCATAATGTCTTGTCTAGTTTGCCATAGCTACAGAAAATGTGTAACATACATTTTTGTTGCAGATTAATGAAGTACTTCATAATGGGGTCAGTGATAATCCACTCACTGACAGACCAAAGCCACACACACATCATCATCACCAGCGATCCCTTGTTTTACCATCTCACCACATTTACATTTACATTTACATCATTTAGCAGACGTTCTTATCCAGAGCGACTTACAAATTGGTGCATTCAATTTATGATAGCCAGTGGGACAACCACCTTTTTTTTTATGGGGGGGTGGGGGAAGAAGGATTACTTTATACTATTCCAGGTATTCCTTGAAGAGGTAGGGTTTCAAGTGTCTCCGGAAGGTGGTCAGTGACTCCGCTGTCCTGGCGTCGTGGGTGAGCTTGTTCCACCATTGGGGTGCCAGAGCAGCGAATAGCTTTGACTGGGCTGAGCGGGAACTGTGCTTCCGTAGAGGTAGGGGAGCTAGCAGGCCAGAGGTGGATGAACGTAGTGCCCTCGTTTGGGTGTAGGGTCTGATCAGAGCCTGAAGGTAAGGAGGTGCCGTTCCCCTCACAGCTCCGTAGGCAAGCACCATGGTCTTGTAGTAGATGCGAGCCTCAACTGGAAGCCAGTGGAGTGTGCGGAGGAGCGGGGTGACGTGAGAGAACTTGGGAAAGTTGAACCCCAGACGGGCTGCAGCGTTCTGGATGAGTTGTAGGGGTTTAATGGCACAGGCAGGGAGCCCAGCCAACAGCGAGTTGCAGTAATCCAGACGGGAGATGACAAGTGCCTGGATTAGGACCTGTGCCGCTTTCTGTGTAAGGTAGGGTCGTACTCTGCGAATGTTGTAGAGCATGAACCTGCAGGATCGGGTCACCGCTTTGATGTTAGCGGAGAATGACAGGGTGTTGTCCAGGGTCACGCCAAGGTTCTTTGCACTCTGGGAGGAGGACACAATAGAGTTGTCAACCGTGATGGTGAGATCATGGAGCGGGCAGTCCTTCCCCGGGAGGAAGAGCAGCTCCGTCTTGCCAAGGTTCAGCTTGAGGTGGTGATCCGACATCCACACTGATATGTCTGCCAGACATGCAGAGATGCAATTCGCCACCTGGTTATCAGAAGGAGGAAAGGAGAAAATGAATTGTGTGTCGTCTGCGTAGCAATGATAGGAGAGACCATGTGAGGATATGACAGAGCCAAGTGACTTGGTGTATAGAGAGAATAGGATAGGGCCTAGAACTGAGCCCTGGGGGACACCAGTGGTGAGAGCACATGGTGCGGAGACAGATTCTCGCCACGCCACCTGGTAGGAGCGACCTGTCAGGTAGAATGCAATCCAAGAGTGAGCAGCGCCGGAGATGCCCAACTCGGAGAGGGTGGAGAGGAGGATCTGATGGTTCACAGTATCAAAGGCAGCAGATAGGTCTAGAAGGATAAGAGCAGAGGAGAGAGAGTTAGCTTTAGCAGTGCGGAGAGCCTCCGTGACACAGAGAAGAGCAGTCTCAGTTGAATGACCAGTCTTGAAACCTGACTGGCTTGGATCAAGAAGGTCATTCTGAGAGAGATAGCAGGAGAGTTGGCTAGAGACGGCACGCTCAAGAGTTTTGGAGAGAAAAGAAAGAAGGGATACTGGTCTGTAGTTGTTGACATCGGAGGGATCGAGTGTAGGTTTTTTGAGGAGGGGTGCAACTCTCGCTCTCTTGAAGACGGAAGGGACATGGCCAGCGGTCAAGGATGAGTTGATGAGCGAGGTGAGGTAAGGGAGAAGGTCTCCGGAAATGGTCTGGAGAAGAGAGGAGGGGATTAGGAAAATCTTCTTGGATGGTCATCTCCCTTTCACATCCCATGACCCTCCTTTAGGTGTACCTCACCTGTACCGTCATCCTGTGTGAGCTGGGAAACCCCAACTCTAGGTGTGCCCAGGGCTGCCTGAACAAAGGCTTGCAGAGGCGCAGGCGAGAGCTCCCCAACGGAGAGACAGACAGGCACTACATAACCCAGGGTCCTTTCCTTGTGGTCAGAGAGGCCCAGCCCGGTGCAGACCAGAAGACCGGTGCAGTCGAGGAGACGGGTGCAGGCGAAAAGACCCGTGCAGGTAATTACCCCGCTCTTAGGGATGGAACACCATCTACAGAATTGGTACCTGGAGGAAAACGGGGACGGGTCATGCTTTTTCAATTTCAGTCACAGAGGGTTTAGTATTTTTGACATCTAGTCCCGGGGAGGGTCATGTAATTTATGAAATGTAAATATTTCTCAGTGTTTTAGAATTAGTTGCTTATTAGGCTCTATATCGATGTGTTCCCGACGCCGCCCCTCATCTCTGACTCTCCGCTGGGCGCGCAATATCAAGTGAGCCTATAGGCTATTTAGCGTGGTCTCAATCATATGATCCATAGCCTGTAGGCTATTTAGCGTGGTCTCAATCATATGATCTATAGGCTATTTAGCGTGGTCTCAATCATATGATCCATAGCCTATAGGCTATTTAGCGTGGTCTCAATCATATGATCCATAGCCTATAGGCTATTTAGCGTGGTCTCAATCATATGATCTATAGGCTATTTAGCGTGGTCTCAATCATATGATCCATAGCCTATAGGCTATTTAGCGTGGTCTCAATCATATGATCCATAGCCTATAGGCTATTTAGCGTGGTCTCAATCATATGATCTATAGGCTATTTAGCGTGGTCTCAATCATATGATCCATAGCCTATAGGCTATTTAGCGTGGTCTCAATCATATGATCCATAGCCTATAGGCTATTTAGCGTGGTCTCAATCATATGATCCATAGCCTATAGGCTATTTAGCGTGGTCTCAATCATATGATCCATAGCCTATAGGCTATTTAGCGTGGTCTCAATCATATGATCCATAGCCTATAGGCTATTTAGCGTGGTCTCAATCATATGATCCATAGCCTATAGGCTATTTAGCGTGGTCTCAATCATATGATCCATAGCCTGTAGGCTATTTAGCGTGGTCTCAATCATATGATCCATAGCCTATAGGCTATTTAGCGTGGTCTCAATCATATGATCCATAGCCTATAGGCTATTTAGCGTGGTCTCAATCATATGATCCATAGCCTATAGGCTATTTAGCGTGGTCTCAATCATATGATCCATAGCCTGTAGGCTATTTAGCGTGGTCTCAATCATATGATCCATAGCCTGTAGGCTATTTAGCGTGGTCTCAATCATATGATCCGTAGCCTATAGGCTATTTAGCGTGGTCTCAATCATATGATCCGTAGCCTATAGGCTATTTAGCGTGGTCTCAATCATATGATCCATAGCCTATAGGCTATTTAGCGTGGTCTCAATCATATGATCCGTAGCCTATAGGCTATTTAGCGTGGTCTCAATCATATGATCCATAGCCTATAGGCTATTTAGCGTGGTCTCAATCATATGATCCATAGCCTATAGGCTATTTAGCGTGGTCTCAATCATATGATCCATAGCCTATAGGCTATTTAGCGTGTTCTCAATCATATGATCCATAGCCTATAGGCTATTTAGCGTGGTCTCAATCATATGATCCATAGCCTATAGGCTATTTAGCGTGGTCTCAATCATATGATCCATAGCCTATAGGCTATTTAGCGTGGTCTCAATCATATGATCCATAGCCTATGGGGCGGCAGGTAGCTTAGTGGGTAAGAGCGTTGTGCCAGTAACCGAAAGGTCGCTGGTTCTAATCCCCGAGCTGACTAGGTGAAAAATCTGTCGATGTGCCCTTGAGCAAGGCACTTAACCCTAATTGCTCCTGTAAGTCGCTCTGGATAAGAGTGTCTGCTAAATGACTAAAATGTAAATGTAAATGCCTATAGGCTATTTAGCGTGGTCTCAATCATATGATCCATAGCCTATAGGCTATTTAGCGTGGTCTCAATCATATGATCCATAGCCTGTAGGCTACGAAGTGCATGCTCAGAGAAGCACAGAACAAAGTTATATTTCTCAGATAGCTGCTGGGATGGTGTAAATAAAACTAGGCTGAATTACACTCTGCAATGGATATTCCAACCCTGAGCCCTGGACCTGCTCTGCTCTTGCCGATCAAATAACGTTTTTGTGTGCTGCCTGACCAATGGCTGTGCTGTGTAGGCCTATGGTGGCAGTTCAGGAGGAGAGTCAAAGGCTTCCTCAGAAATGTTTTTTTTCATTAGGCCTAGTCCAAAAAAGGTACTATTTTGCGCTCAGATTAGCCTATAGCCTATGTTCTGTTCAGCTTGAGAATGAGAGCGCGAAGGTGAGAAGGAGGACCAGAGGTCAACTCTGATAGCTTGCTACCACTATAATTGATTTTATTAAAAACAATATGTTTCTTGCCCATGATGTATTTATCAGAGTTATTGACCTCACAATAAGCCAGATTCGAGTAACTTGCATTGTTGTGCTGAAACTAGAAGCAGCAGCCGCGGCACAATCAATCGGAAATGAACAGCTCATCGTGCTGAAATTAGGCAAATCCCATTCATTTCAACTGTCTTCATTTTAATTAGACTTTACTAACAACAAGAGGGCTTTGTGTTGGAGCCTATTTCTTCCTATTGAAGAAATAAGAGGTAGGCCTACCTGTTTGACAGATGAAATTAGGCCATAGGCTGCTATATCCATAGATGTGTCGGCCAATTCCTCCACCCACCATGCACTCTTTAAATCAACCTTTTTAAAATAGCCTACCTCTGTGTCAGGGAAGGGCTGTTAAGTTAAAACCAGGACTCGAATTGAGGGGGTATGGGAGGGGATTCCATAGGCCTACCTTTTATTAAAGAATATAGCAAAAATTCATAGGCCTACCCTTTGTTAGCTTAAGATTTTGAAGAAAATAAAACTGATCCGATTATATAAAAGTGATCTATAACAGCGCTTTGGTCCGTGATGCTATACTCTAGAAACAAGCTGTAAAATACCCGGGGAAGACGTGGCTCCGGTGCATATGTGGATATCATTGTTTAGTTTCTTTGACATTCAGAGGCGGAGCTACAACCGAGGAGACCAAAAATGGACTTTGCTTGGAAAGTAATCTAATTCTGTCACTATCAATTGATTAAGCTATTCACTTTCTGTACAACAGAAGATGTTTAAACCCAGACAGCTTTTAGGGAAACACTTGTGACCTTCTCTCGTTGGATTAAGCCACGGAAGAAGAGTAGTTAGCAGTTAAAGCTTACATATTTCTGCGTCGTTAGGCCTACTCTGTCCAAGGACAATGCTCAGATTCCTAATGACGTCTCAGATATAATTATTTGCAAACAGGAACAGTTTCGTTGCAAACAAGACACACTGATTTGGCATTGGAGAGATATGATAAGATGAACAAATACGCATATCTATCTGTCTATTCTTAGCTGTAATTTGGGTCATTTGTGTGGTATTAAAAAATATTCTACTAATATGTAAAATGATGTAGAATTGCATGACATTTTAATAAAAGGCTATTTATTCTCAGACCTGCACATAAGATGATAGATTCATGGATTGCTTTTACTGTAAAGGATATGTTTCCACCCCTACTCTTGTCCACGGTGGTCTGTGAACCCACAACCTTCTGGCCCGCAGCCCTGTGCGCCATCAACATTCCTGCGTTGCCAAGTAATGCATACAGGACAAAGAACAGTTTCTACATTTGCATATCTAAGGCTCTGCTCTGTCCAAGAAGTGAGAGTAAACGTTAGATATGTTCTCTGCTATCCACTTTGTTTTAATTATTATTTTGGGTATAAGGGAGGGTCACTTAATATTTTTTTTTTTTATGTAAGCGTTCAGGGAGGGTTTGGTAAAATACTGTATATTTTGCTGAAGGGAGGGCCATCCATTTTCATTTCTGAGTGGTCTGATTTCCTCCATGTAACCGTTATTATAAATAACGTTCACTCCTTTAGTAAAGGGTTAATTCACATCAGGATTAGACCAGAGAAACACCAGTATGTCCCAGACAATTATGTTGAAGCATTTAGGATTAGGTTATATGGTCAACCAGACCTAAAACATAACCCTAAACATGCTGACTGGATGGACTGTGTCCCAATACTTTTTCATGACTGCCTTTCCTTGCCTGCCTTTTCCTAAACGAACAGATCCAAACTCCATTCCTCTGATGTCATTATGTTGTTTTTGCTGTTGATTGCAGCTCCTGTTGTAGACGCGGAAGCTCCATATTTTCTCAGATCGGACATGGGAACCATAGTCTTCGCCGGGTTGTTCATCATGACCTTGATGCTGCTGGGTGTGGTCGTGGTCTATTTGTTGAAGAAGAGGGGGGCTGAAGAACGCAAGGCTCTCATTGCATTTGATTAGAGAAGTGGAACTGGATTTGTGCCTGACCAGGATCATGTGACTGACCATACTTCTGGTTTACCCAAAGTAAAGCACATCTTTCTTTTTTTTCAATCAAATTTGTATTTACTTTTAACAACAAATTAACACTAGTTTACATACTGAATACGGTAACATTAACTACACACATGAACACTAGTTTACATACTGAATACGGTAACATTAACTACACACATGAACACTAGTTTACATACTGAATACGGTAACATTAACTACACACATGAACACTAGTTTACATACTTAATACGGTAACATTAACTACACACATTAACACTAGTTTACATACTGAATACGGTAACATTAACTACACACATTAACACTAGTTTACATACTGAATACGGTAACATTAACACTAGTTTACATACTGAATACGGTAACATTAATACTAGTTTACATACTGAATACGGTAACATTAACACTAGTTTACATACTGAATACGGTAACATTAACACTAGTTTACATACTGAATACGGTAACATTAATACTAGTTTACATACTGAATACGGTAACATTAACACTAGTTTACATACTGAATAAGGTAACATTAACACTAGTTTACATACTGAATACGGTAACATTAACACTAGTTTACATACTGAATACGGTAACATTAACACTAGTTTACATACTGAATACGGTAACATTAATACTAGTTTACATACTGAATACGGTAACATTAACACTAGTTTACATACTGAATACGGTAACATTAATACTAGTTTACATACTGAATACGGTAACATTAACACTAGTTTACATACTGAATACGGTAACATTAACACTAGTTTACATACTGAATACGGTAACATTAATACTAGTTTACATACTGAATACGGTAACATTAACACTAGTTTACATACTGAATAAGGTAACATTAACACTAGTTTACATACTGAATACGGTAACATTAATACTAGTTTACATACTGAATACGGTAACATTAATACTAGTTTACATACTGAATACGGTAACATTAACACTAGTTTACATACTGAATACGGTAACATTAACACTAGTTTACATACTGAATACGGTAACATTAACACTAGTTTACATACTGAATATGGTAACATTAACACTAGTTTACATACTGAATACGGTAACATTAACACTAGTTTACATACTGAATATGGTAACATTAACACTAGTTTACATACTGAATACGGTAACATTAACACTAGTTTACATACTGAATACGGTAACATTAACACTAGTTTACATACTGAATACGGTAACATTAATACTAGTTTACATACTGAATGCGGTAACATTAACACTAGTTTACATACTGAATAAGGTAACATTAACACTAGTTTACATACTGAATACGGTAACATTAATACTAGTTTACATACTGAATACGGTAACATTAATACTAGTTTACATACTGAATACGGTAACATTAACACTAGTTTACATACTGAATACGGTAACATTAACACTAGTTTACATACTGAATACGGTAACATTAACACTAGTTTATATACTGAATATGGTAACATTAACACTAGTTTACATACTGAATACGGTAACATTAACACTAGTTTACATACTGAATATGGTAACATTAACACTAGTTTACATACTGAATACGGTAACATTAACACTAGTTTACATACTGAATACGGTAACATTAACACTAGTTTACATACTGAATACGGTAAAATTAACACTAGTTTACATACTGAATACGGTAACATTAACACTAGTTTACATACTGAATACGGTAACATTAACACTAGTTTACATACTGAATACGGTAACATTAACACTAGTTTACATACTGAATACGGTAACATTAACACTAGTTTACATACTGAATACGGTAACATTAACTACACAAATGTAGTTAGTTCATTCTCATTCCCTTTTCTGTGAGATTCACTTTTATAACATTCTTCTTTTTTTTATTTTTCAAAACAATTTCAACATGCTAGACATCTAGTTTTTTTAGAGGTTGGATCAACTCCTGAATCAAGAAAATGGAAAAAAATTATGATAATGACAATCCTGTTATGCAAATAAGTCTCTATTGATTAAATACATTTTAGGCAAAAGTCCTCTCTTACTGTTCTCTGCCTCAACACTCACCACTCATTCAAACATGATGAACTCCTTTAAAGGGGCAATTATTTTGTTACTAATAAATGAATGATATGTACCCATTGATTCTTGAAGAATATTTATAAATGCCTCATGAGCTTAGTTCAAGTGTCGTACCCCGTCAGAACCCACAATATAAGCTTGTTTTACTTCAATGTTTGTAAACAAAGTAAATGTAAACAAACTATATAGCCTCAAAACATGTTTCTTAGCTATGGATCCTTTCAGCTATAGTGCCGTATATGAATTTGAGGGTGGTTACATTTCTCCAGCCCCGTCCCTCAGCTTTTTACTGAAACAGGGGCAGGGTGCCTGGTCTTCTCCATTTAGCATGTTTAACTATGCAGAACCACCTCTTCTGTCGAAGCTTTGCCTGGTCTTCTCCATTTAGCATGTTTAACTATGCAGAACCACCTCTTCTGTCGAAGCTTTGCCTGGTCTTCTCCATTTAGCATGTTTAACTATGCAGAACCACCTCTTCTGTCGAAGCTTTGCCTGGTCTTCTCCATTTAGCATGTTTAACTATGCAGAACCACCTCTTCTACCTGTTCTAGATAGATGCACATATGTCAATATCATATACTGAATATGTCATCAGACATCAACACCTATTAAGCTCTTGTTTACAATTGACAGATAGGAAAATTAGGGAATGACTTGTATATAATCATCATTATTGTAATGGCAGGTTTAATAACCCTCAGTTACCAGGCTGTTAGTGTAATTATAGAGAAGTGAGCATGCCCAGGCAGGAGAGGAGAAGCGGCGCCAACCGGGCAGTCGTCGGACAGGCGAGGGGCACCCCCAATACATTTTTAGGGGGGGGCACATGGCAGGGATGACGGGGCCACTGGAGGCAGATAAGGGGCGAGTTGGTGGACGAGGAGAGAAGGCCACCGGGTTACGGGAGCCATTGGTGTATAGAGGGAAGGAAAATGTAGAGGCACGGCGAGAGGTACTGAAGTGTGTTGCCAGTCCGGTCCGGCCCGTTCCTGATCCCCGTGTAAGGCCAGTGGTGTGTGTTCCCAGTACGGTCCGGCCTGTTCCTGTCCATCGCGCCAAGCCTATGGTGCGCGTCGCCAGCCCGGCCCGGCCTGTTCCTGCCCCTTGAAGAGGAGATTCACCCTTCACTCAAGAGGATGGACCATCGTAGGAGGACAACATGCAGGCAAATAAGAAAAGGACAACATATCGGACTTTAAATGCTTCTACTTTAGTGTTGAAAGTAACAGTGCGTCCAGAAAGTATTCATACCCTTTGCCTTATTCCACATCTTGTTGTGTTACAGCCTGAATTCAAAATGGATTAAATAGATTTCTCTCTCACCCATCTACATGCAATACCCCATAATGACAAAGTGAAAACATGTTTTTAGAGAGTTGAGCAAATTTGTATAAAATGAAATACAGATATCTCATTTACATAAGTATTCACACCCCTGAGTCAATACATGTTATAATCACCTTTGGCTGCAATTACAGTTGTGAGTCTTTCTGGGTAAGTCTCTAAGAGCTTTGCACACCTGGATTGTACAATATTTGCACATTATTCTTTTTAAAAATTCTACAAGCTCTGTCAAGTTGGATATTGATCATTGCTAGACAGCCATTTTTCAAGTTTTGCCATAGATTTTCAAGCCGCTTTAAGTCAAAACTGTCCCTAGGCCACTCAGGAACATTGAAGATCGTCTTGGTAAGCAACTCCAGTGTATATTTGGCCTTGTGTTTTAGGTTATTTTCCTGCTGAAAGGTGAATTTGTCTCCCAGTGTCTGGTGGAAAGAAGACTGAAACAAGCTTTCCTCTAGGATTTTGCCTGTGCTTAGCTCTATTCTGTTTATTTTTATCCTAAAAATCTCCCTAGTCCTTGACAATGACAAGCATACCCATAACATGATGCAACCACCACCAAGCTTGAAAATATGAAGAGTGGTACTCAGTAATGTGTGTTGGATTTGCCCCAAACATAACACTTTGTATTCAGGACAAAAAGTTAATTTATTGGACACATTTGTTGCTGTTTTACTTTAGTGCCTTATTGCAAACAGGATGCATGTTTTGGAATATTTTTATTATATACAGGCTTCCTTCTTTTCACTCTGTCATTTAGGGTAGTATTGCGGAGTAACTACAATGTTGTTGATCCATCCTCAGTTTTTTCCTATCACAGCCATTAAACTCTGTAACTGTTTTAAAGTCCCCATTGGTGAAATCCCTGAGTGGTTTCCTTCTTCTCCGGCAACTGAGTTAGGAAGGGCAGCTGTATCTTTGTAGTGACTGGGTATATTGATACACCATCCAAAGTGTAATTAATAACTTAATCATGCTCAAAGGGATATTCAATGTCTGCTTTTTCTATTACCAATAGGAGCCCTTCTTAGCGAGGCATTGGAAAACCTCCCTGGTCTTTGTGGTTGAATCTGTCTTTGAAATTCACTGCTCTACTGAGGGACTTTACAGATACAGTGGGGGGAAAAAGTATTTAGTCAGCCACCAATTGTGCAAGTTCTCCCACTTAAAAAGATGAGAGAGGCCTGTAATTTTCATCATAGGTACACGTCAACTATGACAGACAAATTGAGATTTTTTTTCTCCAGAAAATCACATTGTAGGATTTTTAATGAATTTATTTGCAAATTACGGTGGAAAATTGCTAGAAGGGATGTTAGCAAAGTATTGGTATCTGTTGTGATGAAACTGTGTTGCTAGAAGGGATGTTAGCAAAGTATTGGTATCTGTTGTGATTTCATCTTCCATATTAGAGGAGCTGCAAGGCAGAGATTGAATGGGGAAGAAGACTACATTAACTGCGCTATGTAAATCCCAGAAGGAAATACGGTTCAGGAATTAATCAACTGTTAAATAATAATACAGAATAGTTTACTGTCCGTATTGTGATGGCTATAGGAGAGAGAGAGAGAGAGAGAGAGAGAGAGAGACAGAGAGAGAGAGTGCAATCACAGCAGCAAGATTTGTGACCTGTTGCCACAAGAAAAGGGCAACCAGTGAAGAACAAACACCATTGTAAATACAACCCATATTTATGTTGATTTATTTTCCCTTTTGTACTTTAACTATTTGCACATCATTACAACACTGTATATATACATAATATGACATTTGAAATCTATTTTATTTTAGAACTTTTGTGAGTGTAATATTTACTGTTAATTTTTTATTGTTTATTTCACTTTTGTTTATTATCTACTTTGGCAATGTAAAGATATATTTCCCATGCCAATAAAGCCCTTAAATTGAATTGAATTGAGAGTACTACTACTACTACTACTACTATTATTATTGATGCCTTATTGCTTTTGGTCCCACCATTTTTTGTTATATGTATACTTTGACATTGTAAGTAATTTACCATAAGAAAGGTGTTAAATACTTATGGACTCAAGACATTTCAGCTTTTCATTTTTTATTAATTAGTAAACATTTCTAACTACATATTCCACTTTGAAATAATTGGGGAATTGTGTGTAGGCCAGTGACACAAAATAATTGTTCTATCCATTTTCAATTCAGGCTGTAACACAACAAAATGTGGACAAAGTCAAGGGGTGTGAACACTTTCTAAAGGTATATAGACTTCATAGCTACTTTTCTTTACAAAAGACACAAATCTAAACTGACCACACACCACTCATCTCTTCCCTGGTTCCCCCAGACCTAAATTAGCCTTTGTCCTGGCCTAAAAACCCTTTCTATGGAGATGTTCCATTAAGAATAAGGACTCAAGGACTAGGCTTAATCAAGGACTATGCTTAATCTGGGTCTGGGAAACCGGCCCCAAAAATATAGGCAGCATGTTATCTCCAGTTCTGAATGGTTGCATGTTCTAAAGTAGAACAGAAACAAGCACCCTGTCTGTGGTGAATTAATCTCACATGCTGTATTTTACCACAGTATCATTCCATCTCCATACACCGTCCACCTGTCAGTCACACCCTTACCTGTCAGTCACACCCTTACCTGTCAGTCACACCCTAACCGGTCAGTCACACCCTTACCTGTCAGTCACACCCTTACCTGTCAGTCACACCCTTACCTGTCAGTCACACCCTTACCGGTCAGTCACACCCTTACCTGTCAGTCACACCCTTACCTGTCAGTCACACCCTTACCTGTCAGTCACACCCTTACCTGTCAGTCACACCCTTACCTGTCAGTCACACCCTAACCGGTCAGTCACACCCTTACCTGTCAGTCACACCCTTACCTGTCAGTCACACCCTTACCTGTCAGTCACACCCTTACCTGTCAGTCACACCCTTACAGGTCAGTCACACCCTTACCTGTCAGTCACACCCTTACCTGTCAGTCACAGCCTTACCTGTCAGTCACACCCTTACAGGTCAGTCACACCCTTACCTGTCAGTCACACCCTTACAGGTCAGTCACACCCTTACCTGTCAGTCACACCCTTACCTGTCAGTCACACCCTTATGTATGAGTACACACCAAACCAAAACTAAGTGCCTTTGTGCCAAGCTTTTCTGAAAACTCTTCATAATACAGAGATAGCAATACACTGAGGAAGAGATTAATTGATAGCAGAATACAGGAAGCCTATCAGGCATTGTTTCAACCAATGACACATTGACGCGGCAGGTAGCTTAGTGGTTAAGAGCGTTGTGCCAGTAACTGAAAGGTTGCTGGTTCTAATCCCCGAGCTGACTAGGTGAAAAATCTGTTGATGTGCTCTTGAGCAAGGCACTTAACCCTAATTGCTTTGGATAAGAGCGTCTGCTAAATATGTAAAATTGACGTTTTGACATGAAATCTCTCAAAGTCACACAGGGGCTATTTCACACTTTGATGGCATCAGGGATTGTAGATAGTTTCACATACTGTATCTTCAGAAAGTATTCACACCCCTGTACTTTTTCCACATTTTGTTGTGTTACAGCCTAAATTTAAAATTGATTACATTTGAGATTGTGTGTCACTGTCCAACACCCAATACCCTATAATGTCAAAGTGGAATTATGTTAAAACAATTTTTTAAACTAATTAATTATAAATGTAAAGATGAAATGTCTATAAGTAAGTATTCAACCCCTTTGTTATGGCATGCTTAAATACGTTCAGGAGTAAAGATGTGCTCAACAAGTCACATTATACGTTGCATGGACTCACTCTGTGTGCAATAATAGTGTTTAACATGGCATTGTCAGGTGGAATCCAACCCATGTCACCATACAGCCATTATAATAATAATATGCCATTTAGCAGACACTTTTATCCAAAGTGACTTACAGTCATGCGTGCATACATTTTTGTGTATGGGTGGTCCCGGGGATTGAACCCACTACCTTGGCGTTACAAGCGCCGTGCTCTACCAGTTGAGCTACAGAGGACCACACATTAGATACCGGCATACACTCTAGAGATTGAAAGCATTGACGGGAAAGTGTGCGGCACTGTTACTGTTACAGTACTTCTGTACTGCGATTGGAGTGTCCGCCCTGACATTGGAAGGTTGGGAGTTCGATCCCCGGCAGAGTCATATCAAAGACTGTAAAAATGGGACCCGGTGCGTCTCTGCTTGGCACTTAGCATTAGGAGATAGATTGGCCACTCCTTGACCCGTCCCTCCAGGATATTTACATTCTGCATAAAACTGTCTGATCATGTCAACATTTTTTCCCCCCGTTAGCAAATTGGACAAAAATTATTGCAAATTGTCCTGCAAAATGTAAGATTTGCCGCTGCAAATATCACAAAGAATGACGCGAAATTCTGGTGGGACAATGAGTGGAATGTTAAGGGCAAACAGACAGGACTGTCCAGAATATAAATATTTTGTTTCCATGTGACTTGTTGCAGAGCATGTATGGTCGCAACTGATTGTATAACATTCAACTGATTGTATAACATTTAAGTGAGTGAACAATACCTGTTCCAGTAAATGCTGTCGAAATACCGTTTCCCGTAAGCGATGTCAATAGATTCAAACGATTGACATCGCTTACACGAACAGGTATTTTGACAGCACACTGGAACAGGTTCTTCCTTGTGCATCCAAGAATAGAAAAGGTTTTGAAGTGTGAATTATTGCAGTCAAAGCTTGTCATGTTGGCTATGAGGCGATTGAATCCGCATAGGCTTTTTTCGTGAGAGAATTGCTCGTATATCTGGAATTTGTAGGCCTACCTGGGTCGAGTTCGTTAGGGCAAAGCATTAAAACTACAATATAGGACCACAATGAATGCAAGTGTTTTTTTTATATAATTGTACACATTTAGTACACCATAATATTAACAAAGTTACCTTTAGCGATGAAGCTCTCCATCATTTCCTTTAACTTTTGGAGGTCCAGCTCCTGAACAACCTGATCTCAGGGCAATTCAAATGAGTTGGGAGGTTTTTCT
Source organism: Coregonus lavaretus (assembly GCF_964263955.1). Lineage (NCBI taxonomy): Eukaryota > Metazoa > Chordata > Actinopteri > Salmoniformes > Salmonidae > Coregonus > Coregonus lavaretus. The sequence goes on from NC_140024.1 coordinate 34,395,829, forward strand.
GTATCCCCCCATTTAGTATGATTTGTAACTTTACGTTACCGTGTAGACACGATCCACTCTCTTGAATTGGTCAGCCATTAATTTCTGGAAATGGGTCAAAATTCTCTTAAGGATCAGTGGTACAATTCAATGTCCATGTGGGCTGTGTTACGTAGGTAAAACCTCTCGTTCTCTCAAACAGAGAATTAGTGACCATAAACGTTTTATCACGACAGGGATTATCCAGTCGCAGTACATTTTAATGACCAAAAACGTGACATTTCTACCTTTCAGATTTTGTGGCATAGAGAAAGTCAAGTATTGGGGATTTATTATTCTCCTAAATTGATGGGATGACTAACTTAGAAAGAATGCAGTCTTGACTGGGCTAATGTAGGCTGTGACACCTGGCAAGGCTGTGATTGATGTGAAGAGCTGTATTAGGGAGTAAAAGAAGATAAGGATTGTGTCTTCAAATGCTAGACTATAATAGTTCTTTGTGATCTGTGAGTCTTCCTTTGACTAGGAATGATGTCTAAGGGAGCTGGCTCTTCTCACTATGATAGGTTGTTATGATAATCTTGTGCCTGGCTGAAGTGTGCAACAAATGGCGCCGAGGAGATGAGACCAACCCCTGAATCAATGGATTGGCTGAGTAAGTTTAAACCATGCTCAAGCCTCTACTCTAATTGGCCAGCAGAGAAGTGGGAAGTTCCCTCTGTCAGAGTATTTGGGTATTGTTTCTGAAACAATGTGTTAGTTGTCTGGAATGTCCTGCGAGGCATATCAGAGAGCCCGTATATACGAAACATCATATTTACCATTGAAGGTTTTTGCATTAATTAAAATAACTAGTATATCTTAGAAGTCGTGTTGACCTCTTTTGTTCCTAATACCAGATTTGAATTGACGCAATTTCTAACAATTGGTGACCCCGACGTGATCTGGTAGAAGGGACTTTGCTGGGTAATGTCCGGCACATTTGGTCAACTCTTTCATCGAACCGTATGTTTCACAAACTGCCCGGGCTTCTAAAAAGGTAAGCAGATACCTGTTGTTAAATAACTGAAGATCTGCACATTGGCTTTATCCAAATTAATTTTGTGAAACAACTGTCTGATGTAAGTGAACTAAATTATGAAACTAATATGAGTAGATAAGCACAATATTGTGACATGCAAACCTGTGATAAATGTGATGTTTAAACCATGGTACCAGAGAGTGTTGATCTACCGGCAAGGTCCGTAACTATGGATACGGCTAGGTTCAGGAGACAATGCTGACATCTACCGGCAAGGTCCGTAACTGCGAGGGTACGGCTAAGGTTCGGAGATAAAGGGAATTATTGGCTAAGGGCGTTGGCTACTGACACATATCCAGAAGAGATATGGCTAGGATCAGAGGAGCGCCAAAATTTTAGTTGAGTATTGTTTCTCTGACACATATCCAGAAGAGATATGGCTAGGTTCTGAGAAAATACTGAAGTCTCCAGGCTAGGATCACCAGGGGTGAGAACTGGAGATACAGGGAATTATTGGCTAAGGGCGTTGACTACTGACACATATCCAGAAGAGATATGGCTAGGATCAGAGGAGCGCCAAAATTTTAGTTGAGTATTGTTTCTCTGACACATATCCAGAAGAGATATGGCTAGGTTCTGAGAAAGATACTGAAATCTCTGGACCACAAATGGTGGAACCGTGAGATACAGGGATTAATTGATTAAAGTGTAACGTTGTGGCACATATCCACTGAAGATATGGCTAGGATCATAATGGCCACTTAAATTTTAGATAGTGTTACGCTACTGACACGTATCAGAAGGCTAGATACGGATAGAGTCAGGGGGACACTGGGTGTTGTTGTATGCATGAGTGCGCGAATGATCACAGACGAAATAAAATAGTGAATAGGGGTTATTAAAAAATAATAAACCTGTATATTAAGACGTCCGTGGCTGTCCAAATGGTATAATTTGGGAATAACTGTTGGATTTGTGGTTGCTTAAACCATATAACCCGTTAAAAACAATTGGGAACATAAAGCTAAAGTGATGAATTGTGTGACTGAACTAGAACGTTTGAATTAATATATTAGAAATATAACATTTGGTGTTTGACATAGCATAATACTGCTTTTGAATAGTTGTGTCGAAGCAATTCGGTTTAGTATTTGATTTGACGTTTGATGTTTGACCGTGCAAAATACTGGTTAAACAATTAGACCGAAATAATTCGGTTTATAAACGTACACCAACTTTAACTAATTAGGTGGGAATTATTTGATTTAAATAAATGGACTGGAGTACTTTGAGTAACGGCGGAATATTGGAGGCGCGCTGGGACGAGAAGCAGCTCCTCACAGCTCCTCAAAAAGGTAGAGTTGCGAGGGGAGGGGCTGGAGAGAGCGAAAGTGTGGCTTTTGGAGCCATGAAAAGACTGGGAGATGGCTGGGAACGCATGTGGGTATCTGACGAGAGAGTGTTCTAAACTTGCTCACCGAGCGTAGACGTGCGTTGGGTGAGAAAGTAGAGAATATTTACATTTGCATTTTTGGTAAATTGGCAGACGCTCTTGTCTAGAGCGATTTATGGGAGCAATTGGGGTTGAGTGCCTTGCTCGAGGGCACATCGGCAGATTTTTCGCCTGGTCGGCTCGGGGATTGTAACCGGCGACCTCTCGGTTGTTGGCGCGGCGCTATTGGTCACTAAACTGCCAGCCGCCCCATATGAGTTTAAGATTGTGGCGTTGTTGGATAATGTGATGGTGGAATAAACTAAGGAAATGTTGTTTTGACGTAATGTATAATATAGTACAAAACAAATAGAGGGTTAAATTGAACTAATTATCATGGTAGAGCTAACGTAGTACAGTGAGGGAACTTCATTTTGTGTCAGAGGGTAAGATGAGATCATTAATGGTACTATTAGTGGAAATCTATTTATCATTTCAAGGCATGGAGTAACAATCTGCATTTATGAGTGTAAATTCCACGGCTGATGTGTTGATTGAATGGGTACGATGGAGTATTTGGTTTGGTAATGTTGAATGGACTATTTGTAGCGAGTGTGTTTAGGGGTTAAATAGAAAAACTAAATTATACAATAGGGAATCAAAGAGAGAGAGAGTTTTTTGCTGAGGTGAAAGCTACTGCGATTTTCATTTGGTGACGTCACTTGCTCTATGAACTGGAAGTAGTTACATTGAGAGCATCGCAGATGGTGTGGAGTGACTGGCGATGTCCCTGGTTCGAACACAGGTAGGGACAGTAGACAAAGCTTTTGCAGTGGGGCTATATACCTAGATTACAATGTGGATTGAGAAATGTGAAAGTTTGAATTAGATAGCTTAAATAGAAGTATTCTAGAAAAGTATATGAAAATATGTTATAAGGTTACCATGCGCTCTCCCCGAAGGAGCAAGGGGAGGGTGAGAGACAGTATAGTTCAGGTGGTAGGAATGTCATTAAGCGTATGCTGACCAACGATAGCAAGTATTTGTTTTATTAATTAGGGCCTAATCAGAGAGAACAGTTAAATAAATTGAATAGCGAACTGAAATGGTTATGCGGGAAAATACAGAATAATTGGACGATTTTAAAACGATAATTTATTTTGGTTAGGATGAAAGTATGCATTGGCTGTTGTGCTGGGGAATAGCGCCAGCCTGTAGTGGGTTATGGATTTGTTACATAAATTTATATTTTAAATTAAAGTGATGGAATAGGCTACAATTATAACATTATCAGAAAAAAGACACAATTTAATGTGAAATAGTTATTACAATTGTTGTTGATAGTTGTTACGGTTATTATCATTGATCCAGTAATGATATAAGGATAGTAGAGGAAGGCAGGGGATTTAATCTCATTTAGGGAAGTTATATTAGAAAGAAAATACCATTAAATGAGGGAACATTTGATGTAACCGTGATTGTATTGGCTAAAAACTCAAATATGACATTTACAGGGAGGACAGGAACAATAGAAGGGAAGACAGATTTTCCTAGGGAATTGAATAAATAATTGATAAATGGATCATTTGAGATGAGATCACATGTAGCAGAGTTAGGGTAATCAATTAAATAATCATTGTATACTCGAGGAATTTTGAGTGGTTTAATAGATATGAGGAATTAGAATGATACAAACAATTATTGATGGGGTTAAGACTGGGAATATCTATCATGTTTTGTGTGTACTACCATCTTTAGATTATAACTAGGAGAAAGAGATTAGCTCATCTCAGTTAGGCAGTATTTAGGTCATAAAAGTGAGCTATCAAATGGAGTGAGGCCTGGCTATTTGTGATTGTTGTTTTTTCAAATTGGGTTAAAATGGGTTCACAGCGCCAGAGGCTGTACAGAGAAAGGTGGAGCCCCCATGTTGCCCTAGTGAAAGAACATTCAGAGGAATGGTTATCACTAGGTAAATGGATAAAACAGGGGAAAAACATTACTGACTGGCAGAATAGACCAAATGGGGATCAGTATGGCCACTCCACTGGGAGATATAGAAGAAAGTTAAATTGGAGAGCAAAAAACCCAGCCCAGAGTCCATCTGGAGATACATTTTAACGGATGACAGGAAGAGATTTTCTTAACTCAGGAACAGGAGGCTGAGTTAGCAGCAATTCTGTTCAAATTATGGTCACAAGGACAGCAGATGTAGGACTAATTAAGGGGGTAGCTCCAGTACAAGTGATTCCTCGATTCGATAATAGACCATACCAAAAGCAATATACTATGAAACCAGAAGCAATAAAAGGGATAACACCTACATTTGAGCATTTACTTAAGGGAGGGGTGATAATTCCTGGAGATGAGGTACAATGAAACTCTCCAATATTTCCTGTTAGAAAGGAGGCACCTAGCGCCGACTGGAGGATGGTCATGGACTTGCAGGGGGTTAATAGAAATATAATTCCCAGAGCTCCATGTGTACCAGATCCACATACATTGCTGAACCAATTGAAACCAGAGAACTCCTAATTTACAGTGATAGATTTAGCTAATGCTTTCTTTAGTATCCAAGTTCATCCGGATAGTCAGGGGTGGTTTGGCTTTACTTTTCAGGGAAGGAAATGGACTTAGGCTAGGATGCCTCAAGGCTACTCGGAAAGTCTTACAATCTTAGCCCAGGCTATAACTAAGAATTTGGGAAAGTTTGAACCTAGGGAAGAAAGCAAATGTTAGTTTATGTAGACGATATTCTATTGGCTAATCCCACTCAGGAGGGATGTAAGAGGGATACAATCCAATTGTTAACCTTCCTGGCAGAACAGGGACACAAAGTGAGCAAAAATAAACTTCAACTTTGGTAGAGCGAGGTCATTTACCTAGGACACACTATAACACAGGAGGGGCGAATGTTAAACTCATCCAGGAAAACTGCTATATTTGAAGCGCCAGAACCGTTAAAACAAAAAACAAATGATGAGCTTATTGGTAATGATAAAGTGCTGTAAAGTTTGCGTACTCCATTATGTACTGCATACGGGTAAATTAAGTGATCTTATCTATGGGAAGGCAATGGTAGCCCATGGTAAAGTAATTTGGAACTCTGAGGAGGACGAACAGTTTATGTTGTTGCTCTCTTCCCAAACAGTCTTAGCTTTTCATACATATATCAGGGATGTTATCCAAATGGTAGAGAGTAACGAGGGATATGACATTGGTAGTGATTTAAAGATGAAGTTTTTTGGTGGGCTATTAGATATAACTGGGTTAATCATGAACATAAAGATTTTTATTCTTTGTTGCTAGACAGAAGACTTAGGTGACCTAAGAAATAGACTTGTCATGTCCAACAATTAGTCTTCAGGTCAAGCCCGGGAGAGCCTGGGTAGAACAGAGTTTGAACTAAACATAAGTGTTTTTACAAGATAAGAGATTGATTGATTGGATTACTAATTGATTCTGAACTGGATGAAAGTTGAATTTAGCTGCCATAAAAGACAAAGGAAGTGGGAGGAGCAATAAAGAAGCAAAAGATAATCTAAAAATGAAAGGCATGGCAATTGGATGATAAATTGCATAAGGAATGGTTTAGAAAGGTGGTAATATTGACACATGGGCAAATCATGTGTCAAAAAAGGGGGAGTGATAGGATTAAATAATAGTGATAGGATTAAATAATAGTGATAGGATTAAATAATAATGATAGGATTAAATAAAAAATTAAAAACAACAATAGAAATTGAGAGCTCAACATGTATGTGTGAAGATAGTTTATTAACCACACCCGTATGTCAGAGGTTTTGTGCCCCACAGGTGAACTAAAGGAGAAGGTGACCCACTCTATCTCACCAGGAGACTGGGTGTGGATCCAGTCCCTAAAAGAAGAAAAACTGGAAGCAGGCCTGTTGGGAAGGGCCCTATCAAGTCCTATTAGATCCATCTGGGTGCATGTCACACACTGCAAAAAGGTAAACCCAGTTACACCTGATGAACAAACACAGAGTTAGGAGAAAGATCCGATCACCATTAGGGCTCGGGGGTTGGCTCCTTAACGAAGATTCCCTTACCCTGTCTGATCATCCCTGTGTGAGTTTGGTAGAAGGTGAAGTAATGGGTTGGCGTCTGACATGTTCTCAGGGCGAGGGTGGGGATTCACAGGTCTCCTGACGGTAGGTAGCTGTCTGATTGTGGGGGCCATATTCCTAACACACTCAAACCCTTCTGATCAGCCGAAAGTAGTAGTTAACCTAAAACAAGTTGATAGAATAATACCTGAGCACAGTCTATGAAGGCATAGGAGACAGCTAGACGTAGGGAAAGGGGAAGATTAGGGACTTTAGGGGAGGACATCATTGTATGTGTGTCGCCGTGTACATCCTGGGACTATGTAGTTGCTCATATCGAGAGCGTGGGGGATATGTAAATCTCCATACACAGTTTGGGGACAGGTGTAGTGTTGTGAGGGTAGGGAATTACCAGAAATGGCAGTGCGACCCATAGAAGGGTAGGTACTGTCTGAAAGTCTGAAGTACGCAAAAACAGGTTTATCCTCCATGCAAGCCACCTGGAAATGTGGTGAAAGAGTCTTGTAGTAACTTGAACTATCTGTATCCCCCGATAACAAAGTCATTCCGACCTAGGTAAGTTTGAAGTCTCAGGGGATTCTAATTGTTTTTCTAGGACTAGTAAGATAGGATACAGAGTAGGGCATCTTAGCTCTGCTCCTACACAGAGAATATCACAACTGAAAGAGAACATGACTAATCTCTCCTCTTTGTTGCAGCCAGAGGATTGTAGGAGCTAAAACCAGGCACGTGCTGATATCTGATGGTTGTGTGGTGATAACTGATTGTGAACTCACCTACATACGCAAACAATCAAACGTGTCAGAGACTGGTGAGTTGTCACGTAGAAAGTAGGACCTCCTCCCGGGATCCTTTGATGAAAGGATCCTTTGATGGGGTAGGAGTACCTCGAGAGGTTCCAGAACAATTCAAAGCTAGGAATCAGATCGCAGTTGAGTTTGAATCAAGTATTTTTTGGTGGTCAACAATTAATAAAAACGTAGATTGGATAAATTATATTTACTATAACCAGCAAAGATTTATAAACCACACTTGTGATGCAATAAAGGGATTAGATGAGCAGACAGCGGCAACTATCTTAATGACAAGGCAGAATAGAATAGCTTTAGATATGCTTTTGGCTGAGAGGGGCGGAGTTTGTGTTCTGTTTGGATCTATGTGCTGTATTTTCATCCTCAAACAATATAGCACCGGACGGGTCAGTGACAAAAGAGCTTCAGGGGAGTAACTACACTGACGAACAAACTGGCTGAGAGATCTGATATTGATAGCTCCATAAACGGTTGGTTTGATAACATATTTGGTAAATGGAAAACTATTGTTGTAACTATTCTGGGTGAAGTTTTAGCCTCTATGGGTATACTTGTTCTTTGTGGATGTTGTCTTATTTCCTGTGTCTGAGGTTTGGTGAGAAAGGAGATGGAGAAGGTGATTTCCCACAGATGGTGAGATAAGGCCCAATCCTGGACTCCAACCTAGGAATGGAGGATATGACCTACCAGGCTTGGTGGAGTGACACTAGAGGGTGTCTAAAGGGGGCCGAAATATACTTCTCTGTTTGTGTTTTATGTTTTAATAGTCTTATGTTTTGTGTTCTATTAATCCTGTGTTTTATGCTTTATTAATCAAGTTAACCATGTGAATGTTTGTCTTTCCTTATGTGATGGTTTGAAGTTCTTTGATGACTGGTAACAATTTGCAAGTGGGGTGTAGATGGACTGAGGGTTTGAATTTTTTAGTATCATTATGGCCTATTAATAAAAGTGTGATTTTTTGTTTGTATTGTATTATAATGAATGACAATCTGTGTTTTCTTATTTTTGAATCACACCTTATTAGGTGTGAAAAGGGGGACTATTGGGGATTTATTATTCTCCTAAATTGATGGGATGACTAATGTTGATAACGGGATATGGAGAAGGGAGAGTCGGTCAAGGATGGATTCAGACTAGGTGGTAAATTGTATGACAAGCGGCAGTTTATTCAGAGTAAAGATATCTGGTACAAGCGTGCACGGACTCGTTTGGAGCTCATATGGAACTTGCAGACGGAGCCCCGAAAACACAGTGCACACATGTTTTATACAGTTTAATAAAGTAGGTTGAGTCTGGCAGATCTGGTCTTCTGGTTGGTCCATGCTGTTCGAGCGTCGTCCTCTGTGATTGGGTCTAGGAGATCTACGCTCTGTAGCTCAGGCCCTTTGTTCCGAATGTTCAGCAAAGTAGGAGATTTGGTGTGTGCGTTTAGTTATCTCTTATCTTGAGTAAGTCTGTGTGTGTGAGTGCATCTGTGGCAAGAGTCACGAGATGTTGTTGTCTATAATCAGCAATGACCCTAACACCCTGTGGTCAGGCGTTACCTGTTTCATCAATGTCTATGCAAGGTTGGTGTCAGCATTCTGTCTCTGAGTGTGTGTGTGTGTTCAGCATCATGTGCCTCTTGTGCAATGCAGAACATGTTTTCTGCAATATATGTGCCTTCGAGTTCTTGACAAAACTTGTCTTGAAAAAAGGAATTAGTTATAGCAATGTAATAGCAATAAGCTATTTATAAAAATAGCATTTCTAACAAATCCCCCTCTACACGTCTCTAAAGACGTGTCATATAGGGAAAGGCGTGACATAAACTAAGTAAAAAACAAACAAAAGGGAAACTTTCTCAGAGAGAAAGTTTTGAGTCCCCCTCTTCACGTCTCCCAGACGTGATCCATTATTTATGGTACATGAAGCATAGTTGAATCAGTCTTAAAAGAAAAACAATAATGTAGAAAAGAAAAACAACACATGATAACGCATAATGTAATTTGTAAATTTTTTTAACCATTCCCCTTCTAGCATACTAATTATATGGGCAGTTAATTAAACAATGTTAGTCCCCCTCTAGTGAGTGAATACAACAATCAGAGTTGGTCTTCGAAATTGCTAACCTCCAATTGTCGTTGTTCAGGTTTGTAATCATGACAGGCCCATCCACCTTTAATATTATATAAGGGAGGATAGTCACTTTCAAAATCGTCCAGTTCCAAATCATTAGTTCCCAAAAGCGGATACAAGGCAACATCCACAAAGAACAAGTATACCCATAGAAGCCATAACTTCACCCAGAATTGTCACAACAATAGTTTTCCATTTACCAAATATGTTATCAAACCAACCGTTTATGGAGCTATCAATACCAGAGTTCTTAACCAGTTCGTTCGCCAGCGTGGTGATGGTCACTCAAGCGCTTTTGTCACGGGCCCGTCCGGTGCTATATTGTTGGAGATGAAAATACAGCACATATATCCAAACAGAACACAAACCCCGTCCTGCTCAGCCAAAAGCATATCTAAAGCTATTCTATTCTGCCATGCCATTAAGCTAGTTGCCGCTGTCTGCTCAGCTAATCCCTTTATTGCATCACGAGTGTGGGTTATAAATATTTTGCTGGTTATATTAAATATAATTTATCCAATCTACATTTTTATTAATTGTTGACCACCAGAAAATACTTGATTCAAACCCAGCTGCGATCTGATTCCTAGCTTTGAATTGTTCTGAAACCTCTCGAGGTACTCCTATCTCATCAAAGGATCCTTTCATCAAAGGATCCCGGGAGGAGGTCCTATTTTCTATGTGACAACTCACCAGTCTCTGACACGTTTGATTGTTTGCTTATGTAGGTGAGTTCACAATCAGTTATCACCACATATCCATCAGATGTCAGCACGGGTCTGGTTTTTTGGCTCCTAAAATCCTCTGGCTGCAACAAAGAGGAGAGATTAGTCATGGTCTCTTTAGGTGTGACATTCTCTGTGTGGGAGCAGGAGCTAAAAGGCCCTACCCTGTATCCTGTCTTACTAGTCCTAGAAAAACAATTAGAATCCTCTGTGACTTCAAACTGAGGCAACCCAGGTCGGAATGACTTTGTTATCGGGGGAAACAGATAGTGCAAGTTACCATAAGACTCTCCAGTTGAAGAAGATATCTCACTTGTCAGGTCTGTAATCTGTTTTAGCATAATTCAGACTTTCAGACAGTACCTACCCTCATATGGGTCGCACTGCCATTTTCTGATAATTCCCTACTTTCACAACCCTAAACTGTATATGGAGATTGGTGATGTCCTTCCCTAAAGTCCCTAGTATTTCCCCTTTCCCTACGTCTAGTTGTCTCCTATGCCTTTTCAACTTGTGTTAGGTTAACTACCACTTCTGGCTGAAACAGGAGGGTCCGTGTGTGTTAGGAATATGGCCCCCACAATCAGACAGCTACCTACCGTCGGGAGACCTGTGAATCCCCACCCTTGCCCTGAGAACATGTCAGATGCCAGAGGCCAACCCATTGCTTTACCTTCTATCGAACTCACACAGGGATGATCAGACAGGGTAAGGGAATCTTCGTTAAGGAGGCAACCCCCGAACCCTAGTGGTGATCAGATCTTTCTCCTAACTCTGTGTTTGTTCGTCAGGTGTAGCTGGTTTTGCCTTTTTACAGTGTGTGACATGCACCCAGATGGATCTCTCAGCTATTCTGCTGGCAAAGGCAGTACTTGGTAGGGCCCTTCCCGCCAGGCCTGGTTCAGTCTCCTGGTTAGATAGAGTGGGTCACCTTCTCCTTTAATTCACCTGTGGGGCACAAAACCTCTGACATACAGGTGTGGTTAATAAACTATCATACATGTTTTTCTGTTTTGTTTTTTAAAAGTATTTTGTCCTCTCCTTCGTATATATTTAATATTTAATCCATCCATCCCCCTTTTTGACACATGATTTGGCCATGTGTCAATATTACCACCTACCTAAACAATCACTTTGGTAATATTGGTAATTCATTATCCAATTGCCATTCCTCCACTCTCTCTTCTGTTATTTTATGGTTCAAATCAAATATACTATTACCAAACTATAATCTTCTTCACAATTTGCACAGTATTACAAATTACCCTCAACTTAGTAAAATAAACTATCTTAAAGTCCCGTCTTATGCCTTTAGAATTTACTAGTGTGGATGATTAATTAACACCAGAATGTTAAAACAGAGTTCAGAGGCAATTGAAATCATTTAACGAACTGTTTAATCCCATAGTATACTAAACATTACCATTATTCTAAATATTTCATAAATGTTAGTTATCCCAAGTGTTCATTAAGTCCTAATGACATTCATTCTCATAAGAAATCATATATACCCCAAACTCAGCCAAAAGCTAAAAAACTCCATAAAATTCACTGTGTGCTCCTCTAAGACCTATCACCCTTGACCTGCTGAAAACCCTCCAAAATTGAAACAACAACCCTTTATAAACATCATACTAGGTGTGTTGTTTTTTATTTGAAAACCCCAATTAAAACCAACAACCAAACAGCCAGGTCATGAGGACTCCTGATTTCTCTCTTCCCCTTCTGCCTACAGTTTCTTAACTGGTGCCCTTTCCTTGCAGTAACTACACGGTTCCTCACATTCTCTAGCAAAATGTCCCGTTTTGTCACAATTGTAACACTTCCACTCACTCCTGTCTCCACTATTACTATTTCCTTCTTGTCTGTCTTTGCTACCGTAACCTCTCTTCTCTCCTAGGTATTGACTAATAGTCTCACTGTCTCTAATTCAACATAAAACCCCATCATCCAATCAATTTTCATACCCATTACTGTCAATGCCAAATTAGGTTTCTCTGTTCCTGTTGAAGTGCTAAATCAATAGTAGCCAATTCAAACACCTCACAATTTGGATCAAAGGGTTCCTTAGTCTTCCCCCCACTAGAGTCTACTATTTCTCCCTCAAGGACTAGTCACGCCTTATCTTCCTCTTTCTCACACTCAAAGCTGGGGGATGGACTTCTCTCTCTCTCTCCTCTCTCCTGTCTGACTCAGAGAGATTCCCCCCCAATAGATTAGGTAAGGCTATCAGTGGGTACTGGCCCCATCCTACTCTCTCTCTCTCACTGCTTATTTCTCCTTTACACACCTTATGTATCTGTTTTAAGCATGGATTCGAGTTTATCTGCGTCCAGACGTCCCTCAAAACCATACATCTCCCTCCACCTGGTTATATAATGGAGATTTCTTCTATCCCTGGATTCCATTTTAATTACATCAAGCATTTCTCGTCCCCAGTAAATTCTGGGACCTCTTGTGAGGATTTCCCCCCCCATGGTTGGTACTGTTAAAAATCCCTTAGCCACCTCTTCTATATTACAAGTCAATTTAACAAGTAATTCAAAATAGCTTCACACAACAACACCTCATAAGGAGTGCCCAGCAGGAGTCCAATTCCTATCAGAAAACATACATACAAACATTCAGACACTCCCAATCTCTCCCAGGGGGAAAAAGTTATCCTTCTCCCTGAGTGAGATTGTTGTTCCCATAAGGGTTTCTTCATTTTGTTGTCAGGATTGGTTCTCGCTGCTCAAATCAGCTCTTACTTCAGACAATGGTCTGGAAGGAGTGGGGGCTGGAGTGCAATGTGTTAGATGGTGCCAGGGTGCTCCTGATTTACCTCTGACCTGGACTGAGTGTGAAGTAACCTCCTTCACTTCGTACGGTCCAGTCCACCTGGGTTCCAGCCACTTTCTTTTGTGGACTTTCACCCTCACCCAGTCTCCCACTTTTACCTTCAGTGGTGGCGTGTTTCCCGTCAGCTCCCCCTCTTGGGCCTTCTACACCTGAGAAGAGAGTGCTGCAGAAAATTCCGTCAATTTCATCACATAATCAGTCATTTCTATCTGTTGTACATCAAGGGCGGGCATATGACCTCCCTCCCTTGGTGGACCTTGCATTTCTCTCCCTTACATTATCTCATGAGGAGAGAGATGGGTCCCTGCCCCTGGTGATGCTCTCATAGCCATCAAAGCCAGTGGCAGGGCTTCAACCCATGTCAATTTTGTCCCTGCACAAACCTTATTCAGTTTCATAAGTCTCACTATTACTTCCCATCCTCCATCACACGTTTAAGATATAACACAGACACGTTAAAATATAAACACAGCAAAACAAAACTGCCAATTAGAATTCAATACCTTAAAAAATGTAGGTTACCAGAGCGTACTAAAACATAGTCTCAGTTCAACAGAAACAACTGGATCCCTTAGAGACTTTTGTCTTCAGGTTAACTGCACCTTTCACACAACCATTTAAATGGAACGTTTTAAATGTGAAATTACAGAGATAGCTGGCATCCCCGGGAATTCAGGAATTCAGTACCTCTGGTCAATTTCGGTGATTCTCCCCCACCTAATGATGGGTCAAATCTCATCCACTCACACAGTTCCCCCCCGGTCTGACTCTCTGGATCCTTCTCTCGTGAACCCACTCTCCCAGCCGGCTTAAACTGTACACATAATATCACACACTTCCCGGTCTGACTCTCTTGGTCCTTCTCTAGTGAACCAACTCTCCCAGACGGTTTAATACATGTTATCACAAAGTCCCTCCCGGTCTAACTCTCTTGGTCCTTCTCTAGTGAACCAACTCTCTTAGCCGACTCTCGACTTATTAATTATTCCCACATATGTTTACTTCACTGTCTATTTTCAGTTGTCATACATGTATAAATTTAATCAATAATTCATACTCACACTCGGTAATACTGATCAGAATTTAGATAGACTATACGACAATATGCAAAGTTTGATTTAACAGGTTTTGCTTACCTTGTTTATAGTCAACTTTAGGATCAGTTTCCCGAGCTGAGTTGAATTGTTGTCCTCCCCCCGAATGATTACACCAGTCTTCCGTGAATCGTCCTTCCACCAACTCGCCCCCTCACATCCACATCAACCACTCTGGACCGGGTATCTAGACAACCATCCTCTGCTACCATTTTGTTGATAACGGGATATGGAGAAGGGAGAGTCGGTCAAGGATGGATTCAGACTAGGTGGTAAATTGTATGACAAGCGGCAGTTTATTCAGAGTAAAGATATCTGGTACAAGCGTGCACGGACTCGTTCTTTCAGCTCATATGGAACTTGCAGACGGAGCCCCGAAAACACAGTGCACACATGTTTTATACAGTTTAATAAAGTAGGTTGAGTCTGGCAGATCTGGTCTTCTGGTTGGTCCATGCTGTTCGAGCGTCGTCCTCTGTGATTGGGTCTAGGAGATCTACGCTCTGTAGCTCAGGCCCTTTGTTCCGAATGTTCAGCAAAGTAGGAGATTTGGTGTGTGCGTTTAGTTATCTCTTATCTTGAGTAAGTCTGTGTGTGTGAGTGCATCTGTGGCAAGAGTCACGAGATGTTGTTGTCTATAATCAGCAATGACCCTAACACCCTGTGGTCAGGCGTTACCTGTTTCATCAATGTCTATGCAAGGTTGGTGTCAGCATTCTGTCTCTGAGTGTGTGTGTGTGTTCAGCATCATGTGCCTCTTGTGCAATGCAGAACATGTTTTCTGCAATATATGTGCCTTCGAGTTCTTGACAAAACTTGTCTTGAAAAAAGGAATTAGTTATAGCAATGTAATAGCAATAAGCTATTTATAAAAATAGCATTTCTAACACTAACTTAGAAAGAATGCAGTCTTGACTGGGCTAATGTAGGCTGTGACACCTGGCAAGGCTGTGATTGATGTGAAGAGCTGTATTAGGGAGTAAAAGAAGATAAGGATTGTGTCTTCAAATGCTAGACTATAATAGTTCTTTGTGATCTGTGAGTCTTCCTTTGACTAGGAATGATGTCTAAGGGAGCTGGCTCTTCTCACTATGATAGGTTGTTATGATAATCTTGTGCCTGGCTGAAGTGTGCAACAAATGGCGCCGAGGAGATGAGACCAACCCCTGAATCAATGGATTGGCTGAGTAAGTTTAAACCACGCTCAAGCCTCTACTCTAATTGGCCAGCAGAGAAGTGGGAAGTTCCCTCTGTCAGAGTATTTGGGTATTGTTTCTGAAACAATGTGTTAGTTGTCTGGAATGTCCTGCGAGGCATATCAGAGAGCCCGTATATACGAAACATCATATTTACCATTGAAGGTTTTTGCATTAATTAAAATAACTAGTATATCTTAGAAGTCGTGTTGACCTCTTTTGTTCCTAATACCAGATTTGAATTGACGCAATTTCTAACACAAGATATCATATGGTGGAGGGGATATAAATAATACTATGAGCAAAAGAGAATGTTTGGGGATTTTCAGCCTCTAGACATTATTCCCAAAAGGTCTTAATGATGAAATGCCCGTTATGCATGTTGTGTTGTAAATGAGAACATGAACTAATGCCACCGCTTCAGACTACTCTTGACGTTTTGTCTTGCACTGTACCCAATGATTTATGAAAATTTGTGGTTTTACATACCTGTTTAATATGCTTTATGTACACTTGATTAGAATACTAATTAAATGTAAATTTTTATATTTGGTAACGCCTGTTTATTTTCCCTCGACTCCAACCCCATTCGATGCATTGAACGGATGTGGGTGGAGCAATGTCTACACAGGGGTGCAAATGAAAAACACTCTCAAAAGCTCTGACGAACACCTTGAGAATGATACATAAAGCTTAATAAAGAGCAGTGATACTAGCTAGAGCAGTGATACTAGAGAGCAGTGATACTAGCTAGAGCAGTGATACTAGAGAGCAGTGATACTAGAGAGCAGTGATACTAGAGAGCAGTGATACTAGAGAGCAGTGATACTAGCTAGAGCAGTGATACTAGAGAGCAGTGATACTAGCTAGCGCAGTGATACTAGCTAGAGCAGTGATACTATAGAGCAGTGATACTAGAGAGCAGTGATACTAGCTAGAGCAGTGATACTAGCTAGAGCAGTGATACTAGAGAGCAGTGATACTAGCTAGATCAGTGATACTAGAGAGCAGTGATACTAGAGAGCAGTGATACTAGAGAGCAGTGATACAAGAGAGCAGTGATACAAGAGAGCAGTGATACAAGAGAGCAGTGATACAAGAGAGCAGTGATACTAGAGAGCAGTGATACTAGAGAGCAGTGATACTAGAGAGCAGTGATACTAGAGATACTAGAGAGCAGTGATACTAGAGAGCAGTGATACTAGAGATACTAGAGAGCAGTGATACTAGAGAGCAGTGATACTAGAGAACAGTGATACTAGAGAGCAGTGATACTAGCTAGAGCAGTGATACTAGAGAACAGTGATACTAGAGAGCAGTGATACTAGAGAGCAGTGATACTAGAGAGCAGTGATACTAGCTAGAGCAGTGATACTAGAGAGCAGTGATACTAGCTAGCGCAGTGATACTAGCTAGAGCAGTGATACTAGAGAGCAGTGATACTAGAGAGCAGTGATACTAGCTAGAGCAGTGATACTAGCTAGAGCAGTGATACTAGAGAGCAGTGATACTAGCTAGATCAGTGATACTAGCTAGAGCAGTGATACTAGAGAGCAGTGATACTAGAGAGCAGTGATACTAGCTAGAGCAGTGATACTAGCTAGAGCAGTGATACTAGAGAGCAGTGATACTAGCTAGATCAGTGATACTAGAGAGCAGTGATACTAGAGAGCAGTGATACTAGAGAGCAGTGATACAAGAGAGCAGTGATACAAGAGAGCAGTGATACAAGAGAGCAGTGATACAAGAGAGCAGTGATACTAGAGAGCAGTGATACTAGAGAGCAGTGATACTAGAGAGCAGTGATACTAGCTAGAGCAGTGATACTAGAGAGCAGTGATACTAGCTAGCGCAGTGATACTAGCTAGAGCAGTGATACTAGAGAGCAGTGATACTAGAGAGCAGTGATACTAGCTAGAGCAGTGATACTAGCTAGAGCAGTGATACTAGAGAGCAGTGATACTAGCTAGATCAGTGATACTAGAGAGCAGTGATACTAGAGAGCAGTGATACTAGAGAGCAGTGATACAAGAGAGCAGTGATACAAGAGAGCAGTGATACAAGAGAGCAGTGATACAAGAGAGCAGTGATACTAGAGAGCAGTGATACTAGAGAGCAGTGATACTAGAGAGCAGTGATACTAGAGATACTAGAGAGCAGTGATACTAGAGAGCAGTGATACTAGAGATACTAGAGAGCAGTGATACTAGAGAGCAGTGATACTAGAGAACAGTGATACTAGAGAGCAGTGATACTAGCTAGAGCAGTGATACTAGAGAGCAGTGATACTAGAGATACTAGAGAGCAGTGATACTAGAGAGCAGTGATACTAGAGAACAGTGATACTAGAGAGCAGTGATACTAGAGAGCAGTGATACTAGAGAGCAGTGATACTAGAGAGCAGTGATACTAGAGAGCAGTGATACTAGAGAGCAGTGATACTAGAGAGCAGTGATACTAGCTAGAGCAGTGATACTAGAGAACAGTGATACTAGAGAACAGTGATACTAGAGAACAGTGATACTAGCTAGAGCAGTGATACTAGAGAGCAGTGATACTGTAGTAGCTGTGCTGGGAGAAGGTCGTCGGGTAAGCTTGGCGTCGGGTAAGTTTGGCTTTATACATAGCTTGGGCTTTGTCGAGTAAGGCTTAAACTATGTATTTAGATTGTAGTTAGGTATTGTAGGTAGGTATCGTGGGTTGTTGTAGGTAGTTATTGTATGTAATTATTGTAGGTTAGTATTGTATTCGGCGGTGCCAGGTGTAGCACGAAGCTAGCTAGCTAGCTAACTCACCACCTGGTCTAGCTGGCGAGTAGCTATTAGCAACGGTATAGTTGTTTCACGCCTGAGAGTGCCTGTAATTACGCCAGCTGGCTGCCTACAATAATTGCCTACCATTCAGCTGTTTTCTAACCTCATTGTCTGAACCGTTAACGTTAGGTAGCAAGTGGCTACTGTGCTTGAAAATTAGCAAGCTTGTTGCAACCTGGATAGCTACTTGTAAACAATAGCTGGAACGACCGAGCGAACAGACGCGAACTGGCTGAGTCAATTCAGTGGCTAGCTTTGCACTTGGCTAGCTAACAGTAGCTGCTAGGGGTAAGTCATAACCTACACTTGTGTTTTGTTTTTTACATATTGATAGCCCGAGTCGCTCAAGGAATTCGGGACATGGGTGACTAGTTAACGTTAGTTTGGCTCTCTCTGTGTGTTCGTGCCGTGAAAGGAGGGGTTCTTCTTTGTCTGAAAGCAATGGCTAGCTAGTTTGCTAACTAACTGGCTGAATAAGTTGACGACGGTCTCGCTCAAGCTGTCGGGACTAACCCACAACGTTAGACACGGACACGAACGATCTGCTTGCGTGTTGATACACTGGTGGTTGTTGTGGCTGAGTATTGGCGCTAAACCCTGCTGTTGGAGACCGGCATGCTAGCTGGCTGTGGCGTCTTATGACGAGGTGCCCGGACGTTTTTCACGGAATAATAGTGCACCTAGTTAGCTAGCTGAATAAACTAGGTTAGTCTATTCCTAGAAAACATTGAACCGCTGTAGTTTACAACAATTATAGTTTCTGAGGTGGAAGTTGGGAGAGTTATATTTGGGAGTTGTGGTGAGGGAGGCCCCGCTCTCTCCTTTCCCAGATGTTTAGTTCATTTTATTCCGATCTCCTCTGCATTATTGTAGCCATCTGCTGCAGCCTATCAACTATGCCTCTGCCTATCCCTGTTCTCTCCTCTCCGCACAGGCTACACAAACGCCTCACACCGCGTGGCTGCTGCCTCCCTAACCTGGTGGTCCCTGCACGCACGACCCACGTGGAGTTCCAGGTCTCAGGCAGCCTCTGGAACTGCCGTTCTGCTGCCAACAAGGCAGACTTCATCCCAGCCTATGCTACCCTCCAGTCCCTCGACTTCTTGGCGCTGACCGAAACATGGATTACCACTGAAAACACTGCTACTCCTGCTGCTCTCTCCTCGTCTGACCATGTGTTTTCGCATACCCCGAGAGCATCTGGTCAGCGGGGTGGTGGCACAGGAATCCTCATCTCTCCCAAGTGGACATTCTCAATTTTTCCCCTGACCCATCTGTCTATCTCCTCATTTGAATTCCATGCTGTCACAGTCACTAGCCCATTTAAGCTTAATATCCTTGTCATCTATCGCCCTCCAGGTTCCCTTGGAGAGTTCATCAATGAGCTTGACGCCTTGATAAGTTCCTTTCCTGAGGATGGCTCACCCCTCACAGTTCTGGGGGATTTCAACCTCCCTACGTCTACATTTGACTCATTTCTCTCTGCCTCCTTCTTTCCACTCCTCTCCTCTTTTGACCTCACCCTCTCACCGTCCCCCCCTACTCATAAGGCAGGCAATACGCTTGACCTCATCTTTACTAGATGCTGTTCTTCTACTAATCTCACTGCAACTCCCCTCCAAGTCTCCGACCACTACTTTGTATCCTTTTCTCTCTCCCTCTCCTCCAACACTACTCACTCTGCCCCTACACAGATGGTAATGCGCCGTCGCAACCTTCGCTCTCTCTCTCCCGCTACTCTCTCCTCTTCCATCCTATCATCTCTTCCCTCTGCTCAATCCTTCTCCCTCCAATCTCCTGATTCTGCCTCCTCAACCCTCCTCTCCTCCCTTTCTGCATCCTTTGACTCTCTATGTCCCCTATCCTCCCGGCCGGCTCGGTCCTCCCCTCCAGCTCCGTGGCTTGATGACTCATTGCGAGCTCACAGAACAGAGCTCCGGGCAGCTGAGCGGAAATGGAAGAAAACTAGACTCCCTGCAGACCTGGCATCTTTTCACTCCCTCCTCTCTACATTTTCTTCATCTGTTTCTGCTGCTAAGGCCACTTTCTACCACTCTAAATTCCAAGCATCCGCCTCTAACCCTAGGAAGCTCTTTGCCACATTCTCCTCCCTGCTGAATCCCCCCCCCCCCCCCCCCCTCCCTCTCTGTGGATAACTTCGTCAACCATTTTGAAAAGAAGGTTGACGACATCCGATCCTTGTTTGTTAAGTCAAATGACACTGCTGGTCCTGCTCACACTGCCCTACCCTATGCTTTGACTTCTTTCTCCCCTCTCTCTCCAGATAAAATCTTGCGACTTGTGATGGCAGGCCGCCCAACAACCTGCCCGCTTGACCCTATCCCCTCCTCTCTTCTCCAGACCATCTCCGGTGACCTTCTCCCTTACCTCACCTCGCTGATCAACTCATCCTTGACCGCTGGCTATGTCCCTTCCGTCTTCAAGAGAGCGAGAGTTGCACCCCTTCTCAAAAAACCAACACTCGATCCCTCTGATGTCAACAACTACAGACCAGTATCCCTTCTTTCTTTTCTCTCCAAAACTATTGAGCGTGCCGTCTTTAGCCAACTCTCTTGCTATCTCTCTCAGAATGACCTTCTTGATCCAAACCAGTCAGGTTTCAAGACTGGTCATTCAACTAAGACTGCTCTTCTCTGTGTCACAGAGGCTCTCCGCACTGCTAAAGCTAACTCTCTCTCCTCTGCTCTTGTCCTTCTAGACCTGTCTGCTGCCTTTGATACTGTGAACCATCAGATCCTCCTCTACACCCTCTCCGAGCTGGGCATCTCCGGCGCGGCTCACTCTTGGATTGCGTCCTACCTGACCGGTCGCTCCTACCAAGTGGCGTGGCGAGAAGCTGTCTCCGCACCACGGCTCTCACCACTGGTGTCCCCCAGGGCTAAGTTCTAGGCCCTCTCCTATTCTCGCTATACACCAAGTCACTTGGCTCTGTCATATCCTCACATGGCCTCTCCTATCATTGCTACGCTGACGACACACAACTAATCTTCTCCTTTCCCCCTTCTGATAACCAGGTGGCGAATCGCATCTCTGCATGTCTGGCAGACATATCAGTATGGATGACGGATCACCACCTCAAGCTGAACCTCGGCAAGACGGAGCTGCTCTTCCTCCCGGGGAAGGACTGCCCGTTCCATGATCTCGCCATCACGGTTGACAACTCCGTTGTGTCCTCCTCCCAGAGTGCGAAGAGCCTTGGCGTGACCCTGGACAACACCCTGTCGTTCTCCGCTAACATCAAGGCGGTGACCCGATCCTGTAGGTTCATGCTCTACAACATTTGGAGAGTACGACCCTGCCTTACACAGGAAGCGGCACAGGTCCTAATCCAGGCACTTGTCATCTCCCGTCTGGATTACTGCAACTCGCTGTTGGCTGGGCTCCCTGCCTGTGCCATTAAACCCCTACAACTCATCCAGAATGCCGCAGCCCGTCTGGTGTTCAACCTTCCCAGGTTCTCTCACGTCACCCCGCTCCTCCGCACACTCCACTGGCTTCCAGTTGAAGCTCGCATCTGCTACAAGACCATGGTGCTTGCCTACGGAGCTGTGAGGGGAACGGCACCTCCGTACCTTCAGGCTCTGATCAGTCCCTACACCCAAACGAGGGCACTGCGTTCATCCACCTCTGGCCTGCTGGCTCCCCTACCTCTGCGGAAGCATAGTTCCCGCTCAGCCCAGTCAAAACTGTTCGCTGCTCTGGCACCCCAAGCTCCCTCACGACGCCAGGACAGCGGAGTCACTCACCACCTTCCGGAGACATTTGAAACCCCACCTCTTTAAGGAATACCTGGGATAGGATAAAGTAATCCTTCTACCCCCCCCCCCCCCCCTTTACTCCAACCAACCCCCACCCCCCCCAAAAGAAAACAAAAGAAAACAAAAAAAACAATGTAAAGTGGTTATCCCACTGGCTATAAGGTGAATGCACCTATTTGTAAGTCGCTCTGGATTAGAGCGTCTGCTAAATGACGTAAATGTAAATGTAATGTAAATGATACTAGAGAGCAGTGATACTAGCTAGAGAAGTGATGCTAGAGAGCAGTGATACTAGAGAGCAGTGATACTAGAAAGCAGTGATACTAGCTAGAGCAGTGATACTAGAGAGCAGTGATACTAGAGAACAATGATACTAGACAGCAGTGATACTAGCTAGAGCAGTGATACTAGAGAGCAGTGATACTAGTGAACAGTGATACTAGAGAGCAGTGATACTAGAGAGCAGTGATACTAGCTAGAGCAGTGATACTAGCTAGAGCAGTGATACTAGCTAGAGCAGTGATACTAGAGAACAGTGATACTAGATAGCAGTGATACTAGAGAACAGTGATACTAGAGAGCAGTGATACTAGCTAGAGCAGTGATACTAGCTAGAGCAGTGATACTAGCTAGAGCAGTGATACTAGAGAGCAGTGATACTAGAGAACAGTGATACTAGAGAGCAGTGATACTAGAGAGCAGTGATACTAGAGAGCAGTGATACTAGAGAGCAGTGATACTAGCTAGAGCAGTGATACTAGAGAACAGTGATACTAGAGAGCAGTGATACTAGAGAACAGTGATACTAGAGAGCAGTGATACTAGCTAGAGCAGTGATACTAGAGAGCAGTGATACTAGAGAACAGTGATACTAGAGAGCAGAGATACTAGAGAGCAGTGATACTAGCTAGAGCAGTGATACTAGAGAGCAGTGATACTAGAGAGCAGTGATACTAGAGAGCAGTGATACTGGAGAACAGTGATACTAGCTAGAGCAGTGATACTAGAGAGCAGTGATACTAGAGAGCAGTGATACTAGCTAGAGTAGTGATACTAGAGAGCAGTGATACTAGAGAGCAGTGATACTAGAGAGCAGTGATACTAGAGAGCAGTGATACTAGAGAGCAGTGATACTAGAGAGCAGTGATACTAGAGAGCAGTGATACTAGAGAGCAGTGATACTAGTGAACAGTGATTCTAGCTAGAGCAGTGATACTAGAGAGCAGTGATACTAGCTAGAGCAGTGATACTAGAGAGCAGTGATACTAGAGAGCAGTGATACTAGTGAACAGTGATTCTAGCTAGAGCAGTGATACTAGAGAACAGTGATACTAGCTAGAGCAGTGATACTAGAGAGCAGTGATAATTTATTTTATTTTATTTATTTTATTTCACCTTTATTTAACCAGGTAAGCCAGTTGAGAACAAGTTCTCATTTACAACTGCGACCTGGCCAAGATAAAGCAAAGCAGTGCGATAAAAACAACAACACAGAGTTACATATGGGGTAAAACAAAACATAAAGTCAAAAATACAACAGAAAATATATATACAGTGTGTGCAAATGTAGCAAGTTATGGAGGTAAGGCAATAAATAGGCCATAGTGCAAAATAATTACAATTAGTATTAACACTGGAATGATAGATGTGAGAGATGATGTGCAAATAGAGATACTGGGGTGCAAATGAGCAAAATAAATAACAATATGGGGATGAGGTAGTTGTTTGGGCTAATTTCAGATGGGCTGTGTACAGGTGCAGTGATCGGTAAGGTGCTCTGACAACTGATGCTTAAAGTTAGTGAGGGAGATAAGAGTCTCCAGCTTCAGAGATTTTTGCAGTTTGTTCCAGTCATTGGCAGCAGAGAACTGGAAGGAATGGCGGCCAAAGGAGGTGTTGGCTTTGGGGATGACAGTGAGATATACCTACGGGTGGGTGTTGCTATGGTGACCAATGAGCTAAGATAAGGCGGGGATTTGCCTAGCAGTGATTTATAGATGGCCTGGAGCCAGTGGGTTTGGCGACGAATATGTAATGAGGACCAGCCAACAAGAGCGTACAGGTCACAGTGGTGGTTAGTATATGGGGCTTTGGTGACAAAACGGATGGCACTGTGATAGACTACATCCAATTTTCTGAGTAGAGTGTTGGAGGCTATTTTGTAAATGACATCGCCAAAGTCAAGGATCGGTAGGATAGTCAGTTTTACGAGGGCATGTTTGGCAGCATGAGTGAAGGAGGCTTTGTTGCAAAATAGGAAGCCGATTCTAGATTTAATTTTGGATTGGAGATGCTTAATGTGAGTCTGGAAGGAGAGTTTACAGTCTAACCAGACACCTAGGTATTTGTAGTTGTCCACATACTCTTGGTCAGACCCGTCGAGAGTAGTGATTCTAGTCGGGTGGGCGGGTGCCAGCAGCGTTCGATTGAAGAGCATGCATTTAGTTTTACTAGTGTTTAAGAGCAGTTGGAGGCTATGGAAGGAGTGTTGTATGGCATTGAAGCTCGTTTGGAGGTTTGTTAACACAGTGTCCAATGAAGGGCCAGATGTATACAAAATGGTGTCGTCTGTGTAGAGGTGGATCTGAGAGTCACCAGCAGCAAGAGCGACATCATTGATATACACGGAGAAAAGAGTCGGCCCAAGAATTGAACCCTGTGGCACCCCCATAGAGAATGCCATAGGTCCAGACAACAGGCCCTCCGATTTGACACATTGAACTCTATCTGAGAAGTAGTTGGTGAACCAGTCGAGGCAGTCATTTGAGAAACCAAGGCTATTTAGTCTGCCAATAAGAATGCGGTGGTTGACAGAGTCGAAAGCCTTGGCCAGGTCGATGAAGACGGCTGCACAGTACTGTCTATTATTGATTGCGGTTATAATATCGTTTAGGACCTTGAGCGTGGCTGAGGTGCACCCATGACCAGCTCGGAAACCGGATTGCATAGCGGAGAAGGTACGGTGGGATTCGAAATGGTCGGTGATCTGTTTGTTAACTTGGCTTTCAAAAACTTTAGAAAGGCAGGGCAGGATGGATATAGGTCTGTAACAGTTTGGATCTAGAGTGTCACCCCCTTTGAAGAGGGGGATGACCGCGGCAGCTTTCCAATCTCTGGGGATCTCAGACGTTACGAAAGAGAGGTTGAACAGGCTAGTAATAGGGGTTGCGACAATTTCGGCGGCTATTTTTAGAAAGAAAGGGTCCAGATTGTCTGGCCCAGATGATTTGTAGGGGTCCAGATTTGGCTGCTCTTTCAGAACATCAGCTGTCTGAATTTGTGTGAAGGAGAAGCGGGGGGGGCATGGGCAAGTTGCAGCGGAGGGTGCAGAGCTGGTGGCCGGGGTAGTGGTAGCCAGGTGGAAAGCATGGGAGCAAAATGCTTGTTGAAATTCTCGATTATTGTAGATTTATCGGTGGTGATAGAGTTTCCTAGCCTCAGTGCAGTGGGCAGCTGGGAGGAGGTGCTCTTATTCTCCATGGACTTTACAGTGTCCCAAAACTTTTTGGAGTTAGTGCTACAGGATGCAAATTTCTGTTTGAAAAAGCTAGCCTTTGCTTTCCTAACTGCTTGTGTATATTGGTTCCTGACTTCCCTGAAAAGTTGCATATCGCGGGGGCTATTCGATGCTAATACAGTACGCCACAGGATGTTTTTGTGCTGGTCAAGGGCAGTCAAGTCTGAGGAAAACCAGAGGCTATATCTGTTCTTAGTTCTGAATTTTTTGAATGGGGCTTGCTTATTTAAGGTTGAGAGGAAAGCACTTTTAAAGAACAACCAGGTATCCTCTACTGACCGAATGAGATCGATATCCATCCAGGATACCTGGGCCAAGTCAATTAGGAAGGCCTGCTCGCTAAAGTGTTTTAGGGAGCGTTTGTCAGTGATGTGGGGGTGGTCGTTTGACCGCGGACCCGTTACGGACGCAGGCAATAAGGCAGTGATCGCTGAGATCCTGGTTGAAGACAGCGGAGGTGTATTTAGAGGGTAAGTTAGTCAGGATGATATCTATGAGGGTGCCCATGTTTACGGATTTAGGGTTGTACCTGGTAGGTTCCTTGATAATTTGTGTGAGATTGAGGGCATCTAGTTTGGATTGTAGGATGGCCGGGATGTTAAGCATATCCCAGTTTAGGTCACCAAGCAGTACGAACTCTGAGGATAGATGGAGGGCAAGCAATTCACATATGGTGTCCAGGGCACAGCTGGGGGCTGAGGGGGGTCTGTAGCAAGCGGCAACAGTGAGAGACTTATTTCTGGAAAGGTGGATTTTTAGAAGTAGGAGCTCAAACTGTTTGGGCACAGACCTGGATAGTATGATAGAGCTCTGTAGGCTATCTCTACAGTAGATTGCAACTCCACCCCCTTTGGCAGTTCTATCTAGACGGAAAATGTTGTAGTTGGGGATGGACATTTCTGAATTTTTGGTGGCCTTCCTAAGCCAGGATTTAGACACTGCTAGAACATCAGGGTTGGCAGAGTGTGCTAACGCAGTGTATAACTCAAACTTAGGAAGGAGGCTTCTGATGTTAACGTGCAGAAAACCAAGGCTTTTACGGTTACAGAAGTCAACAAATGATAGCTCCTGGGGAGTAGGAGTGATACTGGGGGCTGCAGGGGTTAGCCTCTACATCACCAGAGGAACAGAGGAGGACTAGAATAAGGATACGGCTAAAGGCTTTAAGAACTGGTCTTCTAGTGCGTTGGGTACAGAGAATAAAGGGGGCAGATTTCCGGGCGTTGTAGAATAGATTCAGGGCATTATATACAGACAAGGATATGGAAGGATATGAGTACAGTGGAGGTCAACCTAAGCGTTGGGTAACAATGAAAGAGATAGCATCACTGGAGGCACCGATTAAGCCGGTCTCGGCGTGTATGGGGAGTGGAACAAAGGAGCTATTTGAGGCAGTTTGAGAGGGACTTGGGGTTCTACAGTGAAATTGTATAATAAGAACTAACTGGAACAGCAATAGGCAAGGCATATTGACATGGGAGAGAGGCATAAAGCAATCACAGGTGTTATTAGAGAGAGCTAAGACAACAACTGGTAATGGCGATGAAAGTATGGGCTGAGGCTAAACAGATAAACAGGACAGGGTACCGTGTAAAGGGACAGTCCAGCAGGCATCAGCTGTGCAGCTGAGTGATCATAAGGTCCAGTGAACAGCAATATGTGAGTCCGAGAGCAATTCGAATTGGTGCTACAGCACAGCGAGCAGGAAGCACGGCTGTTGTTTGCGTGTGCTAGCGGGCCGGGGCTAGCAGATGGATCTTCGTGGTCGTCGCAACAGGAAGCCTGTTGAAACCACAGACGATTACGTCGGCAGACCAGTCGTGATGGATCGGCGGGGCTCCGTGTCGACTCTAGGAGGCCCCGTCCGGTTGACAGAGAGGTAGATAGCCGGGAGATGTGTCTGACTCGAGGCTAGCTCAAGGCTGATTAGCCAACAAAAACATCCATTTGGTTGCAGCTAGCTAGTTGCGATGATCCGGTGTTAAAGGTCCAGTGATTTAGTGATTCCGGCAGAAAATCCAATATGTTCTGGGTCGATAACGCGCTGTGCAGACAGTGCAGACTGGCCGATAATAGTCCAAGCTAGAGCTGGCTGGTAGGTAGTGCAGGCCACGGACAATGGTGAAAAACCGCTAACGGTGGCTAATAGCAAGGAGCTAGTTAGCTGGCTACTCCCGTCCGGTAGACAAAGAGGTAGATAGCCGGGATATGGGCCTGGCTCGAGGCTAGCTCAAGGCTAACTGGTGCTTGCTTCGGGGGCAGTGGTTATTAGCCTACAACAACATCCATTCGGTTGCGGCTAGCTAGTTGCGATCCGGTGTTAAGGTCCAGTGATTCAGTTATTCCGGCAGAAAATCAGATGTTCTGGGTGAAAACCGCTAATGGTGGCTAATAGCAAGTAGCTAGTTAGCTGGCCAGCTAGTTTCAACTGGAGATTCTAGATAAAGGTGGCTATTTACCCGGACACACAACAGAGAACACGACCGCACTGCTACGCCATCTTGGATACTAGAGAACAGTGATACTAGAGAGCAGTGATACTAGAGAGCAGTGATACTAGAGAGCAGTGATACTAGCTAGAGCAGTGATACTAGCTAGAACAGTGATACTAGAGAGCAGTGATACTAGCTAGAGCAGTGATACTAGAGAACAGTGATACTAGAGAGCAGTGATACTAGCTAGAGCAGTGATACTAGAGAGCAGTGATACTAGAGAGCAGTGATACTAGAGAGCAGTGATACTAGAGAGCAGTGATACTAGCTAGAGCAGTGATACTAGAGAGCAGTGATACTAGAGAGCAGTGATACTAGAGAGCAGTGATACTAGAGAACAGTGATACTAGAGAGCAGTGATACTAGAGAGCAGTGATACTAGAGAGCAGTGATACTAGAGAACAGTGATACTAGAGAGCAGTGATACTAGAGAACAGTGATACTAGAGAGCAGTGATACTAGCTAGAGCAGTGATACTAGAGAGCAGTGATACTAGAGAGCAGTGATACTAGCTAGAGCAGTGATACTAGAGAGCAGTGATACT
The DNA here is from genome assembly GCF_964263955.1 of Coregonus lavaretus. Taxonomy (NCBI): domain Eukaryota; kingdom Metazoa; phylum Chordata; class Actinopteri; order Salmoniformes; family Salmonidae; genus Coregonus; species Coregonus lavaretus. The sequence goes on from NC_140024.1 coordinate 34,424,283, forward strand.
AGAGAGCAGTGATACTAGAGAGCAGTGATACTGGAGAACAGTGATACTAGCTAGAGCAGTGATACTAGAGAGCAGTGATACTAGAGAGCAGAGATACTAGAGAGCAGTGATACTAGCTAGAGCAGTGATACTAGAGAGCAGTGATACTAGAGAGCAGTGATACTAGAGAGCAGTGATACTGGAGAACAGTGATACTAGCTAGAGCAGTGATACTAGAGAGCAGTGATACTAGAGAGCAGTGATACTAGCTAGAGTAGTGATACTAGAGAGCAGTGATACTAGAGAGCAGTGATACTAGAGAGCAGTGATACAAGAGAGCAGTGATACTAGCTAGAGCAGTGATACTAGTGAGCAGTGATACTAGAGAGCAGTGATACTAGAGAGCAGTGATACTAGTGAACAGTGATTCTAGCTAGAGCAGTGATACTAGAGAGCAGTGATACTAGCTAGAGAAGTGATGCTAGAGAGCAGTGATACTAGAGAGCAGTGATACTAGCTATAGCAGTGATACTAGAGAGCAGTGATACTAGCTAGAGCAGTGATACTAGAGAACAGTGATACTAGCTAGAGCAGTGATACTAGAGAGTAGTGATACTAGAGAGCAGTGATACTAGCTAGAGCAGTGATACTAGAGAGCAGTGATACTAGAGAGCAGTGATACTAGTGAACAGTGATTCTAGCTAGAGCAGTGATACTAGAGAGCAGTGATACTAGCTAGAGAAGTGATGCTAGAGAGCAGTGATACTAGAGAGCAGTGATACTAGCTAGAGCAGTGATACTAGAGAGCAGTGATACTAGCTAGAGCAGTGATACTAGAGAACAGTGATACTAGCTAGAGCAGTGATACTAGAGAGCAGTGATAATTTATTTTATTTTATTTATTTTATTTCACCTTTATTTAACCAGGTAAGCCAGTTGAGAACAAGTTCTCATTTACAACTGCGACCTGGCCAAGATAAAGCAAAGCAGTGCGATAAAAACAACAACACAGAGTTACATATGGGGTAAAACAAAACATAAAGTCAAAAATACAACAGAAAATATATATACAGTGTGTGCAAATGTAGCAAGTTATGGAGGTAAGGCAATAAATAGGCCATAGTGCAAAATAATTACAATTAGTATTAACACTGGAATGATAGATGTGAGAGATGATGTGCAAATAGAGATACTGGGGTGCAAATGAGCAAAATAAATAACAATATGGGGATGAGGTAGTTGTTTGGGCTAATTTCAGATGGGCTGTGTACAGGTGCAGTGATCGGTAAGGTGCTCTGACAACTGATGCTTAAAGTTAGTGAGGGAGATAAGAGTCTCCAGCTTCAGAGATTTTTGCAGTTTGTTCCAGTCATTGGCAGCAGAGAACTGGAAGGAATGGCGGCCAAAGGAGGTGTTGGCTTTGGGGATGACAGTGAGATATACCTACGGGTGGGTGTTGCTATGGTGACCAATGAGCTAAGATAAGGCGGGGATTTGCCTAGCAGTGATTTATAGATGGCCTGGAGCCAGTGGGTTTGGCGACGAATATGTAATGAGGACCAGCCAACAAGAGCGTACAGGTCACAGTGGTGGTTAGTATATGGGGCTTTGGTGACAAAACGGATGGCACTGTGATAGACTACATCCAATTTTCTGAGTAGAGTGTTGGAGGCTATTTTGTAAATGACATCGCCAAAGTCAAGGATCGGTAGGATAGTCAGTTTTACGAGGGCATGTTTGGCAGCATGAGTGAAGGAGGCTTTGTTGCAAAATAGGAAGCCGATTCTAGATTTAATTTTGGATTGGAGATGCTTAATGTGAGTCTGGAAGGAGAGTTTACAGTCTAACCAGACACCTAGGTATTTGTAGTTGTCCACATACTCTTGGTCAGACCCGTCGAGAGTAGTGATTCTAGTCGGGTGGGCGGGTGCCAGCAGCGTTCGATTGAAGAGCATGCATTTAGTTTTACTAGTGTTTAAGAGCAGTTGGAGGCTATGGAAGGAGTGTTGTATGGCATTGAAGCTCGTTTGGAGGTTTGTTAACACAGTGTCCAATGAAGGGCCAGATGTATACAAAATGGTGTCGTCTGTGTAGAGGTGGATCTGAGAGTCACCAGCAGCAAGAGCGACATCATTGATATACACGGAGAAAAGAGTCGGCCCAAGAATTGAACCCTGTGGCACCCCCATAGAGAATGCCATAGGTCCAGACAACAGGCCCTCCGATTTGACACATTGAACTCTATCTGAGAAGTAGTTGGTGAACCAGTCGAGGCAGTCATTTGAGAAACCAAGGCTATTTAGTCTGCCAATAAGAATGCGGTGGTTGACAGAGTCGAAAGCCTTGGCCAGGTCGATGAAGACGGCTGCACAGTACTGTCTATTATTGATTGCGGTTATAATATCGTTTAGGACCTTGAGCGTGGCTGAGGTGCACCCATGACCAGCTCGGAAACCGGATTGCATAGCGGAGAAGGTACGGTGGGATTCGAAATGGTCGGTGATCTGTTTGTTAACTTGGCTTTCAAAAACTTTAGAAAGGCAGGGCAGGATGGATATAGGTCTGTAACAGTTTGGATCTAGAGTGTCACCCCCTTTGAAGAGGGGGATGACCGCGGCAGCTTTCCAATCTCTGGGGATCTCAGACGTTACGAAAGAGAGGTTGAACAGGCTAGTAATAGGGGTTGCGACAATTTCGGCGGCTATTTTTAGAAAGAAAGGGTCCAGATTGTCTGGCCCAGATGATTTGTAGGGGTCCAGATTTGGCTGCTCTTTCAGAACATCAGCTGTCTGAATTTGTGTGAAGGAGAAGCGGGGGGGGCATGGGCAAGTTGCAGCGGAGGGTGCAGAGCTGGTGGCCGGGGTAGTGGTAGTCAGGTGGAAAGCATGGGAGCAAAATGCTTGTTGAAATTCTCGATTATTGTAGATTTATCGGTGGTGATAGAGTTTCCTAGCCTCAGTGCAGTGGGCAGCTGGGAGGAGGTGCTCTTATTCTCCATGGACTTTACAGTGTCCCAAAACTTTTTGGAGTTAGTGCTACAGGATGCAAATTTCTGTTTGAAAAAGCTAGCCTTTGCTTTCCTAACTGCTTGTGTATATTGGTTCCTGACTTCCCTGAAAAGTTGCATATCGCGGGGGCTATTCGATGCTAATACAGTACGCCACAGGATGTTTTTGTGCTGGTCAAGGGCAGTCAAGTCTGAGGAAAACCAGAGGCTATATCTGTTCTTAGTTCTGAATTTTTTGAATGGGGCTTGCTTATTTAAGGTTGAGAGGAAAGCACTTTTAAAGAACAACCAGGTATCCTCTACTGACCGAATGAGATCGATATCCATCCAGGATACCTGGGCCAAGTCAATTAGGAAGGCCTGCTCGCTAAAGTGTTTTAGGGAGCGTTTGTCAGTGATGTGGGGGTGGTCGTTTGACCGCGGACCCGTTACGGACGCAGGCAATAAGGCAGTGATCGCTGAGATCCTGGTTGAAGACAGCGGAGGTGTATTTAGAGGGTAAGTTAGTCAGGATGATATCTATGAGGGTGCCCATGTTTACGGATTTAGGGTTGTACCTGGTAGGTTCCTTGATAATTTGTGTGAGATTGAGGGCATCTAGTTTGGATTGTAGGATGGCCGGGATGTTAAGCATATCCCAGTTTAGGTCACCAAGCAGTACGAACTCTGAGGATAGATGGAGGGCAAGCAATTCACATATGGTGTCCAGGGCACAGCTGGGGGCTGAGGGGGGTCTGTAGCAAGCGGCAACAGTGAGAGACTTATTTCTGGAAAGGTGGATTTTTAGAAGTAGGAGCTCAAACTGTTTGGGCACAGACCTGGATAGTATGATAGAGCTCTGTAGGCTATCTCTACAGTAGATTGCAACTCCACCCCCTTTGGCAGTTCTATCTAGACGGAAAATGTTGTAGTTGGGGATGGACATTTCTGAATTTTTGGTGGCCTTCCTAAGCCAGGATTTAGACACTGCTAGAACATCAGGGTTGGCAGAGTGTGCTAACGCAGTGTATAACTCAAACTTAGGAAGGAGGCTTCTGATGTTAACGTGCAGAAAACCAAGGCTTTTACGGTTACAGAAGTCAACAAATGATAGCTCCTGGGGAGTAGGAGTGATACTGGGGGCTGCAGGGGTTAACCTCTACATCACCAGAGGAACAGAGGAGGACTAGAATAAGGATACGGCTAAAGGCTTTAAGAACTGGTCTTCTAGTGCGTTGGGTACAGAGAATAAAGGGGGCAGATTTCCGGGCGTTGTAGAATAGATTCAGGGCATTATATACAGACAAGGATATGGAAGGATATGAGTACAGTGGAGGTCAACCTAAGCGTTGGGTAACAATGAAAGAGATAGCATCACTGGAGGCACCGATTAAGCCGGTCTCGGCGTGTATGGGGAGTGGAACAAAGGAGCTATTTGAGGCAGTTTGAGAGGGACTTGGGGTTCTACAGTGAAATTGTATAATAAGAACTAACTGGAACAGCAATAGGCAAGGCATATTGACATGGGAGAGAGGCATAAAGCAATCACAGGTGTTATTAGAGAGAGCTAAGACAACAACTGGTAATGGCGATGAAAGTATGGGCTGAGGCTAAACAGATAAACAGGACAGGGTACCGTGTAAAGGGACAGTCCAGCAGGCATCAGCTGTGCAGCTGAGTGATCATAAGGTCCAGTGAACAGCAATATGTGAGTCCGAGAGCAATTCGAATTGGTGCTACAGCACAGCGAGCAGGAAGCACGGCTGTTGTTTGCGTGTGCTAGCGGGCCGGGGCTAGCAGATGGATCTTCATGGTCGTCGCAACAGGAAGCCTGTTGAAACCACAGACGATTACGTCGGCAGACCAGTCGTGATGGATCGGCGGGGCTCCGTGTCGACTCTAGGAGGCCCCGTCCGGTTGACAGAGAGGTAGATAGCCGGGAGATGTGTCTGACTCGAGGCTAGCTCAAGGCTGATTAGCCAACAAAAACATCCATTTGGTTGCAGCTAGCTAGTTGCGATGATCCGGTGTTAAAGGTCCAGTGATTTAGTGATTCCGGCAGAAAATCCAATATGTTCTGGGTCGATAACGCGCTGTGCAGACAGTGCAGACTGGCCGATAATAGTCCAAGCTAGAGCTGGCTGGTAGGTAGTGCAGGCCACGGACAATGGTGAAAAACCGCTAACGGTGGCTAATAGCAAGGAGCTAGTTAGCTGGCTACTCCCGTCCGGTAGACAAAGAGGTAGATAGCCGGGATATGGGCCTGGCTCGAGGCTAGCTCAAGGCTAACTGGTGCTTGCTTCGGGGGCAGTGGTTATTAGCCTACAACAACATCCATTCGGTTGCGGCTAGCTAGTTGCGATCCGGTGTTAAGGTCCAGTGATTCAGTTATTCCGGCAGAAAATCAGATGTTCTGGGTGAAAACCGCTAATGGTGGCTAATAGCAAGTAGCTAGTTAGCTGGCCAGCTAGTTTCAACTGGAGATTCTAGATAAAGGTGGCTATTTACCCGGACACACAACAGAGAACACGACCGCACTGCTACGCCATCTTGGATACTAGAGAACAGTGATACTAGAGAGCAGTGATACTAGCTAGAGAAGTGATACTAGAGAGCAGTGACACTAGAGAGCAGTGATACTAGAGAGCAGTGATACTAGCTAGAGCAGTGATACTAGCTAGAACAGTGATACTAGAGAGCAGTGATACTAGCTAGAGCAGTGATACTAGAGAACAGTGATACTAGAGAGCAGTGATACTAGCTAGAGCAGTGATACTAGAGAGCAGTGATACTAGAGAGCAGTGATACTAGAGAGCAGTGATACTAGAGAGCAGTGATACTAGCTAGAGCAGTGATACTAGAGAGCAGTGATACTAGAGAGCAGTGATACTAGAGAGCAGTGATACTAGAGAACAGTGATACTAGAGAGCAGTGATACTAGAGAGCAGTGATACTAGAGAGCAGTGATACTAGAGAACAGTGATACTAGAGAGCAGTGATACTAGAGAGCAGTGATACTAGAGAACAGTGATACTAGAGAGCAGTGATACTAGAGAACAGTGATACTAGCTAGAGCAGTGATACTAGAGAACAGTGATACTAGCTAGAGCAGTAATACTAGAGAGCAGTAATACTAGAGAGCAGTAATACTAGAGAACAGTGATACTAGAGAACAGTGATACTAGAGATCAGTGATACTAGAGAGCAGTGATACTAGAGAACAGTGATACTAGAGAGCAGTGATACTAGAGAGCAGTGATACTAGAGAGCAGTGATACTAGAGAACAGTGATACTAGAGAGCAGTAATACTAGAGAGCAGTGATACTAGCTAGAGCAGTGATACTAGAGAACAGTGATACTAGAGAGCAGTAATACTAGAGAGCAGTGATACTAGAGAGTGTAGTATCTGAACAGTTTATAATTTTGGCTGACGTTTAAAAATGGTGTGATAGATGAACTTTACTCTGCTTTGCTGAAACATCTGGAAAGCATTACTACAGGGGCTCCTTGGAATAGAGGACATTTGGAGATATGTGGAGGCCAGGGATTGGTCTATCAAAAACCACCCATCTTATGTTACATAGGACAAATACCATGTTTCAACAAAGGACGGGGAGAATAATCATTTTTAGATTGGGTTAGTTGTTCTCCGGATTTCTGCAGAAATCTGTAAATTGACGCTGGAACCTTTGATATAATAAACCTTTATAATCAAGTACAGTGTCCGCGGATTTCTTGTCTACGCAGCATATCAGCATCGTTGTCTCGACACCACTTTAAATGGCGATGAGGATTTTTGGGACGTGTTGCGTCTCTTCAGCATTCCATTCATGGGCTACGAAGTGACTCCCGCTCAAGAGGCCGGCAGATAAGGTGAGCTTTCTCACAACTTTGGGCGCTGGACGGTTCGTGTGCTGTGTGTGTGCGTTGAGGGGATGTACCGTCAAAGGACTTGTGTGTGCGCTTTGCTGTTATTTGCTGTGTGATGACAATCCGTTCTAAATTTCTAAATTTGTTTGCGTTGAAAACAACGCAAACAGGGGGGAGTGTCTATAGGAATTGATAACACTGGGCACAGGGATATTTGGCTTGAATAAATTTAAAGGAGTGTCCAGGAATAGAATGAAGGAATAAGGCCAGGAAATAAGGAAAAAAGTATACTATTAGGATGTCGCTGATTTAAGGAAGCCCTCAAACGAGGCGATCATTAAGATGGGCCGTAAATTCTAGGAAAGTCACTAGGTTGACTTTCGGGTCAGTTCTGGGAACTGGAGATTGTGGAATATACATTCAATTGTATGTTACCTCTCGGAATATAGTTGACGAAGTATATGTTCGATGTAGCCTCTCATTGAATATCTGCAACTCAAGGTAGCAGAAATTTAGGAAGGAATATAAAGGAAAAAAGGAGCGACGTAAGCATGCTTTAGAGTATTGTATGAACGGATGCATTCTTGTTTGAATATGTGTGTGTGTGTGTGAAAGAGAGCCTATGCGTGTGTGTACATGGGGAGGTCTCTGCTGTGTTCCAGCTGTGTCGACTCATGCTATGATAACATTTATGTTAGAGATATATACATATATATGTTTTGGTTGAGAACAGGGGTTTTAGTTTTTTGTAAGGAAATATGTTAGTTAAGGTTAAAACCTTATGAGTCTCCATTTGAGAGAACGTTTCCAGAATTGTTAAAAACTATGAGCCCCTCGGGAGGATTTACAGTTAAAACCTTATGAGTCTCCATTTGAGAGAACGTTTCCATAATTGTTAAAAATATATGAGCCCCCCGGGAGGACTTACGGTTAAAACCTTATGAGTCTCCATTTGAGAGAACGTTTCCATAATTGTTTGAAAAAAAATATGAGCCCCTAAGGAGGAGTTAGGATTGCATAGAGATGATTTGTAATGAATAAGAAAATAACTATAAATCTGCAGATTAGAATAAGTGAAGATAAGAAACTTCTAAGTAGGATTTGTGTTCTATGTTTTGTGTTGGTTTGTGCGTTTTGTTCAGTGTTACTGTTTGTCTGTGTTGGAAAAAACGGAGGGACAGCTGGTCTGTCTACTGTCTGCTGTTTGGAGAAAGTTGCTTGCGGGAGCTCCTCTCACCATGAAATCGCACTGGTGAATGAGCTGCGCATGTGTGGGATTTTAGGAATTTAGAGTTGAGCGGAGCAAGTGTGCCACTCCCCTGCCTGCACTGAGCTGCTGTGACACGTTCTGTTTGATAAGTGGCTGTTGCTTACCTATCAAACTATTTGATTGAGATACATTGAATTTATAAATGAGAAGATATGTTGACGGATTAAAAATAAAAAATAATTAAAGAAATAAATAAAATAAAATGTTATTGCGCTATTTATAATATTCCTGAGTTAAGCTGTTTGCTTATTTCTTAGCGCGAATGTGAACATAGGTATGTCTAAAAGGGTATTGTATGGTTGAAATAACCCAGTGAGTGCATAAAAGACTAAATTCTTGTCTGTTTCTTTTGTTCTTCTGTGATGTGAGAAACGAGAAGGAGGAGACAGAGAGAGAGGAGGTGCTGACCAGTGCGTCACGCGACAGCGTGTGCTGCCCCGGATCCAGTCCAATTAAGGCCAGTACTGTTCTATCCACAAACTTACTTTCCCTTACAGGATATAATAGATACATTGTGTCATGTTGTGACAATTTTACAGGGACTTGGCAACAGACTGATCAATGGATGTAATTGAGAATTGCACATTAGGTTTTTTTTTGTGTATGGGTTGTTTTGATTAGAGTTGTGTTGGAAATCCAGCACCGACATTATTCTGTAAAATTAAGGTAATTGGGTGCTTATTAAGTAATTGGTTTGTGGGTGCTGTAGTGTTGCTGGATTAAAGGTTTTTCTTTTTTGGATTGCTCTGAAGTTGACTAGTTTCCTTTACTTTTCCTGATCGGATGTGGTAAGATTGCCACTAATCAATAATTTGGTAAAATAAAATAAAATAAAATAAAATTAAAATAAATAAATACATAAATTAATAAATTAATAAAAAATAAATAAATATATTGATAAATTAATTAATAAATTAATTATTTTTAAATTAAAATTAAAAATATAAAAATAAATAGGAGGGATTGATAAACAACAGCTAAAAGTTTTTGGGGTATACAAATTTATTATTTAAAATAATAATAATAATAAAATAATTCACAATAAAGGAATATAAAAGAGTGGTTACAATGGGGAAAAAGGACATAAAAACTATGAAAGTAATTACTCCTGTTGATGTAGTACAAAATAGTAATCCTCTAGTTAATGGTATTGCAAGGTTATCTGGAAAATGGAATAAACGTTGGCCTGACATTGAACAACCATGGCCAGTGGAAGGGACTCTTTACCCAGACGTCATCAAGATAATGAAAGTGCTTGTGTCGACTTATAAGGCAGATCAAAAGAAGGGGTAAAAAGGGGAACAACGTAAAGAAAAGAGTGTTCTTAAGTTGTTTGAAAATGAGGGACAAAAACTGATAAAAGATACAAAAAATAAAAGAGACAGAGGTATAGAGAAAATGGCAAAAGAGGCGATGGTAACAGAAAAACCAATGGCAGAAGTCAATACTCACATACGGATTCAGCAAAGAGGCCCCCACCTTACGGTAGAGTTTAAGTAGAGTTTAAGGACGTCTATCCTCCAATGATCATTCAGGAGGGTGATTATTGCATCAGAGATGAAGATGAACGAATAATAGAGAGAGGACAAGCAGAAACGACCATAAAGATGAATCCAAACTCCAAAAGTAAGAAGAAAACGACATGTCTGGAAACTAAGGGTAGAATGAGGTTCAGGAGGATGGAATTTGAAGATGATGATGATGATGATCAGAGTGATTCAGAAGAGATCATGGGTGGATATGACCCTGTGATCAGACAGAGGTTGGCCAGAGCGGAAAGAAGGGTTGATGGAAGTTGGAAGGAGAAGGATACAAGAGATCCGAGCTCTGATGAAAGTCAAGATGAAGACAGCGATAAAGATTTGGAGATTAAAGGTGCTTCATGTTCAAGAGGATTTTATTCTACAATGACTAGCACAGAAGAAATAGAAAGAGATATAGACCGATGCATATCATGCTTGGATAAGGCGAATAATTTAGAAGAAGTAAGAGAACTGGAAGAACAACTCAAGAAGCTGAAGATACAGAAGGAGAAACTGCTGAAAAAAGAATCTAAAAAAATTGGAGAGGAAATACATATTGAGGCCAAGAAAACGGAACACAAGTAAGAAGATGATGCCAGTGATAATTCGAGGACAGAACCTGGAGTATAAGCCTTTGCAGAATACCGATATGTCAGATATACTTGAGAAGCTGCCTACTCTTCAAGATGGAGCATATCCTTGGATTTCAAAGTTGGAAGAAATTACGGTGGGAACACAGTCTGCCATAGGAGACATTTAGATACTTTTGGCTAACCTCCTTGGGATTCCAGGTATGGAAGACATTTTTCAGAGAGCTGGACTTCATCAATATGTGGGGACTGCGGTGAATGATCCTGAATTGTTAGCTGCAAGTAGAAATCGGCTGTGGAGAGCACTGAAAGATACGTTTCCAACAAATGTGCATCCTGACAACATTCTGATTGACCCACTAGGACAACAAGAAAATCCGAGAGCCTATGTGTCAAGAGTTCATCAAGTGTGGAGAAATATTACCGGAAATGATCCAGATGTGAGTCAAATAGAGCAGTCAATTTTGCAAGCTAAACTGCAGATGGGACTGCCCTCACCAGTAAGGAGCAAACTGGCAGAGGTGGTTGGACTTGGAAGCATGACAAAAGGTGTCTTTACAGATCATATAGCCCATCAAGTGGATCTGTACCGGAAAAAGGAACACAACCAGAAAGAACAGGACCAAGAAACTCTCAGAAAACTCAATCAAATACAACTGGTGGAGAATAAGAAGGAGAAGAAACAGGCTTTGGTTATGCAGAATCAGTGTTCACCAAATAAACAATCACTGCCACAGCTTCAACTGAACCAGGTCCAACCGCAATTGTACCAGCCACCACTAGTGGGACCAGTTGTTTCATATCCACAGCCAGTTTCTGGACAGACACAGAATTGGAGAGGAAGGGGAGGAGAAGGCTTAGGAAGAGGAAGAGGAGGAAGATTTAAGCCATACTTAAATCTTACATACCAGCAATCTTCAGAAGTGTGTTATAATTGTGGACAGGTTGGTCACTTTGCCCGTGAGTGTAATGGGTTAGGAGGAAACACCAGAGGAAATTTCAGAGTAAGATACAGGGGCCAGTCAAGATCATCTGGAGGACCGGTGAACCCTTATAGGGGCCCGGAGCAAGGATTCTAGAGGTGCCCAGAAGATCCGAAAGGGGGGTGTCAGCTGGTAGCGTCAGGACCGAAAAAGGATCCAACAATTGAGGTGAAAGTAAACAAACGACCATTGGAAGTGATGGCGGATAGCGGAGCTGCTTTCACCTGTGTTCGGCCTAAAGATGCTACACATCTCCCCATGTCCAATCAACTAATTAGGACAATCGGATTTGAGGGAGTGAAACAGCTGATTCCTCTTGCGGAACCAATTGAGCTCTGCTATAATAATCAGAAAATTACAATACCCATACTGGTATCAGAACATACACCTATTGCATTGTTGGGAAGAGATGGATTGTGTAGATTGAATTGTACAATAAAATGTACGCCAGACGGCTGTCTGGTAGAAGTGCCAAAAGAAAAGGTTTACCAATTGTTGATGACGACAGAGATGGATTCTTCTTCAGTATTTTGGATTGGAAATCTCAGTGCAGATTTTTTGAAGCAGGCCAAGATATGGGAGAAATTCATTGTGGCAAACATGCCAGGTGCGAGGCTTCCAGAATATCCATTTCATTGTACGCTCAAGTATTTCAAGAATGCTGCCCAATCGAACTCAGAGGAATGGTTGAGTCATCAACCAAAGAAAGTTCAACTCAGCTCATGTTGCATAATTTTAGGACCACAAGGAGCAGCTATGAAGATAAACACAGACGATTATCTGGATAAAGAATTTGAGATTGAGAAGAGTATGCCACATGTGACCTTGTTGGTTTCTGAAGGCTATGAGCAGAAGCAAATAGGAGAAATGATGACAGAAGCAGAGAAAGCTGTTTTTGTACCGATGTAAGAGAATTTGGCGATTTGGAGGAGTGAAGATCAGCAATTTCTCAAAATCATGATTTCGGCTCAAGGACAAGGACAGCCACAAGCTGTACGGATGACACATGAATCTATTTGCAGTGCGAAGATGGATTCAGACCCTATGAAAGAGGAGATGTTGCAACAAGTTCCAGAATGTTTGTGGTCTCAACACAGTACCGATATTGGACTTGTGAAATCAGCCCAACCGGTGAAAGTTGAACTTCGACCAGGAGCCAGACCTCCTTGGAAGAATCAGTATCCATTGAAAGATGAAGCAATCCAAGGGATCGAACCACAAATTGAAGGACTTTCGAAAGCAGGTGTGTTGAGGACAACAAAAAATCCTCAGAGTAACACACCTTTGTTGCCTTTGAAGAAACCCGATGAGACTTATCGTATGGTTCTTGATTTGAGAGCAGTGAATGAAGTGGTAATTGATTTTCCAGCAGAAGTGCCAGACCCGCATACCTTGTTAGCCCAAATTCCTCCTGATGCGACACATTTCACAGTGTTAGACTTATGTGGTGCATTTTTTAGTGTTCCACTTAGTATAGAAAGTCAGGGTTTATTTGGGTTCACATATAAGGGACAGTTCTATGAGTACAGTCGTTTGCCACAGGGGTACAAGCATAGCCCGCACATTTTCAATAAAGTACTGAAGGATGATTTGGTAGGGATAGATCAGATATTGCAAAGCACTGTCATTCAGTACGTGGATGATATAATTATCTGCTCACAGAATGAGGAAACGTGTCATAAAGGCTCAATTAAATTGCTACAGGTATTGGCAGAAAAGGGGCATAAGGTTTCACAGAAAAAGTTGCAATATTGCCAGGAGAAGGTTGTTTATTTGGGTCAGAAAATAATGCATGGACACAGAAGCATTTCGGACAGTCAATTGGAAGCTATTCGTAAGGCTCCGAAGCCTAGAACTGTCAGAGAGATGATGACATTTCTTGGTATTGCTGGTTATTCTTCAGCTTGGGTTGAGAGCTATACTAGTTTGACGGGACCTTTGAGAGCTATGGTTAAGGATACTGGAAATGGTCAACTCCATAGCAATCTTTCCCGGACACAGGAAGGCCATGTGGCATTTGAAACAATCAAACAGAGGTTGCAGGAGGCACCTGCACTTACACTACCAGACTACTCTAAGAACTTTTTGCTATACAGTGGGGAAAAAAAGTATTTAGTCAGCCACCAATTGTGCAAGTTCTCCCACTTAAAAAGATGCGAGAGGCCTGTAATTTTCATCATAGGTACACGTCAACTATGACTGACAAAATTAGAAAAAAAAATCCAGAAAATCACATTGTAGGATTTTTAATGAATTTATTTGCAAATTATGGTGGAAAATAAGTATTTGGTCACCTACAAATATGCAAGATTTCTGGCTCTCACAGACCTGTAACTTGTTCTTTAAGAGGCTCCTCTGTCCTCCACTCGTTACCTGTATTAATGGCACCTGTTTGAACTTGTTATCAGTATAAAAGACACCTGTCCACAACCTCAAACAGTCACACTCCAAACTCCACTATGGCCAAGACCAAAGAGCTGTCAAAGGACACCAGAAACAAAATTGTAGACCTGCACCAGGCTGGGAAGACTGAATCTACAATAGGTAAGCAGCTTGGTTTGAAGAAATCAACTGTGGGAGCAATTATTAGGAAATGGAAGACATACAAGACCACTGATAATCTCCCTCAATCTGGGGCTCCACGCAAGATCTCACCCCGTGGGGTCAAAATGATCACAAGAACGGTGAGCAAAAATCCCAGAACCACACGAGGGGACCTAGTGGATGACCTGCAGAGAGCTGGGACCAAAGTAACAAAGCCTACCATCAGTAACACACTACGCCGCCAGGGACTCAAATCCTGAAGTGCCAGACGTGTCTCCCTGCTTAAGCCAGTACATGTCCAGGCCCGTCTGAAGTTTGCTAGAGTGCATTTGGATGATCCAGAAGAGGATTGGGAGAATGTCATATGGTCAGATGAAACCAAAATAGAACTTTTTGGTAAAAACTCAACTCGTCGTGTTTGGAGGACAAAGAATGCTGAGTTGCATCCAAAGAACACCATACCTACTGTGAAGCATGGGGGTGGAAACATCATGCTTTGGGGCTGTTTTTCTGCAAAGGGACCAGGACGACTGATCCGTGTAAAGGAAAGAATGAATGGGGCCATGTATTGTGAGATTTTGAGTGAAAACCTCCTTCCATCAGCAAGGGCATTGAAGATGTAACGTGGCTGGGTCTTTCAGCATGACAATGATCCCAAACACACAGCCCGGGCAAAGAAGGAGGGGCTTCGTAAGAAGCATTTCAAGGTCCTGGAGTGGCCTAGCCAGTCTCCAGATCTCAACCCCATAGAACATCTTTGGAGGGAGTTGAAAGTCCGTGTTGCCCAGCGACAGCCCCAAAACATCACTGCTCTAGAGGAGATCTGCATGGAGGAATGGGCCAATATACCAGCAACAGTGTGTGAAAACCTTGTGAAGACTTACAGAAAACGTTTGACCTGTGTCATTGCCAACAAAGGGTATATAACAAAGTATTGAGAAACTTTTGTTATTGACCAAATACTTATTTTCCACCATAATTTGCAAATAAATTCATTAAAAATCCTACAATGTGATTTTCTGGATTTTCTTTTCTCATTTTGTCTGTCATAGTTGACGTGTACCTATGATGAAAATTACAGGCCTCTCTCATCTTTTTAAGTGGGAGAACTTGCACAATTGGTGGCTGACTAAATACTTTTTTTCCCCACTGTATGTGTCTACTTCTACTGGAGGTAGATATGCATGTGCAGTTCTTTGTCAGCCGACAGGCACAGGGACAAATCCTCAGCCTATTTCCTACTACTCTACTGCCTATTCAGAAGTAGAACTAGGGCTACCACTGTGCTACAGAGCAATGGTGGGAGTATATTCAATGTATGACAAAGCATAATCTGTTACGATGGGTTACCCAGTAACAATTCTTACCCATCTTCTGAACTATGGGAAATATACATTGACTATGCCTAGGCTCAGAGACTATCATAGGCTCTTAGAGCAGGAAGATGTCACCCTAGTGAGGTGTGATACGGTGAATCCAGCCGAGAATTTGCCAACTTCAGAGGATGGTGAGCCACATGATTGTGTCCAAGAAGCAGAGAAATACTCGAGGCTTAGATCAGATTTGCAAGCCTTTCCATTACGTGAGGCAGACCTGGATGTCACGCCCTGGCTCTGGGGACTCTTGTATGTTGAGCCAGGGTGTTAGTTTCGTTGTGTAGTGTCTATGTTTCGTTTTCTATGTTCATATTCTAGGTTATGTGGTTCTATGTTGGCCGGGGTGGTTCTCAATCAGAGGCAACGAGAATCAGCTGTTGCTTGTTGTCTCTGATTGGGAACCATACTTAGGCAGCCTTTTGTGTATTGTGATTCGTGGGATCTTGTTCCGTGTAGGTTTGTTTGTTAACCGAGGACTTCACGTATCGTTTGTTGTTTTGTTGTGTTATTGTGTTGCTAGTACTCTATTAAAGAAGATGTACGCATATCACGCTGCGCCTTGGTCCACTCCTTTCGACGATCGTGACACTGGAGTATTGGACTGATGGGTCTTGTTATCGTGTGGGAGATAAATTGTGTGCTGGCTATGCAGTAGTTAAAGCCCAAGGAACTGGATTTGTTGTTGAAAAGGCTGAAGTAATACCACAGCCTGCGTCTGCACAACTTGCTGAACTTGTGGGGCTAACAGAAGCATGTTTGTTAGCAGAAGGAAAGCGAGTGACGATATACACTGATTCAGCATATGCACATAGTGTATGTCATTTGTTTGGAGCAGTATGGAAAGGTCGAGGGTTTAAGAAAACGGATGGTTCTCCGATACAACATCATGCGCAAATAATGAAACTGTTGCACGCTATGATGAAGCCTAAAGAGATAGCGATAGCTAAGTGTGCAGCTCATAAAACAGATGTGTCAAAAGTCACACAAGGGAACAAAGCTGCTGATGAAGCTGCAAAAGCCGTCACAGGAGCGGACAAATTGGGAAAAGTTTTTCTGGTCACTCATGGAGTGGACTTGGAGGAAAAATTACGCTTAAGGATGTGATTTTGATGCAGGAAGCTGCTTCTATGATCGACAAACAGTTATGGCTAGACCGAGGGGCTGTCAAAGATGCTGCTGGTCTTTGGAGAAACCATGAGGGGTTGATAGTAGCGCCTCTAGACCTATTAGGTCTGATGATTCAGGAAGCACATGGGTTAGCTCATGTTGCAAGGGGGGAGGTTAGGAGAAAGATCACAAAGGAGTATGGTTTTTGGGCACCATATTTGCTTGAACAGGTTGACTATGTCATAGGCAGGTGCACAATCTGTCTGAAAAATAATGTTCGCAGGGGTGTGACTGTTCTTCCTGGTTACATTCCTACACCGAGAGGTCCTATGCGTGAATTGGTTATTGACTTTGTTGATATGATAAAACCAGTTGATGGGAAAAGATACATGTTGGTGGTTGTAGATAGATTTTCACGATGGCCGGAGGCCTGTCCAACCAAGCGAAAAGATGCTCAGTCGGTTGCAAAGTTCTTGTGTAAAGAAGTCATAAGCAGGTGGGGACTTCCCGATCGAATATCCTCAAATAGTGGGAAAGAGTTTGGTGGATAAATCAGTGAAATGGATTTTGAAAAAATTGGGGGAAAAAGTCAGGAAAAAAATTATGAAAGCTAGGGTTGAAGTAACTCTAGGAAATGTTGAATATCTGACTGTGCGATAATTTTTCACATTTCTTTGCATATTATTGTGATATTTAGTGTTTTCTTATGAATCAAAGGGGGGAAATGGAATGTGATTCATTTATATATCAGTTATATATCATTTTTATATTATTTTTGATATTGATGTTTTAATTTGCATGTGTTGTTTTGCAAAAGATACTGGTTGGTGTTTTCTTTTCTTCCAGAAGTATATGGGGATGTGTAGAGTGGGATTCAAATACTCAAACATGGACAATATGAATGGACTGGAGGAAGTGGAACAAGGAAGGTGTGGAAATGTTCAGATTCCATCATCGACGTTGCATTGAAAGTCGACACTGCTGAGGAGATGCAGTGTAGTGGACTACATTCCAGTGTCTGCAATGATATATAGACATATTTGTATGTGTAATACATAATTTGTGTCATATTCTTTCTGTATAAATTTTTTGAAGATTGATGTTTTCTGTTGTTGGGTACATGTGGGGACCTTAGATGTTTTTGTTTTTTTCGTG